>NC_135482.1:10808041-11108041 GCF_052094955.1 Ictidomys tridecemlineatus | reverse complement strand
GTAAAATTTCTAAGCTGATTCTAAGCTGCAAAAGCTTGAGTTAAAGTGTAAAAGACTTGGCTAAAAAAAAGTAAAGACTAGGTATTGTTACAATTCCTCTGCTACCCCCGGAACCTGTAATCTCTGTAGCTGTTAGGACAATACCTGAACTGCCCAGTAAATATCTCCATTGATTCCCTGGTTGTTTAATAGCTAAGGGCTCCAGGTAACATGGCACGTAAGCATCTAGGCTCCAAAACCAATCAGTTTAAATGTGTACCCCGCTTAGGAATGACCAATCACCCCTGCCCAGATTGTTCCCGCCAATGTATGTACTAATCCTGATTCAGAGTTGTTGTTCAATTTTCCCAAGCCTCATGATGATTTGTTCTGATGTATGCAAAGCCCCCCACCCTTTCCAAAAAGTGTACTTAAGCTCTGCTTGACCTCTGCTCTGGGCTCTGGGCTGCTCTCCCTTCCTGAGTGAGCCTTGAGCCCCAGCATGCTGGTCCAATAAACTCCCTTTTGCCAATTGCATGAAGTCAGTCTCTTGTGTGTGATCTCTTTCTCCGATGCTCTGCCAGACCCTTAAAATTCCACTCTTGCTCAATGCAACACCATTAATAACCTTTCATTCCACAAAAGCAGAGAACTTCTATGTTGCATATCGTGATGAGTTTTAAGGATGTAGAGATGAATCAGAGACCCTGATCCCGAAGACCTTGTAGTCAGTTGAGAGAATTAACTGTATACTCACAAATAAGTAGAATTCAGAATACACACAGCCAGGGAAGGAGACTGAGGCCCAAAGGAGCCACACAGGCCTAGAGTCACAGACCTGGGACCCAGCTCACTGGGACCTCTGCCTCCACGCCCCTGGTCCTATCCATCTGACAGCGTGACGCTCATCTTCCCCAGGGCAAAGGAAAGAGGACACCCAGGCCCACACCTGCAGGTCTGCAGATTCCAAGGGCTGGAACCTATAATCTACCCAAAAGGACCACATCTTGGGGTCAGGGAAGGAGTGACAAGTAAGGTCTCCCGTGACCAGGAGGGGAACCAGGGCCCCCTGTCTCTGACCTCTCCATGTCTGCATTTCCATACTTGGGGTTTCCTCCCCTTGACCTGAGTTCTTACAGACAAGAACTGTGTCTACACACTGGTCTCCCAGAGCCAGGCACAGACAGAGGAGCCCGTGCACAAGGAATGCTGGGAAATGGAGAAGATGTGGGTGGATGGATGGATGGATGATGATGATGGATGGATAGATGGATGGATGGATGGTGGATGGTGGATGATGGATGGATTGGTGGATGATGGATGGATGATGGATGGGTGGATGGATGGATGATGGGTGATGGATGGATAGATGGATGGATGGATGATGGATGGATGGTTGGATGGATGGATGGGTGGATGGATGGATGATGGATGGATGGATGGATGAATGGATGATGATGGATGGATGGATGGATGGATGGATGGATGGATGGATGGATGATGGTGGATGGATGGATGGATGGTGGATGGATGGTGGATGGATGGTGGATGGTGGATGGATGGTGGATGGTGGATGGATGTATGGATGGATGGATGGATGAATGGATGATGATGGATGGATGATGGATGGATGATGGGTGATGGATGGATGATGGGTGATGGATGGATGAATGGTGGATGATGGATGGATGGATGAATGGAGGATGATGGATGGATGGATGGTGGATGGTGGATGATGGATGGATTGGTGGATGATGGATGGATGATGAATCAGCAAATGAACAGAACTCAGGTATAAAGTGAAAGAGTCTCAGAGAGAAAACAGAAATCCATGGTTAAGATGCAAAATCAGAGCATCTAACATCAGGAACGGATCAAGGACATGGTTTCAGGATTATAAACTTGAACTGTCTAAATCCCTCCAGCAGAGAGAAAGATCGGCCCACAAGCCCAGGGCTGGCCTGACCTTCTGGAGAGGGAGCTGCAGCTGTGACGGAGGCAGATGCAGGGCAGGTCACAGCCAGTGACGTCCCCTGACGGCTGGAAGCTGGGATCCAGAAGTACAGGCAGAGTGGGTGACTTTGGCCGCCACCAGGACACCTGGAGCACACCCCTGAATACTGTAAGAAAGGTGACTTTTTCCTTCCTCTTGGACCCATGAGGCTAATAGTAAAATACTCTCTGTTTGGAGTCTATTGGAGAAAATGCCTTCTAAACCCATTAAGTTGCTAATGCGTGCATTCACAGAGCAGAGAGGAGGTGCGGGATTGATGGATGTACTTGTCATATTTGTGGTTGGTGGCCACGTGATTAATGGGCTCGGTGGCTTATAATGCAATGCTCATTTCACTCTCCTCTTTAAGCTCGGGGTGATTTATAGGACCCGCGTTGCTGTGGCATTTCAATGGGATGACAGTGATGGCACTCCATCACCTGGATTATCAATTAGTCTCCTCTGAGAAAAGGAGTCCCAGACACAGTGTGGGAACAGGGAGGGGAGAGGGATGCTCCTCAGGGATACTTGTGCCTGGTCACTTTGGAGTCCACGGTCTTCCCGCCTAAGAGCAGCGTCTCCTTTCCTCTCTACAATGACTGCCAGTGCCTGGGGAAAGGACCGGAGCTGGGACCATTTCACCCCAAAGCCTCGTCATGTCCACCACCAGGTGGTGAGTGGATCCTCACGGGTCTCCTTGTCCACTCCCTGTCCCCTTGGATCCGGCCTCCAGCGGGATCCCCTCCCAATCACGCCCATTTCTAACCCTAATCCTTCACTGCTTTCTCACTGTGTGACCTTGGCCATACCGATCAGCCTCTCTGAATCAGCAAAATAGAAATAAAGAAGACCTCCCAGAGTGGTTGACAACAGGAAGTTGTTTGGCACCTGCCACCTGCCGTTCGCTGCAGCCACTGAAAACACTCCTTGCCCCTCAGCCACCCTGCCGCCGTCCCCCTCATCGTCCCCCTCATCGGTCCCCTGCCATCTGTGGCTTCTCTGGGTTACACCCACCCCACAGACACAGCCCCCAAAGGCTGAAACAAGACCTTGTGCTGAGCAAAGAACGCCAACTGGGGGCCCTAACCGCGCCACCAGCAGCCAAGCAGAAGAGGCAGGCAACCGAGTTTACAGGAGGGAGGGATAGAAGAAAAGAGGGGAGAGAGGGAGAGGCAAGGATAGCCTTGGGGACAAGGACTCGGCCAGGGGTCTGAGCAAGAGAGCCACAGCCAACAGCAGCTAAGACCACTGGTGTCCTCTGGTAGCTGGTGAGGAGCTGGGCATGGCGGCACACACCTGTAATCCCAGCCGCTAGAGAGGCTGAGGCAGGAGGGTCGCAAGTTTGAGGCCAGCCTTAGCAACTTAGTGAGGCCCTATCCAAAAAATAAAAGGGGCTGAGGAAGGTGGCTTAGTGGTTAGTGCCCCAGGGTTCAACCCCCAGCACAGAGAGAGAGAGAAGCTATGAACCCAGGGGCTGGAGAGGGGTACCCGTGAGATGCTGGTGGACTGGGTGGGGAGTGGAGGAGAGAAGGGACCAGAACTCGTCTGAGTCCCTGACTGGTACAATAAGTAGGAGCAGAGCCATCTTCTGAGACGCAGGAGTCGGAGAGGGCGGGTGAGGGCGGAGGAAGCAGGCTGAGGACGGAGAGGGCGGGTGAGGGCGGAGGAAGCAGGCTGAGGACGATGCTTAGGAGAAGCAAGTTTGAATGTCTGTGAAATATCCACGGAGAAATAGGCAGCCATGGGCCATCTTATATGCACATCTGAAGTTCAAATGCATCTGGGCAGAAGACAAACCGGTGTGCAGAAGAGGTCCCGGGGCAGGGTGCAGGTGAGAGGGGCCTGGGGGAAGGCAACCCGGAGAGTGAGCTTCCCAAGGCCAACAGAGGGGAGGGCTCCCCGCCTGCAGGAGTGGCCAGCCAGCCGGACGGCTCAAAGGACGTGGAGTGGCCATCAGGGTAATGCTCGAGGGGAGGCAGGACTCCAGAGCAAGGGCAGGAGAGGATATAGGGGCAGAGAATACAGTGAATCCCGCCAGAGGGTGAAGCCATAAAGGGGAGGGGGCTGGAGGGAGCCCGGGACCAAGGAAACCAAGAAAGGGATCTGCTGAGCGGGAAGACTGCAGCAGGTTTCACTGAGGGAGGAGCCGGGGCTTAACGGGAAACTGGTGCCACCGGAGAGAGAGGGGAGAGAGGCTCACGTGGCCGGGGCGGCGTGAGCCTTAGCTCTGCTCCTGCCGCTGCCGCTGTTTTCACCTGCCGCCTTCCTACTGGGCGCTTCCGCGGGTCGCTGTCAGTGCACGCCGGCTTGCGATCCTGCAACCCGGCTGAGCACAAAAACACAAGCCAGTCAAACTGAAACAAAGTTTTATTTTGTAAGAGGCCGTGTGCGTCCCCCTAACAAGCCAGTCCGCACACGTGTGTCTCTACCGGACACGGGGGGGGGGGGGGGGGGCTCCACTTCCCCGGAACACCCTCCTACCATCCTTCCCCAACCAATGGGAACTCTCCGGGAGTCCTGTAACTTGAGTTCCCAAACGGGCCTAGGTGAACAGTAGGAGTCCAATTTCCATATGAATGTAATACTTTTGCAGTGGCTCCTAGCAGCACAGGTGGCAGGTGGCCTTGGAAGGCTCATTCCTTGTACAGGAATGCTCTCCTGGCCTCCCAACAGCGGCCTCCATTCTCAGCACTCCTGTCCCCAGATGCCAACAAGGTGGCAGTGGCAGGGCCCTGGGCAGGCACCGATGGGCAGGACAACATGACCAGGGCAGCAGCAGCCCTGGCGGAGCTCGGAGAGGCTGCGGCCCAGGAGCTGGGCTGCTGCACGGCCCCAGAGAGGGACTCTCTTGCCAAAAGTTAATGAAGATTCACCTCCTGTTCCCTCTGAAACTGCCGCGGTGCGTCCCAGATGGAGGGGCAGGACTGAGCCGCCATGTCCGCCCGAGCGGGGGTTGCAGCCTACGAGGGGGCAAGCGGGACACTGAGCAGGAAGGAGCACCCAGAAGGTGAGGCCTGGCCTCTGTGGAGTCTCTGGGGTGGGGAGGTGCCAGGTGACAGGCTCAGGACCTAGGGGCAGGGTGGCTGGCAGGGCGGTTGGGCACCACGGGGAAGCCCCCGCAGCTGGCCCCAAATGGCGGGTTAGGCTGGTCTTCTCAGTGGGAGTCTCCGTGAGTGGCACACGGTGGGCCTGGGCCAGGCCCCGGGGAGCCACGCCCATGCCCTCCCCCAGGCGGGTAGGAGCTCTGCTGGGCCCAGGTCCAGCAGCGAGCCACAGGGCAGTCGGAATCGGTTTGTAAGTGTCTCAAAATAGCACAAAAGTCCCCATCCTCAGGGAGTCAGAAAGCGTGGCTTCTGAATTAGTCCCCACAAAACCTGAATTGCTCTCTCCCTGTCTCCCTCCCTGTCCCTCTCCGTCCCCCTCCTCTCTTCCTCAACGTCCTCTCTGCCCCCTCCTCATCAACCTACCTCTCTCTGCCTCGTCAGTCTCTCCTTCTTTGACTATTTCTCTTCGTTCCGCACCAGTGCATTCTGCTTCTGAAACCATCAGGACAGGAGAGTGCATTCCTTAATACTTCCTACCCCTTCACTCCACAGCTGTCAGCACCAAGCCTTGGACTAAAATCATTGGGCCATACTACAGGCACGCACATACATGCACTTTGTATGTATATATTGAAAGATATCTACTTTCCAAGCATCTTCACAAATACTAAAGCATTTCATGCTCACAATAGCCCTCAAGCCAGACACTGTCATCACCCGCTACTTCACATTTGAGAAAAACCAAGGCACAAGTAACTTACCCAAAGTCCCACCAGGTTGTGCTTTGTGAGTCAAAACTGGAATCCAAATTGTCTGGAATCAAAACCTGTGCTGTTGATCCTCAGAGGCTGAGGGACACGTCCAAAGTTACAGCCAACGGTCTACAGGGCCACGAGAGAAGCTACGCAATGTCTGGCCCCAGAGCCCCGTCCCTCCCTGCCATCAGAAAGTGTGACCCCTGTGCCTGCAAAAGAGACGAGCATTCCACACTTTGTCCCCTAATTCCTTGTTCTGTTTCTTTTGTAGACGACCCTGGATGATTTCTTTTCTCCCTGTGGATCCCAGACCGTCGCTAGAATTAAAAACT
This sequence comes from Ictidomys tridecemlineatus, assembly GCF_052094955.1. NCBI lineage: Eukaryota > Metazoa > Chordata > Mammalia > Rodentia > Sciuridae > Ictidomys > Ictidomys tridecemlineatus. The sequence goes on along the minus strand of NC_135482.1, from coordinate 11,101,938 downwards.
CCCCTCCCCTCACCTATCAGAACGCCCTCTCCCAAAAGACACCTGAATCAGGTCCACTTCTGCTGCAATCGTCGTGAACAGGCCCGACTGGTCTTGGTTCCTCCGAAGATTCTGAGTCCCAGCAGTTCGCGTCTATGAGGTCACTTGAGCAACATAGGCTGTGTGTCCGCCGAGAGTCTGAGATAAAGCATTTCCAGCCCTCAAAGAGCTACAGTCTGGGAGGAGAGATAAGGCCGGGCCATTAACTCTCAGCCAAGGTGATGTGAGCCTTAAAATTGAACAGATAAGTATTATGACAGGAGCCGGGAGGCTGCAAGGGACCCGGAAGCCCTCCTAGGGCAGGAGGCACTGCAGCAGGGATCTAAAGGGCACCCTGGTTTGGGACGCTAACATTGCACAGGGTCGAGCACCACCATCGAAAGCCGATAGATCTGAGACACGGGAGGCTGTGGAGCCTGGATGTGCCTCACGTCATGCTCAGACAGGTGGATCTTTACCACCGTCCGCCTCGTGCCCCCCTGATCCATATCACCTTACAAAGGATAATTGGTCTTTTTTCCTACAAAGACAAAAATCTAGATTTTGTTCTTCTTGTTGTTATTTGTTTTAGTTTCCAAGTTATCTCAATGTCAGAAAAAAAAAGAAGGTGAATCTTGTCCTAGGCTTAAAACTCTAATGCTGCCCACCCCCACCTCCCAAGCCTGCAGAATCCTGTCCAACATACCTACTTGTCATTGGGGCTCCCGTGCTCTGCTTCCAGATTCCTCCTTTGTTCTCCATAGGTGCATCCTGAGCCTTAATGCCTCAGGCCGTCACAGGGCACAGGAGAGTCACAGGGACTTGCACAGAGATGCATGGCCCCTCTGCTATCAGGGACCAAAATTAATTGAGGAATTCTATCACCTGCCCCCTTTATTTTTCCCTGGAAGGAAAGTACAGGCAGAGCTCTTTCTGAAGAAGTGACATCTAGGTCCCAATGTCTTTCAACCCGCTCCGGTGCTGGGGATCAAACCCAAGGTTTCACCCAAGCTAGGATAGTGCCGTATCGCTGAGCTACATCCCCAGTCCCAAGGCCCCAATCTCCATTGACTATTCCATCTTTCTCATCCAGAAGATTCACGTGTCTGCCATGGTGGGAAAATTTTTGAATCATAATACATTTTTGCCAATATATTGAAAAGAGACTTTTACGCATGTGGTAAGTAATTAGACCAAGCTCAGATTTTAGAACATTTAGACTTCTTCCTTCTATCAAATTCAACTTTTATTTTAGACCCACAGATCCAAGAAAACATGAAGCTCAAGCAGAATAAACACAAATAAATCTACACTGAGCACGTTATAGTCAAGCTGCTGAAAGGATAAGGAGAATATCTTAAAAGTGTCAAGAGAAAAATGGCCCATCACCTGTAGAGGATCATAACACGGTGACGGCTGTGTTCAGGGACACAGGGCCTAAGAAACAGTGGAACAGTACCTTTGTAATGCTGGCAGAATAAAAAACAAAACCTGCCAATGGAGAGTTCTGTATCCAGTGAATGTATCCCTCACAAAGAAAAAGAACAGAACAGCACTTTCAGACAGAAATGCCACTAAGGTTTGGACGTTTGTGCCCCTTCCCAAATCCATGTTAAAATTTCATCCCCAGTGCCACCAAGAGCGGGAACTTGGGGGCAGTAGTGAAGTCAAGGGAACTTCACCTCATGAACAGATGATTGCCCTTATAAAATGGCTTGGAGTGGAATGAGCTAGATCAAGCCTTTCATCTGTCCTGCCGCGTGAAGACACAGCATTTGTCCCCCTGACCCCCAGACCATGCAGCAATAGGCGCCATCTTGGAAGCAGAGACCAGACTCTCACCAGACACCACACCTCCTGGCACCGTGATCCTGGATTCCTAGCCTCTGGAACTCTTAAGAAAATAAGTTTCCATTTTTTACAAGAGAGACTGGGGTCTCAGATGAAGAGACTAATACAAATGAAGTCAAGGATAGTTCCCTTGCCATCTCTTCACCTTTATTGTCCTGAAAGTCCTATCCAGTGCAATAATAAAGAAAAATAAAGTCATAAAAATTAGAAAGGAAGATACAAAGATATTCTATTCAACAAGGACATGATTATTCACATAGAAAACTTTATGGAATCTAAAAATAATGCATAAAACTAATAGGCAAATTTAGTCAGTTCGCAAGATATATGAATAGTACATAAAAATTAATTGTATTTCTATGTACTATAGAGGATTAATGGGAACACTTCATTTTTTAAGAAAACATCATTTAAAATGGCATCAAAAGTTAATTACCAAAATAATGACTCTATTAAAAAAAGTAAGACCTCTCTATTAAAATAAATGGAAAAATATAATATCCATTCTCTTCAAAGTGATTTTTAGTGAAATCTTAATTAAAATCTCAGGAAAAATTTTTTGAAGAAATTGGTGAACTGATCCTAAAACAATGGAAATGATAAAGATCTAATATGGCCAGAAAGCCTTTAGGATGAAGAATAAAAATGAAGAACTCTCATTATATGATTCTAAGGTTTATATAAAGCTACAGTAATCAAGAGAGCGTGGCATTGATGTAAAGCCTAAAGGGGACTTAAAGTAGAACAGAGATAAGGGACAATAAAAATTACCAAGCATGGTTTTTAAGTATGGTTACAGAAATAGAATGTAATAATTAATATCAAAAGTTAGTGGATTGATTAAATTAGAACTAACTGAAGAAAGAGTCAATGAAACAGAAATAAGAATTTGAGGAAATTATTCAAAATGTCAATGAGATAGAAGTGGCAATCGAAAACAAAAAAGAAAGAAGGGTGATAGAGAATAGAGTGTGAAGGTTGAACATGCCATCTCATTAGAATTCAAAATGAGGGAATAGAAAGAGCTATGAAGAAACTATAATGCCGTGCACAACCAGAGAATTGAAATGTTGCACTCCATTTGTGTACGATGAATTGAAATGCATTCTGTTGTCATGTACAACTAAATAGAACAAATAAAAAAGTTAAAAATTATATATAAAAAAACAAAAAGAATACCTGATAATGGCCAACAAAATAAGATATAAATAAAAAGAATTTTGGATTTAAAAACAGTCATGATTCTTATCATTTCGGTTCCATGTAATTAATTCTTGTTCTACTTTCTGTTGGGTTTATGGTTTTATGAAGCCAGTTTTTAAAAGTTCTGAAATTCTTGGTTCAAGGATATGGTCTTAAAATTCAAGTCAGAGATTTTTTTTTTTTTTTTACCATTTTTCATGAATCTCCCTGAAGACACCACACTTTGGGATTATAGGTGCTTGAGAAGACTTTTCAGAAGACACATCAGACTAAAGCATTTAACTGGTGACAACAAAACTTAAAATGGGCGTGGTTAAAGATCTGATAAGAGGTCAGTAATGAGGGGCTGGGGTGTGGCTCAGAGGTAGAGTGTTTGCCTGGCATGCGTGAGGCACTGGGTTCGATCCTCTGCACCACATAAAATAAAATAAAGATATTGTGTCCACCTATAACTAAAAGATAAATATTTTAAAAATTAAATTTAAAAAGTTCAGTAATGAAAATTTGGTTATTTCCCTGCCATGTAGAGATTTAATATAACCAGAATTGTGACTATCAATGTGTGCTAAGACCTCAGATTTCCAGGAATCCCATACAATGTTGGAACACATATTAAAAATAAATTTATACAAATAGAGCTCAAAAAAAAAAGTAACTCTATTGAGCAGATAAAAAGAAAATAACTTAGATCTTACCAGAACTGATAAAAGACATCAAACCAAAGACTCAAGGAAGCCAAAAAAAATCCCAAGCAGAGTGAATTTAAAAGAAATAAATAACTTCATCTGAAGAAAATATAAAAATAGCCAAGGGCCTAGAATGTAGCATCTAATACCTGATAACTATCAGTAAATACTTATACAATGAAGGAAATAAATAGGAAATCTTAAAAGAGATCAGAGAAAAGGGATATATTACCTATAAAAGAACAACTGAGTTTCTAGCAGCAGTGAAAGCCCAAAGATAGTAGATTAATATCTTCAACATACTGAAAGTAATTGTCAAACAAGAATTCTATGCCAAGAAAATAGGTTTCAATAAATACAGGTAAAATAAAGGTATTTGTGGAGAGACAGAAACAGACAATAAACTACTAAACTACACAAAAGGGTACTTTTAAAGGATATGCTTTACAGGGAATGAAAGTGGAAATTTTCAGATGCAAGAAGAAATAGGAACAAATAAATGGCAGATATATTGGAAAATCTAAACAAATACTGACTTTACAATTATTCACCATAATGCTTAATATTGTGAATATTAAAATCAAAACGACGACACCCCTGTGAGAACCCAGCGAGAGCAGACAGAGGCGACATTTCCTGAACGAGGAGGAGGGTTTGCTGAGTCCCAGTCCCGGGCAGTCCTGCCGCCTTGGTGTGATTCCTTGGGTTCCATTTCAGCTGAACAGCAGCCAGGAAAATGACAAGGATCATGATAGCGGTGCAACAGCCACCGCACCCCAAGCCCCCCGTCCCTCCCAGGAGTCTGAGCCTGCAGTCCCCCGCCAGGGAGCTCCCTGCAAGAAGCCCACCCAGCTGTGTGGACTCTTCCCGTAAACAAGGAGTCAGCATTCAAGAGCCACCACAGGGTCTTTCACCAGTGGGATACGAGGAGGAACCCTACTCCAGGACAATCTGTCTCTGCGTGGAGCTAAGCAACCGAGATGGGAGAGACTGGAAGCAGGAAGACCAGTTTGAGGGGCGGGGGGCTGCAGCACCTTCAGCATCAAGTGGTGGAGCAGGGTCAGGAATATCAGACTGGGGGCTGGGGTGGGGCTCGGCGGTAGAGCGCTCGCCTGCATGCACTGGGTTCCACCCTCTGCACCACATAAATATAAAATCAAGATATCGTGCCCACCTAAAAGTAAAAAATAAAAACATTTAAAAAAAATATCAGACCAGCCGGGCGCGGTGGCACACGCCTGTAATTCCAGTGTAATTCCAAGAATAAACTGAGGCAGGAGGATCACGAGTTCAAAGCCAGCCTCAGCAACTTAGCAAGGAAGGCCCTAAGAAAATCAGTGAGACCCTGTCTCTGAATAAAATGTCACAAAGGGCTGGGGACGTGGCTCGGTGGCTAAGCGCCTGTGGGACCAATCCCTCTCTTCCTCCAGGCCTCAGTCTCCTGGCTGGTGACACCAGGGAGACTGGCAGGCTCAGATGCTTTGGTGATGATGGCCGGCACCCTCTGGAACAGAGGCAGTGTGGCCACGGGGATGCTGTTCCCTGTGTGGATGGGTTTAAGTCGCTGGCTCTGGGGAGCTGGGGAGGGAGCCCCTGGACACACGCACAGCAGGACCACGGTGGAGCCCTGAGCCTCTGCTGTCGAGTCTCTTCTTCATTCATCTAGAAGTTTAAAGAAGGCTATCAGGTGTCCTATGCTGAGCCAGGGACCCCGGGATGAAGACACCGCCTCTGGCTAGGAAGATGCTGGAAGCTTAGCCTCAGAGACAAGTATATGGGACCGGTGGGGGCCTGCAGGGGTGAACGGCCCCAGCAAGTGAGGGCCCTGGGGCTCCGAGATGGGCCTGACGGTTCCGGTGCTGCTTGCTCACTGATCCCAGGAACACGGGAAAGTCAGGGTGATTTTCTTCTCTCAAAAGCAAGTTAGAGCTTGGCACAGTGGCACAGGCCTGTAATCCCACAGCTCGGGAGGCTGAGGCAGGAGGATCGCCAGTTCAAAGCCAGCCTCAGCAACAGCGAGGTGCTAAGCAAGTCAGGGAGACCCTGTCTCTAAATAAAACACAAAATAGGGCTGGGGGGTGTGGGTCCGTGGTTGAGCACCCCTGAGTTCAATCCCCAGCACCAAAAAAAGAAAAAAGAAAAAGAACCAGAGAAAGGCCAGTGCCAAGCTTGGGAGGTGGCTGGTGGAGCAGGAGGAACAAGAGACAGGGACCGTGGCCTGTCCTGGGAGGGTCATGTCCTCGCGGCTGCCACTGGTGGAAGAGCTGTGAGTGAGCCAGACACGGGCCAGGGGGCTGACCTCGGCCGACCACCTCCATCCCCCACAGTGACAGGGGGGGCAGGGAGCAGCCATGCCACTGTGGCCGAGGTCACGGGGACTGACGTGACTTTCTGAGGTTCAAAGAGCCTCATGGAGAAGCCACTTTCTCAACCCAGAGTCATCTCGCTCCAAAATCCGAAGTCGTCTTGGGGGACCTGGGACTCGGGGAAACTAGCTTGGTCGACCGCGCTTAACTGCCCAGCCCTAGAACTCGGGGCTAAGGAACACCTCGGCTCTTTCGAACAGTGTCCCGTCCTGACGCAGGCTACTGTGCAGCCAACATGAAGGATCCAGTTGTCCTAAGACAGTCGCAGACTCTTAGACTCGCGATTCGATTGGGAGGTGCCTCTGGAGAACCAGCCACAGCCGGGCGGAGTGGCGCCTGCCTGTCATCCCAGTGACTCTCAGGAAGCTGAAACAGGAGGGCCTCCAGTTGGAGGTCAGCCTCCGCACCTCGGGAGGCCATGTCTCAAAATAAAATAAAAAGGGGTGCAAAGTGCCCCTGCTTCAATCCCTAGCACCCCAGAGGGGTGGGGGAGGATGGGTGGGCCTCGAATGCCCAGAGGCTGGTAAAACCTCCCCCACACACTCCTTGCCCTCCGCCCTCCTGCCTCAACCCCATCAGTGGGGGGGTGGCTTTTCACCCCGACTCCCATCGGAGCCAAATACACACGTGGACCCACACGGGAATCCTGAATTGGCTCCACCTGCCTCCGGGCTGCTGGATGAGCCTCATTAGACCAAATTAATAATTTATTCAAGCAAAATGAGGCACGCCAAGAGTCTCCAGGGAGGCTGCGAAATGACAATCCTTCTCATTAGGAAAACGTGTCGACACCCCACGCAAGCTCTTCAGGTCTGGGATAGACGCGGGAAGCTGTCCCTCCCGGCAAGTTTGACATAAGTCACCTTCTGAGGCCAGCAGCCCAGCGCCCAGCTTCATCTCCCTGCATGTGACACCCCTGTCCTGAACGAATCCCTCCCCTCCCCTCCTCTCTTCTGCTTGATCATCCTCCTCCTCCTCCTCCTCCTCCTCCTCCTCCTCCTCCTCCTCTTCCTCCTCTCCTCCTCCCCCGACACACCATTAACCTAACCTTCAAGATCATTCTCCCCACCAGAAAGGAAGGCGGATGACAGGCTAATATTTCCATGTCACACACTGAGTGGTTCTTACATAAAAATTAACAGGCGCTTGACAAATTCATAATTACTAACTAATGATGCATTATGCAATTTCCATAATTAGTCATGTTATTGATATTTTCCTCCAACCCCATTGCTGGCAGAGCCACCTTGGTTTATGGAGAGACATGGCTAGTTTGCCTGCGTGAAGGGAGAGCCCTGGGAAACGGCTTCCTTCTTACCTGCCTGGACTGGCTCCCGCCTTCCTGGGGACCGGATGCCCCCTGGAGCTGGCTTCTCTCTTTAGAGCCACAGGGACAAAGCCGTGGATTACGCACATGGATCCATCAAGGACGTGGAGACTTAGCACTGGCAAATTTCTCACCTGTCCCAACTATTTTGAGACGTGCCACAAAAGACGTGGAAGTTGTCACAGATGTCACCAGAAGCCAGATCTGAGAAACTCCCCCCAAAGAGAAGAATGAACCTCCACTCAGCCTGGGCGGGGGAGAGGGACAAAGGGGTCCTTGACTTTCACAGCACAGAGGTTTATTCAGGGAAAGAAAGCAATAGAGCCAGGAGTGGGTGGCACATGCTTATAATCCCAGCTAATGTGGAGACTGAGACCGGAGGATAGCAAGTTCGAGGCCAGCCTCAGCAACTTAGCCAGAACCTGTCTCAAATAAAAAATAAATGGGCTGGGAGTATAGCTCAGTGGTAGAGCAAGCACCCTGGATCCGCCCTCAATATGGGGGATGGGGTGCAGAAAAAGTAAAAGGGAACAATACAGTAGTATATGCTTTTGAATAAAGAGTGGGTGCCAGTGCTAGAGAGTCAGATCTCAGACTCTTTCTCGTTTTGTTGTTGTTGTTGTTTTGTACTGAAAATCCAACCCAAAGGGGTTCCACCACTAAGCTGTATTCCCAGCTCTTTTTATTATGACAGGATTTAACTAAGTTGCTGAGGCTGGCCTTGAACTTGCCATCCTCCTGCCTCAGCCTCTCGAGTTCAGAATCTTTTTTCAAGAGAACAGTGGTGAGTGGGGACATGAGAAGGCGTGGGAGAATGACATCGCTCTGGGGAACTCAGTTCTCTGATCCCTGTTCACAGAACACTTATGGACGTCTGGTCTTCTTCCAGAATCTTCAGGTGGGGGATGCTCCATAATATTCGTGACTTGCTTGTGTCGAAGGCTCTGAAAGTTCATCTTCCTTTGCTTTCATCTGAAAACGCGCTGTGGGCTCACTGCGCAGTTTTCACTAATAAGTGGATTGACGGCCACTCAGAGATGTGTAGACTCCTCAGAAATGTGGGAGTGAACGGCCTGGAGAAGGAAGCAGGCCGCGGGGGAACTCTGAGCGCGGGTTGTGAGATGGACAGCGCGTCTCTCTCCTTCCCTTCCGTGTTCTTTCTTCCTGCCTTTCTGTCCCCCTCCTACCATGGCAGGTCTTTGCAGCCCTCTCCTCCCACCCTCGCTCAGTCGACCCCCAGAGGCCTCTGTTCATCCACTTCCAGGTGTGAGGACTGAGGCTGGGGGAGCAGGGAGGCCAAGAGGCCAAGATGCAGGCTGTGCGCCCCACTGCTCAGATGCCCAGCTCTGCACCCAGGGCGGCTGTCCCTGGCAAGTCGCCAGCTGCTCTTGGCTCTGCCTGCCCGTCTTTGAGAGGAGAAAAACAGCCAGGTGCAGTGGTACACACCTGTAATCCTGGTGACTTGCGAGGCTGAGGCAAGAGGATCACAAGTTCAAGGCCAGTCTCAGCAACTTAAGATAAAAATAAAAAGGGCAGGGGACATGGCTCAGTGGTTGAGTGTCCTTGAATTCAATCCCCAGGACCAAATAATAATAATAATAATAATATATTATGTGGTGAATTAAAAATTACATTATCACGTGTTACAGTATATCATATTGTAGTTACATTGTATCACATTATATTATAGTATGTATCTTTTTGTTCCTCGCTTTTGCTGTTGGTCTCTTTTTTTGTTTTTTGGGGGTTTTTTGGTACTGGGGATTGAACTCAGGGGCACTCGACCACTGAGCCACATCCCCAGTCCTACTTTGTATTTTACTTAGAGACAGGGTCTCACTGGGTTGTTTAGCATCTCATTGTTGCTGAGGCTGGCTTTGAACTAGTGATCCTCCTGCTTCAGCCTACACCCATGGATTCAACCTGTTTTCTGAATCAAAAGTTTTAAGGGAAAAAGAAATCATGTGCAGATTTTTTTTCTTTATTCCCTAAAAAACACAGTATCACAATTATGACAGTGTGTTTGCAATATGTTAGGTTCTATCAGTGACCTAGAGATGATTTAAAATACACTGGAAGATGCTAGGCATTTGTCTACCATGCAGGAGACCCTGAGTCCCATCCTCATCACTCCAAAAATTAATTAGTTAAGTAATTAATCAAAGTGTCTATGGGAGGATTGCAGAGATTATACGCAAACACTGAGTCGTTTTATACACAGATTGACCATCAACAGAGTGTGGTTATCTGGCGGGGCTGGGGTCCAGGAGCCAAATCCCATGAATGCCAAGAGGTGAGCCTAGCTTGTTTGGTTGCCATTACACTCATCTAGAGTCCCCAGCTGCTCTTAGCTCTGCCTCCTCATCTTTGAAAGGAAAGAACCAGTCTGCTATGGTGCACACCTGTAATCCCAGCAACTCAGGAGGCTGAGGCAGGAGGATCACAAATTCAAGGCCAGCCTCAACAATTTACTTGACACATACTAGGTGCTCCAACATGAATAAACAATGAGCTTCAGACATTGCCAGGGGCAGCACTGACCCTCAATAACAGCAAGTTCCTTTCTCTCCTGAGCTTTCTCTCCTGCCAGGCTGTGGCAAAGTTGGGGGGGCTTTGATTTTCCTAGTCCCAACCGACTGATTTTGAGGTTAGGAATCTCAGGGGGACAAAACCAGTCCTCCAGTCACAAACCCTCTCTTTGGCAAGGTAAGCTCCGTGATTGCGCTCTGGGGCAGGCTCCTGGTCCAGGACAGAGAAGGCAAATGAAGATGAAACCCAGCCAGGCGGGGACACATGTGCCAGGAGGAATGTGGGGGGAGAGGAGGGTGCTGGGGGGGGGGGCGACATCGTCAGTTTGGCCTGCTCTCTGGGAAGGCTTTGTGCTGCCCAGAGACAGTCACTTGGAGCTTTCAGGAGGCCCCCACCTCCCCACCGGGGCTCCTTCTGCCTTGACCTCTGTCCACCTGCTGACCAGCTGGGCACTCCTGGTCTGCAGATGGCTTCACAGCCGCAGTCGGTCTCCATGACCCCCCCACCCTTTCTGCTGTAGGCACTTTGGTTGTTCTCACTTGACAGATGAGGAAACCGAAGAGCGTCCAGGACCCCCTGCTAGGGACAGGCAGAGGAGGGTGGTGGGAACCCGAGAGTGATTCCGTAAAAGGGCCACGCGCTCTCTTTCCAAGAATCGATTTACCTGCAGCCAGCCCTGCCTGGCCTCAGTGGACAGCTGTCACCTTCCTCAGCAAACTACCTGACCACGGCAGGAGAAATGCAGGCCGACAGAACGTGGATTGACGCTCTGGGAGATAAGGACAGTTCCTCCTCACCATAAATCTGCAAGAATGTAGGGCTCAGAGTCCAACTAAAACCCCTCAGCATGGGCCAAGGTGACCTAGAGTGGCCATGACAGTGGGGACTTGATGTCACCTTGCTGTCAATCAAAAGTCAAGAGGTGGGGCTGGGGATGTGGCTCAAGCGGTCGTGCGCTCGCCTGGCATGCGTGCGGCCCGGGTTCGATCCTCAGCACCACATACCAACAAAGATGTTTTGTGCGCCTAAAACTAAAAAAAAATTAAAAAAAAAAAAAGTCAAGAGGTGGACCTAGGTGGGACTCTCTGGAAACTTCTCTGGGATCCCTAATAAAGCTGTAGGGCAGGAGAGTCACATTGTCCCTCTCCTCTCTGAGAGGACCCCTCTCTCCCTTAGGAGTTAGCCCCTTCCCTTTTCCTACCCCTTCCTTTGAGTGATGAGTCTGAGTCGTTCTGACTTGATCCTAAGGATTGGGGTTGGAACAAGGGTCTTCACGTGGCTTCGGCTTTTCAGGAGGTCCCAGCTCCATTACACCCCAACATCCCCACAGGTAGTGTGACAGGCAGGACTGGGTCCCACCTGGTCTGAATCCAAATGTGGCGTCCATGCCACCGTCCTGGGTCAAACAGAGGAGGAGTGCTCCAGGCGGAGGAACTGGCGAGGGCAAGGGCCTTGAGGTCGCAGTGAATGTGTCGTGACCAAGGTCGGGGACAAGGTCAGTGTGGCTGGAGCAGGGGACAAAGATGAAGTGATATGGCATGAGGTCTCTGCTTTCAGGAATCAACTCAGAGACCCCTTCCTGGGGAAAGCCAGCCGTAGCTCAGTCAGTGACAGATTGGGTGGGATTCGGAGAGGGGACAGGCAAATAGAGGGGCCATGACCATGACCAGCGGTTCAAGTACCCTGACAGCCCCCAACTCAGCCAGGACAGTAAGCATCGCCACACCCGGGTCACTGGTGGAGAAACTGCTCAGGGTGAAGCGTGCAGGTTCAGAGTGCAAAACGCGCGTGTCCGGCAATACAGCGCATGTCTGCATCTTCATGTGATTAGTTGGCTGCTCCTGGGGGAGGAACTAAATGTGTGGCCCCCAAAGCGTGGAGTCTGAGGCCTGCAGCAGCAGGCAGCAGCTTTGCAGAAGCAGATGCGATAGATGGAGACATAAACAAGCAGACAGGAGCCCAAACAAAATGAGCTGCATGGAAAGCAGTGAGAGGCCCAGCAAGGAGGTTTGCAAGCCACGGCTCAGGGAGCGAGGTCTGCAGAGGAGCTGAGAGTCCACGGAGGTGCAGGAAGCACCCAGCCTTGGTCAGGGCGGCCCTGCTGCTGGTGCTAGGGTCCACACTGGGGATAAGTCATCCCATCCACCAGGGGCCCCTCCTGTGCTCCCAGTCCACATCTGGTCCCTGCAGTGGACACCTTCCCTTCTGTCTGCTGGGCAGCCCTTCTTCTGTAGCGTCTGCCTTTTCATTCTCTGGGCGTGGGCACTTGACTTATCCTGGCCAATCAGAACATTCTCACCGTCCTCTTGACCAGGCCAATCCGTGTGGTGACTGAGGACACCCCTGCTTTGAGAGCCTGCTTAGAAAAGAGCCCACACAGAGGCAAACGGAGGAGACGAGATGGAGCGGAGCCATGATCCTAAAACCACTCTGCGATCACCAGGATGCAGCCATGCCTGAAGCTGACCCCACTCCCAAATTACCACTTACCTGATCTAAGTCCCCCTCTGGATTGCCCAGCTGAGTGGAGTTCCTGTAGGTGTCAGTGTACCCGGGAGACCCGGGCGTGAACTGAAGCTTCCCCGCCTGCCTTTGTGCAGCTCGGAGCTGGGGTCAAATCCCTGAAGCCTCAAAGAGCCCAGGATCTTAACGAAACTCACGGCCCCAGATGCCCCAGCACTCCTCTGCTGGTCCTTACCCTTACACAGCAACAGGGAGTTCACAGACCACAGGAGTCTCTGGCTCACAACTCTGGGACTCAAGTTCAAGTTCAAGATACCTGCTCCATCAGAGTCTGGCAGGAACCCATTACTCACAGATGTCACCTTCTGAGTCCTCAAGTGTCAGGAGACCAAAAGGGGCAAAGGAGCTCCCCAGAGCCTCTTGGGTAAGGACGCTGATCCCATCCCCAAGGGCTCCCCCTCATGGCCTGGCCACCCACCCCCACCCGAAGCCCCAGCCCTTAGCAGCGCCACCCTGGGATTTGGGTTTTGAGGTGAATTTTGAAAGGACACAGACATTCCAGCCATTGAACCCCTGCCCTGTCCTGGCAAAATTCTGTCCTTCTCCTTCCGGAGCAAGACGCATTCCTTCCACAGCCCACACCCAGCCCCTGAGGCTTCCCTCACTCCAACACCCAGCTTCAAGTCCCAGAGCCGCATCTCTAAGCCTCCTCTGAGTCAGACACAGCTGACACTCAAGGCCCGGTCCACCCGAGGCAGACGCCCCTCCTCCTGTCACCCGAACCTGTGACGGCCGACAAGCTGCGGTGGAACTTGTATCTGAAATATCCTAGCGAGTGGGCCTGGGCCTGGGACAGACATTTCCATTCTACAAGGGAAACGCGGGAAGGCATAGAGAGGTGACAGGTCCCAACCCACACTCAACCTTAAGGCTGGAGCCTGCACGTCCTGCCTCGGGAACACACAGGACCCACCCACTGGGCCCAAGGTCTGAGCCTTCCTGCCCAACAGCTGTGCCGGGCACGGCCCACACAGCAGCCCTTCCAGGCTGGAGTCACATGCCGGTGGCCCCCTCAGGCTGGAGGGGCACACTGGTGGCTCCACGGGTCTGGGGACTTGGAAGCAGCCCTGGCCACACAGCTCCGCTGGGCTTACCCGTGGTGGGGGCTCTCCGGGTCGCCCTGCCCTGGGCCGGTTCCTTCCGGGGCCTCAGGCTCTCCAGGGCCTCCTTGGCAATCTGGATGGGGGCGTCCAGGAGCCCAGCCCCCACAGCCTGTGCACTCTGCTTTCCAGTGGAGATGCCCCATGCGGACCCTTCCAAGGTTTGCCATCTGTGCCATCTGGAGGGGTGGCCCGGACCCACTAGGGTTGCCGGCTGCACCAGGAGGCAGGGAGCGGTCCTAGAAATCATTTCACCCCAAGACCCTGCCATCCTGGGCCTGTGCTGTGCAGGGCAGTCCCCACGGTCCCCCAAGTGCCTTCAAGGTCATCCTTCCATCCCCCAGACCCACTCACACGGTGGCTCGGCCACACCTGGGTGTTCCCTGTCAACCACGCTTTTCCATCTGGACAACCTGACAGAGCTGAGGCCCTCCCAATCTCAGGCTCCGCCCCCTTCTGATGACAAATCCTGCCCTTCTAATAAATTAACGCCTTTCTCTCCCGCCTCTTACCCCTAGCGTGGAGAGAAGCCGCCACGCCTGCCACACTTCGCTCAGAGACTTCTTCCGCCAAGTCTCCAGTTTCTCACTCCCCAGTCCTTGTCAGAGCCCGGGTCACAGCAGTGCGGCGGGTTCTTTGCCTCTTTCCAACCGTGGACGGCCTCCTCTCCAGTGGCCAGCAACAGGCTCTCGCCTCTGAGAGCACAGCAGGGTGACCCGGGACATCCACACTCCCACCAACGTCCTGGCCACGGCCTCGGAGGCCACGGCACTTCCTAGTGACCTGCGCACAGCTTTTCCTAGCCCTATCCTCCGCTCTCCAGCCTCTACTGTTCCCAGGTCCTCCGCTCTCCAGCCTCTACTGTTCCCAGTTCCAAAGCTGCTTCCACATTCTTGGGCATTGTCAGGCCACCCCCCACTCCCCCCCAAACGTCGACAACTTCCTGCTCACGGATCTGGAGGCTGGAGGTATAAGGCTGAGGTACCAGCAGACTCCATATCTAAGGACCTCTGTCTCGTGCATGGTGCGTTCTGTATCCTCACACAGAAAGAAAAAGGGGGCAATAAACCCCCTCAGACCTCTCATAAAGGTGCCATCCCATTCATGAGGGCTGGTCACCTTCCAGCAGCCCCACCTCAACAGCCATAGGACTCTATTCCAAATATGAATTTTGGAAGGAGGTGCAGACACTCAGCCCGTGGCAGAAGGATGCCCCGTCCCCACCTTTTACAGAAAAGTGAGTCTCTGACACATTATGAGAGTGACTAAGTGACCTGCTGGTCAATGCTGGAGGCCAGATTTGAATGGAGTGTTCCCTTGGGGTGTGCTCCCACCATGATCCCACGCCGTGTGGGGCCGACCATGGCAAGGGCCTTTGGAACCGCCTTGCAGAAGCCCTGCCAGCATGGAAGGTTCCAGAAAGCCCCCAATGCTGACCCCGGCTGGCCTTTCCTGCTAACTCTGAGATGTGCCTGGGGAGAGGCGCATGGAGCAGGCTTTGCTCAGCCAGCTGCCCCGGAGCTCAGGGCGGGCAGTGATGGGTTACAGGAAGGGGACTTTGAGCCCCACAGGTGCCCTCTGTGGCCCTGAATTCCTGTGGTGGCAGAAGTCGGATGGCCTGTAGCCACGGCCTCCAGAAGATGACACCCAGCCCACTGATGGGAGGACGTCCATGGGGCTCTCCCCGGGGGTCCCCGCTGACAGTGCAGGACACAGACTCCCCTGGGAGCCTCCCCTCAGTCTCAGAGCAGGCCCTGTCCCGTCCACACTCAAGCTGTGGGAACTTGGTGTTCGGGTGCAGTGTCCCCAGGAGGCCTTCGGGATCAACAGGATGCTGGGGACAGTACTCAGGAATCCCACACACGTGCTGCAGGCTACGCCCACCCATGGGCCAGAGGGAGACCCAGAACTGTACAGGACCCCAGCCAGGCCCCTGCCTCTCCCCCACTGGCCCAGTAATCACCCCCTCCCAACTACCAACTGTCTGAAGACCCCAGGACTCTTCCCATCATGCCCTTGGTCCCTCTGAATGTCAACCTCCTGAGAAGCCCAGAACCCTCACGTCACCTGTTACAGCTTGGATATGAGATGTGCCCCCAAAGTTTAAGATGTAAGATGATTCGATTGTGAAAGCTGTAATCTCATAGGGGATTAATCCATTTAATGGATTAATAATCAGAATAGATTCCTGGGTGGTAATTATAGGAAGGTGGGGCCGGGCTAGAGGAAATAGATCCCTGGGGACCAGACCGTCCTTGGGGACTACATCTTGTCCCTGGCTCCTGCTTTCTCTCTCTGCTTCCTGGCTGCTGTGAGCTGGGAAGCTTCCTCCACCACATCCTTCCACCATGACGCTCGGCTTCCCCCTGAGCCCAAAGGAGTGGAGTCAGCCAGCCACGGGCTGAACCTCTGAAACCAGGCCCAAAATTAAACTTTCCCTTCTAAGGGGTTCTTCTCGGGTATTTTGGTCATGACAACAAAAAGCTGACCGACACCTCGCCCCATGCTCTGCACTCATGCCACGCAGCCTTCCCGACGGAGACCACCCCTCCTCCAAGACCCCCGCCCGACCCCATCCACAGCCCCCATCTCTATCTGAAGTCCTCCAAGTCTTACTTATCAATTTGTTCATTTTCTGCTTCCCTCACGGTGAAAGAAGGGTCCCTGAGGGCAGGAACATCAATGCCCTATCCTCACCAGCTTGGACTGGGCACACAGTGGGACCTCATAAACATCTGCCAATCAATGAACTGCTGAATGAGTGATGGACGAGCCACTCATGGACACGGAACTAAAAGCACCTACAGAAACGCAGGACACAAGGAGTGCAGAGGTGAACTGCCCCTGGGCTGGAGGAGCCACAGGCCCGGGGCGTGCGGATCTGGCTTCTCTGCGGGGCTCTGGCTTTCGCGCCATGCTTGCAGGATGGCTGCCCCCTCTCAAAGCGCTACTATGGGGAGCCACTCTCACACGTGACTGGGCAAGTCCCGGATTGGGTCTGAGGCGCTCTGGCCAAACTGTGTCAGAGCTTTCCCGGCCCTCTCCTGGTGCGCGAGCCTGTCCGTGTGGGGGTGTGACTGACCACTGACCCCGGGGGCCAATCACTGACCCTGACCTTGGAGTGCTGCCCCCCTCAACCTTCATTGGATGGAATTCTCCCCTGAATTTCTTGTTCCCCAATAAAAGGCCACTCCCTGGCGTGCTCGCTCTCTCTCTCCTGCTAGCCCTGAGTCATCCCTGCTGCCCTACTGGGTGGTTCCAGGTGGGAGCCAGAGGGGGAGCCGTCTCGGTCCTGGTCATAGAAAAAGGTAACTGAGTCCGTGTGTTTATTCGATCTCACTAGCTAACTTTTATGCCAAGAACCTCTTTAATGAAACCAGTGCGCTGGTCGCATGGTGGAGCACTACCTCTTCCTGTGACAATCTCCAAAGACAGGGAGCCTCCGCCCTCTGCCCCTGCTTAAGGGTAGGAGAAAACACGGCCTGCCTTGGGGCCCTGCCTGGACACAGTATTGCTTCAACTCAGTGTGGTTTTCAGAAAGTCATAGTCTAGGCTCTGTGGGCTTCTTCTTTTGAAAAGCAATTTAAATTCTTACTCAAAGTACCTGTAACAGCCAGCTAGGTAGATGACCTTTTCTGTCCCCAAGTCATTACCTCAGCCTGCTCAGGGACCCAGGAACCCACCTCACCAAGGCAGAATCCCTCAGCACCTGGGGAGGAGCAGGGGGCTGGTTTTGACATGGCGATGCTTGTTCCTACCACAGTCACAGCCCCAGGGCTGCCTCTAGGGACGCGTGGTGAGGAGCTGGAGGCTGGGAGGCCGGGCGAAGGGGGAAATGCACACTGTTCCTTGTGTTCACGGAGCCTTTTTAGCCTAAAGAGTGGTTCTCCTTGCATCCTCTCATCTGCTCCTCATAAGAAGCCCATGAGGTGACTGTATGGCACATCCCCATTTCATGGAGGCGGCAATAAACAGAACAGTGGAGTGCTTTGCCCAGGGATGGAGCCAGAGGTCACCTGTATAAGATTCCCAGATCCAAGATGGAGTTGCTCGTGCCAACCCCAACAGGAAGTAATAGTAATGAAGCTGGGAGGTTGTGAAGGAGGGGAGCAGCCCGTGTGGGCTTGTAAGGTGCGGCATGGTGAAGGGAAGGGGCCCCTTTCCTTTCCACGCCCCTCTCAGCTGAGGCCCACCTGGAAGGGACTTGCTATGAAGCACCCGCCCCACCCCAACTCCACCTGGAGAATCACCCTCTCCTGGACTGACCCAGGGCGTGAGGCTCCACCCCACAGGTCCTCCAGGAGCAGAGGCGAATCGAATCGTCTTTTCTGAAAAGAAGTGGGAAGAAAAGAGAACTACCAGCCCTAGGCGGTGGGGTTTAGTCCTCGGTTTCCAAAGTGCAGTGTTCAGGTTCTTAGTGGCAATTCCAGTGGAAGTCCCCAGCGGTCCCCTGGTTGAAACACTTGCACGGTTCTTTGGAAAACCTCAGGGCTCGGCTTTAGAAGATTTTGTTGTTGTTGTTGTTGTTTTAAATTAAATGTTTTGCACAGGAAGTCAAAAAACTAATCGTGGGAACTTTGGAGAGTGTGTGGGTGGGTGGGTGCCTCAGGAGCCCCTTCCCCTCTTAGACCAAGCTGCTTCCTGGAGCATTTCCACTCAACCATGGGAGCAGCCCCCTCCCCAGCCTCTCTGCCCGGCCATGGGTGGCGGTTTCCAGAAACCCTGACTCAGCCTGGGAGTGCCCCAGGAGGAGTTCCCCGGAGAAGGGACTCAGGACAAGCACGGTCCTTGGCCTACATGATGGAAGAGAATCTCAGCACGTACCAGTCGGAGTCACAGGCAGGTTTATTTAGGAAGGTAGAGACAGGTTCAAGGGGGAACGCGGGCCACCTGCAGAGCAAGAAGCGGTCCCTGGCTGGGTCTGTGGTGTGGATATTTGTAGAGGGACAGTCACGGGAGGCTGGACTAGAGGAGGAGTCAGGGCAGAGTGACACAATGATGGGCCAGTTCTCCCTGCCCTTGCCGCCAGCCTCAGGTCACGTCACTTTTTGCAGGCAAGGATGCCCTGGACATGGGCCCCGGGCAGGGCCTAGGATGCGCGGGGTTGCTGGTTCTGCCTTTCAAAGGTTCATGGGCACTTCTCTTTGGAGACGGCATATCTTTCTCCTCAGTAGGACACGCCCACCCCAGCCAAGCC
Organism: Ictidomys tridecemlineatus; assembly: GCF_052094955.1. Lineage (NCBI taxonomy): Eukaryota > Metazoa > Chordata > Mammalia > Rodentia > Sciuridae > Ictidomys > Ictidomys tridecemlineatus. The sequence continues at coordinate 11,083,138 of NC_135482.1, read as the reverse complement.
CTGGCTTTGATTCTGACTCACATGGAAACTTTCTCTGGGACGTTGAGCCAGAGAAACCGGATCCGTGTCCCCTTCCGGTATGAACGTGAGCTCTGTAAGAACAGTGTCTGCACAATGGTCCCCACATCCAGGGTGGAGTCAGCCCAGAGAATGAAGCCCGGGCACCACGACACGAAGATGAGGTGGGGAGAGGGACCTTGCCAACATCAAGACCCCTTCCCCTTGTCCCTGAATCCCAGCTGTGCCTCCCCATGCCTCGGGATCATTTGAACCAAAGCATCCCCCCGTTTGTTCAAAAGAATTTTAATGAGTATGAAAGCTATCAAAATCAAAATAGAGTCACCCGAGTCAACATTAGCCAAAGAAGTACATTAGGCTGGTGGGCCATGGAGGGAGGGTCCTCACGCACGATTGCCTCTAGTCTAAAGACTCTGCTGGAACCACAGTCTTGCATGGAGACCACCACAGCCCTGCCCAGAAAATGACCTCTGTGGGAACATCTTCCAGCATCTGTCTGTTCACCTTTTGGTTGCAAAAGGCAAATCTTGTCTGAAAAGGTCTGCTATGGACCAGGGCTCCCTCTGCCACACCCGAGCTGCAGCTCTCTTGGGCAGGACTTGGGAAAGAAAAGGAAGAGTCCAAGGTACTCGGCTTTGGTATTATAGGAAAGAGGGAAGACACGTTTCTGCAGCAGTGAACCTCAAAACTCAGAGTCTCTCCACAAGCATTTGTTTGCCCACAAGGGTAGCAGAAGCATCCTGATGAGATGAGTTGGATTAATGATCCCAATCCTTCACTCTCTCCCTGAAATAGAAGCACATGTCGTCTGCCCCGAGACTCTGCAGGGCGTCCCTCTGGAGTTGATGTTTCCCCAAGTGACTTGTGTGGCCAGTAGGAGTATGCAGACAAGAAGCAAGAAAACACTTGCAAAGATAATTTGACCTGGGGTTTTTTGTGCTCTGTCATTGGCCTGAAAAGAGATTGACCTAGGTAGCTACACCCAGAATAGACTTGAGAAGCAACCAGTGGCTGGAGCCATGCAAGAGGAAGTAACCACTTGCTGCTTCACGCCCATGAGTTGGGGGATTGTTTGTTACTGAGCATTGTTTCAAGAAACAACTGACTGATACAGGCAGCATAGGTGGTTCCCAACTTAACCATTATTCAACTCAGTAGGCTTTTCACCTTTAGATTATGCCAAAGTGATACACATTCCATAGAACCTGTACTTCAAATTTTAAATTTCCCTCTTTTCCCAGGCTAGCAAATGCAGGATCATATCCCCTGGTGATGCTGGGCAGAACAGCAAGCAGAGCCACAGCTCCCAGTCAGCCGCAGGACCACGAGGGAAAACAACCAATACTCTTTGTGTTGCTGAGCTACAGTTTTAGTAGGTCATGTGTATTCAACACACTTTCCATTACAACATCCTCAACTCAACATTGGGTTTACCGGGATGTGACCCCATTATAAATGGAGGAACATCTGGACTCGCTACACATTCTGTGCTGAGCTAGATGTTCAGTACGTGGCTTCTGATTTAATCTTCACAATAACCCTGAGAAGCAGCTATTAGATCCCCATTTTACAGTTAAGGTGGTGGAAGCCCACAGAGGTCATTTTCCAAGCTAACACTGCAGGTAATGACAGGCACCAGCCTCTTAGGCCCCTCGGGCATTTTTCTCAGCTGAGTTAGCGGGGGATCAACATGTTCTGCCAGACCCCAGGATGAGAATGGACATCAATTATTATCAGACACATTACAATAGGGAACAGTGGAGCCCGGCAGTGACCAGAGCCCTCAGCCAGAGGGAGAGGACGTTCCTCCAGGCCCCTGCCAGGCCGAGGGAAGGGGCCCAAGACAGCCCCACGTGTGGGAAGGTCATCTGTGCCCCATGGACAGGCAGTGAGGCCGGCAGGTCCAGGGCGGCCTGCCTAGTCCATTCCTCCTCCTTCCTTGTTCATAAAGCGTGAATATTATTGAAGTGCCCGAGCGGGCCCTTGGGATACAAACCATAATGCGTCCCAGCTAGTCTGACTTCCCTTTGTCAGGTCCTAGGTCCAGGTAAGTGCATTCGGCCCAGTTCCAGAAGATGAGATGCTCAGGGAGTAGGATGGGTGCCCTCCTCCTCAGAGCCTGGTCACGGTGCTCAGGACTTGGTGCCTGAAGCAGAGGCCTCCATGTTCCCGTCCTAAGAGAAGCCGTCCCCTAACACACTGGCAATGACAGAGCAGAAGGTCAAGGCCAAGGCCCAGGATGCCATCACTAAACCCGTCATCAAATAGCACCGTGACTGATTTCCCAGTACACACACAATGAACCCCTGATCCTCTAAGCCACTGCTGGTTGGGCTTTCTGTCACCTGCAGGACGCACATCTTCACTGGTTACTACTGTGTATGAGTGACCAGGCACACAGCGGTTTAAACCAGGACACGGAGGTATATCTTTTTAATCTCTCGCCTCCTATAGGTCAAGGAGCCAGATCCTGTGTTCCAGGGTTTTCCAAAAGGTGGGGTCCAGGTGCGCCCCAGGCCGGAGCTCTCCTCTAAAGCACTCGGGTTGTGGCAGGATCCGGCTCTTTGGAGGCTCTTGAATGGAGGGCCCCAGTTCCTGGCTGGCTGTGGGCTGGAGGACACCCCCAACTCCTGGCCACATGGCTGCTCCCTGGGGAAACTCAGAACTGTGTCCGCCAACTTCATCAAAGGCAGCGAAGGAGAGAATCCACCAGCGTGGTGGGGGCAGGTGCTTAGGCAAGCTGGGGCAGAGGCCTGATGTCCCTTCACATGGGCTGTGTTCTTGTGGTTAAAAGCAAGTACCTGGGGATATAGCTCAGTGGGTAGAGTGTTTTCCTCACGTGCACAAGGTCCTGGGTTCAATCCCAGGCCCCCCGCCCCCACAAAAAAAAAGCAAGTACCAGATCCTGCTCCCTCAAGCAGAGGGGCATTAGTCAAGGACATGGCCCCCAGGAGAAAGGATCACCAGGGTCCATCCTGGACCTGCCAGCCATGACACCCTCACTGACGCCTCTCTCAGGCTAATTCTCCAGAGTAAGGTGTTCCCACCACCAGCTCCTAAAAATTACTTTTGAGACACCTGGGAATTTTTTTTTATTATAAACTATATATGAGATGAAAGGAGAAAATAGCAATTTTGTTAGGTGTGTTCATAGCATCATTAGGTAAGAAAATGACCTTTTTTATTTGAGAGACACAAAGTATGTTGAGTCAAAGGCCAGTAGGTCTGAGGCTTGCTTTAAAACACTTCAGGAAAAAGAGAAGGGAGGAACCACACCAACCCTGGTAAGCTGAGTCCGAGCAACGATGTCCGTCTATTGGACTCTCTCTCCCATCCCTCAACTTTGTTCTATATTCCATTTTTTATGATGATTTTTTTAAAAGTCTGGTTATCCCTTTCTGATCCCCTTAAAGCCAATAATTCCCCATTAAGCATATGGAATGAAGAGAAATTTGTTGAGAACACAAAAAGTAGCTCTGAGCTGGTGCAGACCTGTCCTCTACCATCTGTCCCTGCTGCCATTCTGTCACTTCTCCTGCACACATGCTCTGTTGTGGCTTGGATGAGACATCGTCCCCCAGAGGCTCAGGCATGAAACAATGCAAGAAAGTTTAGAGGTGAATTGACGGGGTTAACCCAACCAGTGGCTTCATCCACTTGAGTGGATTAGCAGGGTGGTACTGAAGGCAGGTGGGTGTGGCTGGAGGAGGTGGGTCATGGGGGATGAGCCTTTGGGGTTTGTATTTTGTGCCTGGTGAGCAGAACTAACTCTCTCTCTCTCTCTCTCTCTCTCTCTCCTTCCTGATTGCCATGTGCTATGCTGCTCCCCGAGTCCGAAAGGGGAGCCATTAAGATGATGATAATTGAGTTAAGCTGTGTATAATTGCTGTGACTGGATGATGCTGGATTGACACAGGCTGTGTATTCAGTTGTATATGGACCCCTGCTGTCCGGCAATAGGGCGGCTACTCGAGGAGTTCCCGTTGAGTTCCCATTGAGTTCCCTTTGAGGGCGGAGAGAGTTCCGGGGGAGAGCGCGTGGGGTGCTGGTGAGAATTCGGGCAATAAAGTAGTTCCTGTTTGAACCTACAAGTGCCTCCTGGCGGCTCGGTTATTTGTGCCCAGCCAGACTTCGGCACTCCTCTGTGCCCTTCCACCATGATGCTCCGCCTCACCCCAGGTCCAGAGCTAATGGAGTCCACCATCTACGAACGGAGACCTCTGAAACCATGACCAGCAAATAAACTTTTCCTCCTCTACTTTGTTCTTGCCAGGTGTTTTGGTGACCGTGATGAAAACTGACTAAAACACACTCTGACCCTGTTGTACATGCGCACATCTTGTTCTCCCACACACACACACAGACCTGGTTTCCATGCTCACCCCAAGCTTTTGCGTTTCCTGTGTCTTTTCTTCCAAGTCCTTTCTCAATACTGTCCACCTGCTCTACCTCCAAAACCCAGTTCAAGTGTCAGTTCTCAGTAAAGACTTCCCCGACTCCATATGCTAAGCAGGCTGGCCCTCCCTCCCTGGGACACTCTGTGTGTCTTATGAAGATGGTTTCTATAGGGTGACTCTTGCTAGGCTGCAATTATCTATCTTTTTTTTTTTTTTTTTTTAAAGAGAGAGTGAGAGAGGGGGGGAGAGAGGAGAGAGAGAGAGAGAGAGAGAGAGAGAGAGAGAATTTTTTAATATTTATTTTTTAGTTCTTGGCGGACACAACATCTTTGTTGGTATGTGGTGCTGAGGATCGAACCCGGGCCGCACGCATGCCAGGCGAGCGCGCTACCGCTTGAGCCACATCCCCAGCCCCTGCAATTATCTATCTTTATGACGTTTTCTCCACTGGGCTGAGGTTCTTGAGAAAAGAGGTTTTCCATTCATTTCGGTGGCACAATGTTAATATAAGGCCTGGCACATGTGCTAAATAAATGTTTGATGAATGAATAAATGAATTTTTTAAAAAAATAAACCACAGCAACAATATTTATGCACCCAATTTCAATCTAAGAATCACATAATGAGAAGCCCTGGGGAACATTCAGCTGACGACAGAATTTCTGTAATCCCGCCACTGCCTCCCTGGTCACCTGAGTCTCCGTCAGTCCAAACATGGGATCACTGCAAATCCAACACAGAAGAGACTCCCGGACGCTGATATTAACACAACACATCAAGTTCAGTGGTCTGGTTGGGCTCAGAAATAAACACCAAAAACAAATCCTAAAAAGGTGTTTCCAAAATTGTCTAAGGATCCATCTGAGAGAGAACAGCTGTGTCAGCAGTGCCAACGTGGGCAGGTAGCACTCAGAGCAATGAGGTCACCTTCTAGGGAGGCAGATTTGGGCTCCATATCAAGAATTGTCTGAAGATCTAAAGTGGGCTGGGGTGGAGCTCAGTGGTAGAGCACTTATCTAGCATGTGTGAGGTCCTGGGTTCTACTGCCTACACTGCAAAATGAATTATCTTTAAAAGTTAGAGTTGGGGCTGGGGATGTGGCTCAAGGGGTAGCACGCTCGCCTGGCATGCTTGCGGCCCGGGTTCGATCCTCAGCACCACATACCAACAAAGATGTTGTGTCCGCCAAAAACTAAAAAATAAATATTGAAATTCTCTCTCTCTCTCTCTCTCTCTCTCTCTCTCTCTCTCTCTCTCTCTCTCTCTCTCACTCTCTTTTTAAAAAAAAATTAAAATAAAATAAAAAAATAAAAGTTAGAGTTGTAGCCAGGCACAGGCCTACAATCTCAGCAGCTCAGGAGGCTGAGGCAGGAAGATCGCGAGTTCAAAGCCAGCCTAAGCTATGGCAGCAAGGTGCTAAGCAACTCAGTGAGATCCTGTCTCTAAATAAAATACACAAAAGGGCTGGGGATGTGGCCTCTGAGTTCAATCCCCGGTACCAAAAACAAAAAGTTAAGAGTTATAAAATATTGAAACAGGAAGCCTCCTAGAAGTAGGAATTCGCCATTCACAGATTATTTATTGGGCACCTACTGGACACCTAGTCAATGGATAGACCTGATCTTATTGCTCTTTGCCAACACTGTGTCTTAAAGGTTGGTGGAAGTCCAACCCTGGGCAGTCTACCAGCACCATTTTTTCAACAGCTCAGATGATCATTAACATTTTTAAGTCATAAAGTATTTTAATTAAGTTATGTGCTTTTTTTTTAAGATATAGCACAATTGTACACTGAAGCCCAGCATAAATGTAACCCGTATGTGCCCTGGAAAACCTAGATTTTTACATGACTTGCTCTATGGCAGGGGTCTGGAACTGAGCCCACAATGTCCCTGAGGTATGCCTGCACAGGAAAGGCCACAGCCCCCTGCAGGTGACATGTGGGGTCAGCCAGAACAAAGCCTGCTATTTCCTAGAATACTGTAGAGGGGGGTCCTCACAGTCTAGAACCCCAGACACCAGCCAGATTTCCTCTAAAGTTCCTTCCAAAGTTGGATCTATTTTTCTTGTCCTGATGATCCTTTCCAAGGTGACAAGTCCACGTAGGACTCGGATCCCGGAGGTCTTCAGGGGAGGGTGGAGAAGATACTACATACCCACAACCAAGGGATATGAACTTGAGGAAGCAAGGACCACGTGTCTGAGTCTAGTGATGCTTTCTCAGTTGTACGTATTGGTCAAAACTCAATCAGGTATGCACATGAGGTATGCGCCGCAGCTTGCCGTGCAGCCGCTGAATTCCCATAAGGCTGCACACACAGTGGCGCACGCCTATAATCCCTGGGGCTCAGGAGGCTGAGGCAGGAGGATCGTGAGTTCAAAGAAAGCCGCAGCAACTTAGCAAGGCCCTAAGCAACTCAGCGAGACCCTGTCTCCAAATAAAATATTAAAAAGGGCTGGGGATGTGGCTCAGCGGTTAAGCGCCCCTGGATTCAATTCCCAGTACTAGAAATAAATAAATAAATTTCAATGTTAGGAGGAAAAATTATGGGAAAAAAAAAACCAGAATCATGTGTCTCTGGTCTGCCATTTATTCACAGATCTTGGCATGGAGGAGAGACATAGTGCAAATTTGGAAAAGAAAGTAATTTAACTACATGGTGGGGGGCAGGGCCAGAGCGATCTGCCAGCCGGGAGGATGGAGCAGGGAAGCCCGAGTCTGGGGAAGACGCTAAGAGCCTGTGAATCAAGATAAAGGAATTTTTATCTTTTCTACGCCTTCCACATAAATTCCCTGCATCATTCTTAAAAGGACTACAATAAAAAATTTAATTGCCTTTTCAATTAGTTTTGAATCGTGGACGGATATTTCTTGGCTTGGCTTGGCTTGGGACTCGTGTTGAGCCTGGGTGTGAACTGGCCTACCATTTAGACTGGCAGTGATTTTTTTTTTAACATCCTGTCAATTAGCAGTTGTCAATTAGCGTTGACATTGTCCAGAGCCAGCCTGACTCCCTCCCAATGACCATGACAGACCACTGCCATTCTGCACCCCCAGCGGTCATCCCTGGCACTGACTGCGGTGATCAGCTCGCTGTCTGGCTCATGGGCTTGTCTGGGTTTCCTTTTGCGTTTAATTCACATATTGCTGAGGAAGGAGGCAGGCTGTACAGACCCGAGGAAGGACTCACCAGAAGGCCAGGGTCCAGTTCTGATGGGCTGGTGGCGCATACCGCATCTCCGGATTCGAAAGGTTCCAACAGATCTTGCAGCGTGGGTTGTCCCAGGTACAGAAGTGGGAGTCGCAGACTGATTCACTTACAGAGGTTAGAATTTCTGCACACACCTGGGCACTGACCTCTCCCCAGCCTCTGGGATAGGCACCTGCTCTGCTCACAGGGAACTGAAATGTCCCTGCCCTCACGTTTGCCTTCTTCAGTGGGAGCCAAAACCTGCTCCATTGTTTCGCCAACTAACCACAGTCTTCAGCATTTTCTGTCACTCCAAAACAATGTATGCCTGAATTCATCTATGCAAAAGTCCCAAGAGGTAACCATTATTGACTGGCTTTATAGATCCTGAGGTCACATGCTAGGAAGGAAGGATGGACTGGCGTTAGATCCAGTTGCCCAACAATTCTGATAGACTGAATGTCTTCACCCCCTCACCAGACCCAAATTCATATTTTGGAGCTCCAACCCCCAAGGTGACTGAATTTAGACATGGGACCTTTAGGAAAGCAATGAAGGATGAGGGTGGACTTATGTCCTTGTAAGAAAAGGAAGAGATACCAGAGATCTCAACCTCTCTCTGCTTGTGCACAGGGGAAGGGCTGTGGCAGGACATGGCAAAGTCATCTACAAGCCAGAAAAAAAAGCCCCACCAGAAACGGAATCACTTGGAAACTTCATCTAGGACTTCCAGCCTCTAGAACTATAGAAAATACCTGTCTGTTGTATTTTGTTATGCAGCTGAAGCTGACTAATGCAAACTCCAACACCCTCCCCAATACACTCTCTGTCTGAACCTTTGCCTATTTTACCTCCTTTACACATAAATCCCTTGCCTGACTTAAATGTACCAGTTTCATCCAAATATCTGAACAACATCATCTTTTTTTGTGCGAGTATCTTTGACCTTCTCTTACATTGAGCCCTGTACAGATGTCAGTAATCATGATGACAATAAATAATATTTACTGAGCACTTACTGTAGTCTGCTCTGAATGCCAATATACAATCTATAATGGAAGCATTCTGCTACTCATTTTATACTGTCATGTAATCCTCACATCCACTCTCAGGTAGATTCCATTTTCTCTCCCCATTTTACAGATAAGGAAACTGAGGTTGAGCATCTTGTCCAGGTAAGTGGCAGGCTGGATTCCAACATTAGCAGTCAGACTCCAGAGCCTATGACCTCGCCCATCTCATGACATGTCCCGCTCCGTTGCCTGACCTGTTTGTCTCTCTGTTTCTCCCTCACCACACTTCTAGGCGTGATTCGTTTGAATGTCTCTGTGCCTCCAATACCTAGAGCAAAGCCTGGTGCATCTTGAGCCTGCAAAGGTTTGGGGAATGGATGGATGGATGGATGGATAGATGGATGGAAGGAAGAAAGGATGGAAGGATGGGTGGACACGTCCACCTCACACTGATAGCCACCTGTCACAGTGATCAGAAAACATGCAGTCGCTTTGCCTGTGGATACTAACAAAGAACCCCAGTGTGGGATAATGACAGTTACGGCGGGCACTGTCTGTCTTCGTGTGCCAGTCTGAGTGAACAAGTAACTCACGCTGAGATTTACTTAAAAGGCATTTAGCTCAGCTCACACGTCTGCCGGGGCGAGCCTATTACTTGCAGAAATCTATTCCACGCATTTCCATTTTGATTGCCAGCACGGAGAGACAGTGGTGGGCTGGTAGGATCTTTTCTCCCCTCCCCCACCCCACCCGGGCTTCTCCAGTTGAGTTACTGTCTGCTTTTGTGGAATAAATTGCTAAAAATTGAGTTACCAGCGCTCTAAAGTGGGGAAATATATTCTTGGCTCTACACGGGCAGCTGACAACGTTACGGAAATCCACCAAGTGTGTGTCGAGGTTGATGTGAATGCTGATGGGCTGAGATGGGTGAGAGGGGAATGGGGGCGGGGTGGCCTGGGCCAAGGCACTCTCCCCACACCTTTATGGGCCTCGGGAGTTTTAGGGGTTGAACCCAAGGATCGGGGTAAACAGCAGGTGCTGATTGCTGGGGGAATAAAACTTGGGCAATAAAACAGCCCCCAGAGCCCAGGTAAGAGGGTGCTAGAGACCCTGGCAGTGCCCCATGGGGCCACCCCAAGATTCCAGGTGCCTTGCTTCAAAGGCTGCCCTGCAATCTCTCTGGCAGTCTGTCCTGGGGTGACCAGTGTGGCTTCGGCAGCTTTACAGTCTCCCAGGGCCAGTCCTTGGCCAGTGGCAAGTGCCGTGGGAATTCGCAAGCCCCCACACACGGGCTCCCGAATTGGGAGGAACCCTGAAGTCCAAAAGGAATCCCCCTGCACCAGGGTCTCACCCCAGCTGGCAGCTGCCCTGACCCCTCCCCTCCCTCCCCCTCCTTCCTTCCCAGCTCCCACAGCCTCCTTCTGGGAGCTCAGCCCTAAGAAACCGCTTGTCTGTGAGCCCTCATCCCAGGGCGGCCCCGGGAGGGGACTCTGGCCAGCGGCTGAAAGGGCGAGTGTGAAAAGACAGGGGATTTGGGAGAGACGTGAAACCCGAGTTTGAGATGCCGCTAGATTCTCTGCCTCACCAATTCCTTTCTGGGTTCCTGTCTTGCAAGTTTGGAGAGTAAAATCCACAGACAATAACGGAAGGCGAGAGTGAACCCAGTAGGATTCATTTAAGACAGAAGAAAAGTGAGCCAACCTCGCAAGGCCAGAGACTGGGATGGAAAGTTTGTCCACCTAGAGGTGCCCACAAGGGCACTAGGCAGGGCCTCTGGGTAGGACAGGAACCGAATGCATGCTAAGCACTGTCACATCCAAGAGCAGGACAGGCAGGTTTCCACGGGACCTGTGAGGACCCACGAGGGCGGGGCGCGGGACGGACGACGACTTTTGCCAGTTTCTCCCAGCCTTCCCCACCCCTTCCAGTGCAGGTTCCTGGTGATGAAGGACAGTCAATGGTCAGGGGCTTCAATTAAGATTTTTTTAAATTGTTTTTTAGTTGCAGATGGACTCAGTACCTTTGCTTTATTTATTTGTAAGTGGTGCTGAGGACCAAACCCAGTGCTTCCTAGGTGCTAGGTGAGTGCTCTACCGCTGAGCTGCAACCCAGGGGCCCAATATTTTTTTTTTTTTTTCCAAATGTAAAGACCACTCCCTGAGGTTAACCTGTAGAAACATTCCAAACATTCCAGCCGACGCCTTTGTCCTGGAGCAACAGGAAAAAATGGAAAGTGAGGGCAGATGCAAATGGAAATTCCCAGAAATTTCAGACTCAAATGCCGAAGGACAGAGGGTAGCAGACCAAGCCAGTCACCTGAACACTTCTCCAATACCGGTTAGCACGAATTTTGATCAATGCCCCCACCTTGGACTAGTACGTTAGATGGGGGAAAAAAAAAAAAAAAAAACTTGCTATCAGCTACCCTCTCTCTCTTTTTTGTCTCAAATAAATCCTACTTTGTTCACTCTTGCCTTCAGTTATTGTCTGTGGATTTTAGTTTCCAAATTTGCCAGACAGGAACCCAGAAAGAAATAGGTGAAGTGGAGAGTCTAGTTTCTTCTCAAATCCCGGGTTCAGAATCGAAGTCCTTGGCAGCAAAGGACCAGCAAGCTGCAGAACCAGCCTGCAGTGGTGAGATAAGGTAGAACATACGTGCCCCACCTGCTCCAGAAGGTTCTCTACCTTCCTCGATGACTAGCTATTGAGCACCAGACACAGAGCTCACTGACCTCTCTGGACCACCTTAGGGGCAAATGGTCACTGTCCCTAAGTGTCTGAGGCTTGGAGAAGCTACAGGTTTGCTCGGGACCATATGGGCAATGCCAAGCAGACCCTAAATTCAAACAGAGGCAAGTTTTGTTTGGAGCATCTCATGCTTCCTCTGGTAGATAGATAAACAAAAATGATGCATCCAAACAACAGAGTGATAAAAGGGACAAAGGACTACTCATGAACAACTGGCGAAGTGAAAGGAGGAAGACATGAAAGACCACATTCTTTCTATAGGATTCTGTTTGTGTGAAATTCTAGAAAAGGCAAAACAGCGTCAGAAAGTAGATCAGTATTTGCCAGTGACCAGGGAGGCACCGGGCAGGAAGAGACCCCGGGGAGTGATGGAATGTTCTGTATCATCATGGTAGCCAGCGGTGGGGTCAAAACTCAGAACTGCCCACTTTAAATGGCCAATCGTATTGTACATATATTATGCCTCGTTAAGCTAAAAAATGTTAGAGGCCTTGATCTGCAGGTGCCAGGGACATGTGATTGTGGAAAGGGGGAGGGAGCTCAGAGGAAGCCCTTAGGTTGCAGAGAGACCTGGAGTCCTCCCAGACAGCCGGTGAGTCAGGGGGATCCAGGAGGAGTGCACAGAGCAAGGAGGCAGAGCGGAGTGGGTGTAGCCTGCAGAGCCCCAAAATGCATGGGACAAGCTCAGGAAGGAAACTGCAAGAGACCCATCAAAGCAGGGAAAGGACAGTCAGAAGCCAGGCCCCAGGAGAGGCCAGAGGGCCACTGTGTGAGTCCTTGACATTCAAAGCACCCCCCATTGTGTCCACCATGGTCACCCAGCACTGTCCCTGGTTCCTGAAACCCAGGGAGCACGCACCATTGAGGACCCCATCCTTTCCCAAGGCCCTTAGAGACTCTCTAGCCCAACCTGCCCCCACCTTTAAGGCTGGGAACCTGAAACCCAGTGGCAAGAGGGGAGGGGACAGTCCTATCTCCTGTTGTTTCATTCATTCAACAAACATTTGCAGGCAGCTGACTGGGATTTACAAAGCACAATCAAAGCCTAAGAGGGCCGAGTCCAGGCTTTCCAGGACCCTACAACTCAGAGGAGGGGACAGCCAGGCCGGCTGGAATCCACCTAAGTGCCACATTGCTAGGGACCATCAAGGTCCCAGCCCCTAACACTTAATGAAATATTGCAGAAGCAGGGGTGAATGCAGATTCGGGGACCCCAAAGCGTATTCGGGAAGTCTTTCTGTGGAAAAAGAACACAAAATTACCAATGCAAAATTGGGTACCAAAGTCGAAGGAGTCTGTGCAGGCGAGGGGCCAAGTTCAAGTCCTTCAGCTCAACATCTCCTTTCCAAGACCAAAGTGCGCTCCCTAACTGGGCCAGCAGCGCCCTCTGGCGGCTTCAGGGAGGAAGGCGGCACCCACCGGTCGTCCAGAGGCCAGCTCTGGGCCTGCGGGAAGCCCCCATTCTGCAGCCGAGGCCCTCCCAATCCGAATCGTGGCTTAATCATTAGAAATTCAGAGGTCAGCGTGCAGATGTCGTTACTTGTAGTTTGTTTTGGAGTGAGTAACTGTGAGCTCCAGTTTCCCCACCTGTAAATAAGTTGTATCTTCACAGGATGAAATAAATGCCCAGCCCTGAGGATGGTTCCAAGGATCAGATACCCCTTCTGCAAAGGGCATTTTCACATGCTGCTTTATAAGGATCACTTATGGGCGGGGACATCTTTTTCTGCTTCTGAAGGCGGTCCCAGGACCACCCAAGGCCTTATGTTATGCAGGGGAGAGGCGGGCAGGGCGTCCGTCTCGTGCCTTTCTCTGACCCTTGGAGGCTGAAGGAGGAGTTTATCAGCTTTGCTGCTCCCGGCGCCTCTCTAACTCAGGCAACACCCAGGGTTTTAGAAAAAGTCACTTCATGAATGACGTGAGATCAAGGGAACTAAATGAGCATTCCCGAGTGTGTCGGCATCGACCTCTGAACCATGGCCAGTTCAGAAGTGACCCTTCCCTGGTCCCCAATTCTTTGGTACCAGTTTTCTTAAAGATATTCTCTTATATCCTCACATTTCAAGGATCCAAATCAGGGTTATGGTTTAGATGTGAGGTGTCCCCCAGAGTGAGACACTGCAAGAGAGTTTAGAGGTGAGAGGTGGGGTCATGAGAGCCAAGACCTAAGGGGTGCACTAAGCCCCTGAAGGGGATGAACCGGGTGGTGACTGCAGGGGGGCATGGCTGGAGGAGGCAGGTCGTTGGAGGCACGCCCCTGGAGGTCTCTCTCTTTCACTCTCTGCTCCCAGCCGCTCTGTCCCCTGCTGCTCTTCCCGGATGTCTGACTCACCTGGAGCCCTGAGCCATGGAGCCCGCTGCCTGGGGACCGACACCTCTGATACCGTGAGTGCCAAATAGATGTTTCCCTCTCTAAAACCGTTCTTGTCAGGTCTTTTGGTCGCAGCAGTGAAAAAGCTGACTCAAACAGAAAATCAACAAAAGTAGAATAATATTCCTGGGGCTGGGGTGGTGGCTCAGCGGCAGAGCGCTCACCTAGCACTCGCGAGGCCCTGGGTTCGATCCTCAGCACCACATGAAAATAAATAAGTAAAATAAAGGTACTGTGTCCAATTACAACTAAAAAATGAATATTTTAAAATAATAATAATAATATTTTGGGGGCTGGGGATATAGCTCAGTTGGTAGAGTGTTTGCCTTGCATGCACAAGGCCCTGGGTTTGATCCCCAGCACCACAATAAATAAAAAAATAAATAAAATAATAATATTCTTATTGACCTTACGAATCTTAGTTAGATTTCACCATTGTCCCAGTCATGTCACCTGTATAAAAGAATATCCGAGACCAGCTGGGCACTGTGGCGCACACCTGTAATCCCAGCGGCTCAGGAGGCTAGGGCAGGAGGATCATGAGTTCAAAGCCAGCTTCAGCAATTTAGCAAGGCCCTAAGCAATTTAGCAAGACCTTGTTGCAAAATAAAAAATTTAAAGAGCCAGGCGCTGTGGCGCACGCCTATAATCCCAGTAGCTCGTGAGGCTGAGGCTGGAGGATTGCGAGTTCAAAGCCAGCCTCAGCAAAATTGAGGTGCTAAGCAACTCCGTGAGATACTAAATAAAATTCAGAATAGGGCTGGAGAGGTGGCTTGCTTAGTGGTCAGGTGCCTGCCCCCACCCCCAGTTCAATCCCAAGGGCCAAAAATAAAATAAAAAGGGCGTGGGATGTGGCTCCGTGATTAAGCACCCCTGGGTTAAATTCCATATATATATATATATAAAGAATATCCAAGACCATGTGTTGCAATCAAAGACGACTCTCTGCCTTTGTTGATCTCCAACAGTTCCTTGGGTGTGTGCGCGCACGTGGCGCATGCCTCACCTTTCAGGGTGAATGCTAGTTACATAGTAGGATGTCTTTCATTTCAGGTTTGCCTGATGTTTCCTCAAACATTAGATTCAGATTGAGCACTGTGGGTAAAACACCATAGGAGCGATGTCTTCTACCATTATTTGTTTTTATGCTCAATTTGTCCTAGACTTGAGCAGCAAGAAAGACTGGGAGAGGAGTAGGTGTGAAGAGGCAGGGAACTGAGTGATTTTTTTTTTCATTTTTCTTAGTTATATATGGGCACAATATCTTTATTTTGTTTATTTATTTCTATGTGGTGCTGAGGATGGAACCCAGTGTCTCACACGTGCAAGACAAGCACTCTAATTTCTTAATGTCTCAGGAACTTGGTCCTAAGCAAACACCTAGAATGTGGAGACCTGCAGGAGATGAACAGGGTGTCGGCTACAGTCATTTTACCGCTTCCTTTTTACTTATCTATTTGTAGCTGCATTTTACATATGAGAAGCTCTTCCGGAAGGGAACTCGGATCCCTTCCTTGTGAAATGTAAAGAAATTAATATACATCTTGTGGACTGGAATAATCTCCACTCAACCTGACTGCCAGAACAGGTGGACACGGGGGCTGGGGATATGGCTCAGTTGGGAGAGGGCTTGCCTCACAGGCTCAAGGTTCTGGGTTCGATTCCCCAGCACAACAAAAGAAAAAAGAAAGAAAAGACAGACTGATGAGGGCGCTCTCCCTGGGACGCTCATCCTGGGGCGGGGAGCTGGGAGTTAAGCTGGAATGACATCGGTGTTGCCAACACAGAGACTGTTTCCATCTCCCCAGGACCCCCCTGTTGCCCTTTATAGCCCCACCCACTCCCCCCCCAACCCACCTCCAACTTTATTGCTGGCAACCCCTCCCTTGTTCTCCTTTTCCATGATTTTGCCATCCCCAGAGTGTGATTTCAGTGGAGTGGCACATTCCCTCATCTCTGGGGGTTGGCCCTTCCCTCTGGGGACCTGCCCAGGTTGTTGATCCGAACTCATTTCTGTGTCTCTCTGAACAGTGTCCCGACTGAACTGCGGCACGCAGACCCGCCATAAATGTGTGCATACCAGTTTTGTGTGAATATGAATCTTCATTTTCATGAGATAAATACCCAGGGGGTACAGATGCCATGCCGCTGCATAGTTGCCTGTTTATTTCTTCTTTAAGAAGCTGCCAGACTTTTCCTGAGGGGCGGTGCCGCTTCCATCCCCGCCAGTGACCAAGTTTCTCCACGACTTCGCCAGCACTGGGTGCTGTCGCTGTCTTTTGATTTTAGCCGTTCTGAGAGGTGTGTTGTGGTGTCTCCTGGCGGCTTGGACTGGTGTTTCTCCAGAGGCTAATGATGCAGAACATCCTCTTATGTGCTGGTCTGCTGTCTGCACCTCCTCTTTGGTGACAGGGTTCTTCATTTCTTTTGTCCATTCGCTCTTTGGATTGTCGGTGGTTGGCTTACTTGGTTTTCCACTATGGAGCTTTTTCGAGTGTTGAGCATGGTATTGATCTAGGTAGTGAGATGCCAGTGCATCAAGCCAATTCACTCTCACCTCGATTTATTTCAGGTTTATTTCACTCAGCCTAAGTCCCAGGGCGAGTCCTGCTTCCCTCCTGTTGGAGGTTGAGCATTAGAGAAGCAGCGGGGGGCGAGCCTGTAAAGCAGGGTCTATTTAAAAGGGGGTCACATCGACTTCTCCCGGGAGGGTATCCCCAGAAGCGCGGTGCTCTGCCCTTTTTGAGTGCCTAGGCTCCCTTGTTCTCCTGCCCTCTTCCCCTGTCTTTCCCCTTCCTGCCTACTGGACCAGGAAACGCTGGGTGGGCTGGCCCACAGGGGGGCTGAAGGGGAAGGGCAGGAGGGAGCAGCCCAGGACACATTAATCAACACCCCATAGCTTCCTGTAGGGAGGGACAATTCCTGGACAGGTGACCTTAGCCACAGGTGGGAGCAGGGGGAGGTTTTGGATAAGGGTGGAGGAAGGGCTCTGAAGGAATTAACATTTCAATGCCTCAGGACAGTCTCCAAGGAGCCGCACTCGCTCAAAATTGGCCTCCTGGATCCCACCGGACTCTTATCTGTACTGACTGCCCGTCTAATTCTGGCTTCACCTGGACCTTCATCCCCCCTCCCTATTTTTAAGGTTAGACAATAGCCACATACTCCACAATTATTTAATCCACTTATTTGTTGATGGACCCCGTGGGAATGTGAGCACATCTTAGTTGCTAGGAATAGGACTGCAGGGAACAGGGGCTTGGATACCTCGGAGGGGCTGACTCCCTTTCCTGTGGGTGTGTATCCAAAGGTGTTGCTGCCCGCGTGGTAGTTCTGTATTAATTTCTTCAGGAGCCTCGATATTCTTTTCTTTTCTTTTCTTTTTTTGGTACCGGGATTGAACTCAGGGACAGTCAACCATTGAGCCATATCTCCAGCCCTGTTGAAAAACCAGCCTCTACCTCAGAGCAAAGCCTGTCCAAGGAAGGGACATCACCTTTGTCCTTGGAAAAACCCACAGAGCACTCCTAGGCACATTCCCACTCTGCTAAATTGTTTATGTGCAAATAACAGGAGAGATCTGCTGCCCAGGTGTCCCTGACTCAGTTAGGCTAGGTGGGAATCCATAGCCACCCCCTAGCAGCCACCAATCAGCATGAGACAGGGAAATACCTGGGATGCCAGATGGTGGTTGATAACATGTTGGGAAACCATGTAGTTCAGCACGTACACCCCTCTTGGCTTAAACCAATCAGTTCAAATGAATACCCCTTTTGTACTCACCCCTACCCAACTTGTTCCCGCCAGTGACTGTGCTAATCATGTTTTAGAGTTGTTATTTGATTTTCCCGCGGTGTCTGATGATTTGCTAAGAGATGCTATGATGTATGTGGGTTCCCTGCCTTCTCCAAAGAATGTATAAAACTGCTGCAAACCCTGGGCTCGGGGCCTCTCAGCGTCACCAGTTGCTGTGTGTGTGTGCGGAGGACCGAGCTAGCTCGCAATAAACACCTCTTTGCTGCTTACATCGATCTTGGTCTCTGGTGGTCTTTTGGGGGTCCCGAATTCGAGCATAACACTGTTTTGTATTTTATTTAGACATGGGGCCTCACTTAGTTGCTGAGGCTGGCTTTGAACTTGATCCTCCTGCCTCAGCCTACTAAACTGCTAGGATTACAGGCCTGCACCACTGTCTTCAGCCTCCATATTGTTTTCTAAATGGCTTCTCCAGGCTACATTCCCACAGTGGCGCACAGGGTCCCTTTTCTCCACACCCTCAACAATGCTTGGTCCCTTTTCTTGTCATAATAACCAGTGAACAGGTAGGAGGTGACAGGTCCTCATGGGTTGGATTTGCATTTCTCCTGATTGGAGATATTTTGCTGCTTTTTACATTTCTGTTGGTCATTTTTATATCTTCATTTGGGAAAATATCCATTCAGGTCCTCTGCTATTTTTTATTATTTCAGAGGTTTTTGCTATTTACTTGTTTACTGCTACTGGGCTGTATAAGTTTCTTAAATACCTTGGGTATTAACCCCTTATGCAATCTTGAGACAGAAAAACAAATGTAGGCATCGTATTTCCTAATTCTGAGTTACATTTCCAAGTCATAGTAATCAAAACAGTATGGTACTAGCACTAATACAAACACTTCAGTCGATGGAAGAGAACCCAGAGCCCGGAAATAACCCCAAGTATATACGGCCAACTAATCTTTGACAAAGCCTTTAAGATGACACAATGGGGGACAGGACCGTATCTTCACTAAACAGTGTTGGCAATACTGGATTTCCACCTGCAAAAGAATGACAGTGGGCACTTACCTTACACCAGGCACCAAATCAACCTAGGATGGATCAAAGAACTAAGCCTAGAAAAGGAGAAAGGGAGGGAAAAGGAATGGAAAATAGGAGAAGATGTAGGAAGAATTTAATAAAAATCATGCTGTGTGCATGTGTGAAGACACCACCGTGAATCCCACCTTTGTGAATATGTATGGCACCCCATGAAAAATAAATAAATGAGTGACAGGAAAGTCAGTGGAGTTGGGGCGGGGGCAGGCGGAGGGAAAGCCTGGCAGGAACAGGGTCTGAAATGGAGTAAATCAAATTTCAGGCGATCTGACTTTGTCAAAAGGAACCCAGCTACTAACTAATGCTCGGGCAACAGAGTCAAGAAGTGCCCCCACCCCACCCCCACCCCACCCCCAACCAACCAAAAGGCTAACTTAGCTACCGATTGGGAGAAAGTATTTACTAGCCATACCCTGTGGAGGTGTGGAAAGTCTTCAAGTATTGTTGGTACTACTCCCATATGCTTTGATTTTTCTCCCACTGTGGGTTCCCTTTCCATTCTCTTAATAGGGTCCTTAACAGGCAAAGGTGATTAATTTTGAAGAAGTCCCTTTAGTCAGTTCTTTGCTTTTAGAGATCATGTTTTGGTTTCAAGTCTAAGATCTCTTTGCCTACACCTAGGTCCTGAAGGTTTTCTCCTTAGGTTTTTGTAGAGTTTTATAGACATGCATTTTACATTGGAGTCGGTGATCCATGGAGTTGATTTTGGTTCCTGGGGTGAGACTTAGCACAGGGTTTGGTTGTTACTGGGGCTATTGTTGTGTTGCTGCTTCTTTTGCAGATGAAGGTTCAGTTACTCCAGCAGGATTTGTGGAACAGGCTCTTTTCCCTTTGTCAAAAATCAATGTGGTATATGTGTGCCAGTTAATTTCTGGGTTCTAGAATCTGTTCTAATGACCTATGTGTCTCTCCTTCTGCCAATATCACAGTCTTGATTGATGTCTCTGTATAATGTTTAAAATTAGATAGATTGATTCCTCTGACATGTTCTTCTTTTTCAAAATTGTTTTATCATTCTAATTTGTTTGCCTTTCTACATAAACTCTAGAATAATCTTTCTATATAAAAATCATCTTGATAAGATCTTGATAGGAATTTCATTAAACTTATATATCATTGGGGGAAAATTGACATTTTTACTAAGTTGAGTCTTCCAAACTGGATACAAGTCTTTCTAATTCTTTCACCAGCATTTTTTGTTTCATTAGATTTCCACCTAAGGGTTTCTCTTTTTGCAAACAACTGTAAATGGTATTTTATGAATAATTTTGAATGATTATAAATTCTATCGTATTTTTAATTTCAGGATCTGCATGTTCCTTGCTAATATATAGAAATACAATTGTCTATGTCTGTTGTGTTCTGTGGTGCTGATAGACTGTTGTTTAAGAAATTTTTACTTTCATATTTTTATGTAAATATCTTCAGATTTTCTTCATGAATAATCACATCATCTTTCCTTTTACTTTCTTTTCTTCCCCAAGTGCAGTGGCTACACTTTCCAGCACTGATTTTTTTGAATGAGAACACCCATTATTACCTTGCTCCCAATTTTAGAGGGAGAGTTTTCAGTCTTTCATCAAGCATGTTAACTGTAGGTTTTCTGTGAATGCTCTTTATCAAATTTGGAAAGTTCTCCTCTCTTCCTTACTTTTTAAATCAGAAATGGATATTAAATTTCATCAAAAGCTTTTCCTGCATTGACTGATATGATCATGTGAATTTTCTTCTGTAATGTGTTATTATAATGGATTATGTTGGCTGATTTTTCAAATACTGAAATAGCCATACATCCCTGAAATAATTGTGCAATTTTTTTATATGTTGCTGAATTCTCTTTACTAATATTTTGTTAAGGTTATTTATGTCTATACTCATCAGGGATATTGACCTATAATTTTTTGGTACTATGTTTGGTTTTGCTGTGACAATAATACCAGCTTCATAAAATGAATTTGAAAGTGTTCCCTCCTCTTCTGTTTTCTGGAAGAGATTTTGTAGAGTTTTCTTTAGTTATCTTTAAATGTTTAGAGCCTTCTCCAGTAAAACCATCTGGGCCTGAATATTTCTTTTTTGCTTTTTTTTTTTTTTTTAGAATTTTAAAACTGTAAATCCAATTTACTTTTTTATAACAGTTATAAAGCTAGTAAAATGATTTGTTGGTGGTTTGTGTTTTCTGAATAATTATTATGTTTCATTTAAATTGTCGAATGCATAGTATTCTTAGAGAATACCATGAACAGCAATACATAGTATTCTGTTCTCTCTCTCTCATTAATATTATCAAAGAGCTAGACTTGTATCCAGGTGCTGTGGTGCGGGCCTGTAATCCCAGTGGCTCAGGAGGCTGAGGCAGGAGGATCATGAGTTCAAAACCAGCCTCAGCAATTTAGCAAGCCCCTAAGCAACCCAGAAAGACCCTGTCGCTAAATAAAATCTTTTTAAAACGGTTGAGGATGTAGCTCAGTGGTTAAGCATGCATACTTGGGTTCAATCCCTGATTTTAAAAAAAAAAAAAGAGCTAGACTTTTGTTGAATTGATTTTTCTCCCATTGCTGTTCTGTTTTCGATTAGGCTAACTTCTGAAAGCATTCTGATTCTCATTGCCCTCCTCCATCTCAGAAACACAAAGAATCATGATAGGATACTGGACAGAGTACACTCTTCCACTGAGACTCAGAAGGAGAACTTGAACATGGTTCACCTCCTGGCTCCCACCACCACCCTCTCTTTTGAGCTAGCCTCTTGCAGGCACCTTATAAGAGAAGCCTCCCCCATCAATATTTTAAAGAAGAGTCCTCCAGCCGACTCCTCCTGGTGATACTTTCTTATCCTACCCAGCATTACTTGCCACAGTCTGGCTGGGCACAAATCACGAGCCACTCAAGCAGGAACAAACTTTATTTCTGAACTCAAGCGAAAGCCATCATCGAAAGCCATCATTGTGGCCCTTCCAGGAACTCCCTCCACTGGAACTTTACCAACCAACGCGAATCGCCGCGAGAGCTCAACTGGAACTCAAAAGTAGCGGGAGAACTCAAAAGTAGCTGGTGCCCGAGGCAGCAGGAGCCGCCCTACTGCTGGACAGCAGGGGTCTAATATACAACTGAATACACAGCCTGTTTCAATCCAGCATCATCCAGTCACAGCAATTATACACAGCTTAACTTAATTATCATCATCTTAATGGCTCTCAACCACTCCTTCTGGCAAAATGCTAGGTGCCATCCCGACTCTGTGGCTCTCAACAATTACTTTTTCTCCATTTTTGATCCTCACCTAAAGTAGTGTCATTTTTTTTTAACAATTATTATATTCTGCCTCCCAACTCAACTAGAATATTATTAGTTCCAGGGAGTCAAAGACTAGGTTCTGCTCACTGTTCTATCTCCAACACCTGTGCCTGATGTATGCTGTGTTTTCAATAAGAATTTGTTCAGTGAATGAATGAATGAAGGGTGTGCAGTGATCCAAGGCTAGGAGCAAGGCAACAGTATTCTGTGACCCAGGGAGTAGGCTGCAGAGCTGTGTGGCGTTTAAGACAAGAACCTGATATGCCCCATCCCCGGTGAGATCAAAGAAGTAAGGCACAGACGCATTTAGCCACCATCAGGTCCAAGCTGGTGGTGAAAGGGTAAAGTTTCTAAGCTGCAAGGCCTGAATTAAAAAGTGAAGGACCAGGTATTGTTAAGTTCCTCTGCCACACCCAGAACCTGAAATTCCTGAGGCAGTTAAGACAACGCCCTACTGGCCATTTAGCCTAGGGCCCTGTGCAGCTTGTCACGTAAGCATACAGGGCCCGAACCAATCAGTTTGAATGTGTACCCCGCCTAGGAGTGACCAATCACCCCCGCCCGACCTGTTCCCGCCAATAAATGTACTAATCAAGTTTAAGAATTGTTGTTTGATTCCCCCCCACCTCATGATGATTTGTGCTGTTGTATGCAAAGCCTCCACCCTCCCCAAAAAGTGTACTTAAGCACTGCTCGACCCCTCCCCGGGGCTCTGGGCTGCTCTGCCTTCTTGAGTGAGCCTGGAGCCTCAGCGCGCTGAATCGGATCCTCAATAAATCCCCTTCTGCAATTGCATAAGTCAGTCTCTTGGTGGTCTCTTCCTCTGACTTTTCCCCGAGCCCTTACAGTGGTACACAGGTGGACAGCTGCTCTTTTGCAGTTTGTGCCTGTTTACCCTCTGACAATATGCCCTGATTTCCCTGGGTCTGCTTTTGCGGGTGACATGTGAGATGATCTGTCACTCAGTGTACCCCACATTCTCGCTCCTGGTGATTATTTCCTGTCTGGACATATGACCCAGTTCAGGCAATAAAAGTCAATGTCCCTTGACTTTTGCCAAAGCAAAGCGGGGAGAGAAACTTTCACCCCAGGGACACTGTTAGCAGTAAAGGTAAAGCCTAGTGCTGTAGGGGTCACCACCTGAGTCTAAGCATAAAGCCAACTCAGAGGAAAGCACCCCAGAGAGAGATGGGGGTACTAACTTGAGTCCCTCCCTGGATCTAGCCATGCCTGGAGGCACTGGGTATTCCAATACCATAAGCCAATAAATTCCCCTTTTGTAGTGATCTATTTTCAGTTGGGTTTCTGTCTCTTACAACTGCAAACAACCTGACCAATAAATACATACAGAGTAATAAAGAACAAAGAGGAAATGCAGTCCTAAGGCTCTTAAACCCTCCAGGGAAGCCTGAGCCACATTCCCCAGCACTTTTTATGTTTTATTTTGAGACAGGTTTTTGCTAAGTTGCTTATAGCCTCACTAAGTTGCTGAGGCTGGCTTTCGATTTGTGATCCTTCTGCCTCAGCCTCCCAAGCCACTGGGATTATGGGAGCAGGGCATTGCCTGGCCATGGCCTGTGTTTTGGTTGAACAGGACGAGGATTGAGGAGACTTGGGTCATGATATCAGTTT
Organism: Ictidomys tridecemlineatus; assembly: GCF_052094955.1. Taxonomy (NCBI): domain Eukaryota; kingdom Metazoa; phylum Chordata; class Mammalia; order Rodentia; family Sciuridae; genus Ictidomys; species Ictidomys tridecemlineatus. The sequence continues at coordinate 11,059,619 of NC_135482.1, read as the reverse complement.
TGATTGTTATTTGCATTTACCTTTTGGGGAATAAACTCAGCAACCCTGTCACAGGAGTTTTAACATATCAACATCTGACAATGGAAAGAGCAGCAATTAAACAAATTCAATCTTCCACTCAGTGCAGAGGCCGGTAGAGCAGGATAAAGCAAAAACAGGATGGAGTCCAGAGTCCAATAATCTGGCTTCTAATCCTCAACTCACTACCAGTGAGGCCTGAGACCAGCCACCTTGCTCCTCTTGGTCTCGTGACTAAAAGCAAATCTGAATCTCTAACCCTGCCCTACAGTAACCAGGACACCAAGCTTCTGCTTGGACTCTTCCTGTGATGGAGAGCTCACAAGGTAGTCCATGACACTAGTGCTAGGAAAATAAAGTCTTCATATTAAAACAAGCTCTGTACACTATAATGCCTAACCAATGGTTCATGTTCTTCACAGTAAATAAGAAAATTCAAAAGTCCCTAATGAATGGGCTCACCTGCCACGCGTTCTCCGTCCCCAGCGCACGGACTGGCCACAGGGAGATCCTTGGCAGGCCTAGAGTTTGCAGAGAGAACTGGGAAGTGGACCTTTGGAAGCATGAATACAGACCTGCAGGAGGGCTGTGTGTGCTGTCGAGGTGGTGGCACACCCCACCAAGCCCGCGCAGGAGAACGGGAGTGTGTGCGCCAGCTCCTCCCTGCCCTGGCCCTCGCTCCTGCTTCCTCTGCAGCCCGCGGACGTCAGGGACCTGGGCTCCATCAGACTTGCCCACAAGATGGCAGCTACAATCCCGTCCCCTGACCGCATGCAGGAGGAGCCGGGGTCCATGGTCTCTTCTGAGGTCTCTGATGTGCGGGTCACTGAGAAGTACAGCAGAGAGGAGGCCCAGGCGGGGCCATCCCCCCACCTTGCCCCACTCCACGACGCAGACTGCAGAGGGCGTGGCGGAGAGATGCCTTCGCCTTCCCAGGAGGCGCGTCGGGGTCCAGGAGGAGGTCGGCGGTCTGGAAGCACTTCTGCCTGTCCCCGCTGGACAGCTCCAGGGCCATCTGCGTGCACTGCATGAACGAGTTCAGCAGGGGCAAGAACGGGAAGGACCTGGGCACCAGCTGCCTCATCCGGCACATGCAGAGAGCACACCGCTCCATCGTGCTGCAGGAAAACGGGGGCGGCTCGGGCACCCGGCCCGTGTACCCCATGCCCGCCACCCTGCTGCCCACCCTGCTGCCTCCAGGCGGGGAGCCGGACTCCATGTCGTCCTCTCCAGGAAAGCTGGTCCAAGAGTGCCCCTCGGCCTCCTCGTCCCCAGACGGGCTGGCTGAGGACCTGCCTGGGGACCCACTCGGCTGGGACGTGTCCGGCTGTAGTCCTTCGAGGACGTGGGCGAGGCTTCTATGGGCGCCTCTCCTGAGAAGCAGCAGGCCAGCGCGGGGAGCCCCAGGAGGTGCGAGCCTGGTGCTATCTTCCAGCAAAACAAGAAGGTCATGAAGAGGCTGAAGTCGGAGGTCTGGCACCACTTCTCACTGGCCCCCACCGACAGTCTGAAAGCTATGTGTCGCTACTGTGGCTGCGACATCAGCCGGGGGAAGAAGGGGGATGTGGGCACCAGCTGTTTGATGCGGCATCTGTACAGATGCCACCCTGAGGTGGCCAGGACCCAGAAGGGCTTTCTGGGTGCCAGTCTGGCGAACTCTCCGTATGCCACTTTTGGCTTTAATTGCAACAACACAGCTTTTGTGGCTGTGAAATGAAACCTGTAAATAGGAGGTGGAGCTTAAGCCATCCTGACTGAGCAGTTTTAACTGCAGGTTCTAAAAATGTGTCGAGGAGTGGAGAGAATATTCTGGAAGCTAACTGTTTACCACAGAGACAAAGAGTTTGAAAACAAAACTGTGCTTGGGCAATTCACGGAGTGTGCAGTTGCAGTGACGTGGTCACGGACACAATTCTGATTCAGGTCTTTGCATTCAGGGTTGCATGGTCCGTTCATTCCCTCAGAGGTCCCCAATTGTCCTGACTCCTTGAGATCCGAGTCCCATGTGTGTCCATGCTGGGGATTCAGCCGGTGCAGAGTGTGGCAGTGCAACAGAGGGCCCGTTGACGGAGGCTCCCTGAGCAGTGGAGCTCTCTGTGCGCTGACCCAGGTGCTGGGACCACAGCCGGGCCATCGAGGTGGTGGTGACCAACAGGGGCGTCTGACAGGCTACAGCGATGAGGCTAGCCTTAAGCGTTTAGATTTTTTTTTAATTTTTTTTTTTAAATAGGGAAGATTCAGCTATCACTGGGATATTTTAGAATCCCAGGACATCAGAGTGAAATTATAAGTTGTCATTCTTTTAACAATATGTCTTCAAAGTGTTTGCTTTAACATCTGAAAAAAGTTCCTGTTCTTCCTCACTTCAGACCATTGGGTGCTGTGGGTGAGGCGATGTGCTCCTCTGCCAGGGCCCCCTAGGAAGCTGTCCTTCTGTTGAATACCGTACCTACGCTGGCTTTCAATTCGAGTGGACTGTGCTTTAGTGTATTTATAAATGATGGATTCAGTTTCTGAAATTAAACTTTTTATTTGCAGTTTAAAAAAAAAATTCAAGTTCTTTCATGACATCCCATCTCTCTGAAGACCATTTCTAAACTTTTAAGTGAAAATAATTTATGGCAGAGAAATGTAGATGAATAGGCATGCAAATTGTTTTACAGTGTGTCATTTCAAAGATATGTTCTTCCACCTCACCTCCCCAGCCTAATATCCAAATATAGATGCTAAATTACAAGTAAGTGGCACTGCTGTTAATCTGCATGGCTCTGGATTTTGCAAGTAGGGGGATTATTGAATAAAAATATCTTGAAAGAAATACTATAGTCTTGCGAAAAGCATTGCATTAAGAATCAGAAAACTTGAAGTTGTATCCTGACTCCCATTCCAAATTGCATCACGGGGCAAGTCACTTAACCTCTCTCAATCTACTTCTCTTCTGCAAAATGCAACAAAACCGACCTCACGGGGATGCAGTGAGTTTTTAACAATATACTGTTCAGAAAGCTTCTAGTCCAAATCTGGCACAGAGCAAGTTCTCAATAAACACTTGAACTCTGCAAGCGCAGATTCATTCCATGCGCTCGGCGCTCTTTCCCCCCATCTCGAGTAGGAGTCTGCGCTCTGAGCTCGACTGAGGCTCCCTGGCTGCTCGCGCTCTTCTCTCCTTCTCCAAGATGGCGGCGGTCGGCGGCGCTGAGGCGGGATCCGGGCGAGCCGAGTGAAGGTAGCGGCGAGCGGAGCCCCCACGAGGCCGGGCTGGGCCCCCACCTCGAGGTGGCATCGGTCCCGGCCCGGCGCCACCCGCCGCCCTGGGCCCGCGACACCGCCGCGGGGGCGCCCCAGGCCCGCCGCGGCCTAGCCCTGGCGCCGAGCCGGGGACTGGAGTAGCGGCCGCAGCCGCCCCCGGGAAGGGGCTGGAGCGGGCCGAAGGAGGAAGGCGGCCGGGAGCTGTTCAAACGAGGAAGGCGGGAAAGCTGCGGGGCCGGGAGGGGGCGTGCGGCCGCCCCGGGGGCCTGCGGGCCGCGGCCGCCCCTCCCCCTGCCTGCGGCTCCGCCCTCGGGGGCGCCCGGCGCGCGGGAACCGGGCCGGGCGGACGGGCTGCAGGGCGCGGGGTCCCGGCGCTCGGGGGAGAGGGGCCGGGACCGGGGCGGCGGGAGGGCCGGGTCCTGGGCCGGCGGGAGAGGCTGCGCGGAGCTCCTCTTCTCCTCTTCCCAGAGCTTTGTTGAACTAGCTGTTGCTGCAAGGCTGCCGGGAGAATCCCATTGGATTGCGGTGGGGACCCCAAAAATGTTGGTCCTGGGGGCCCGTTTGCATAAACAACCTGGTACTGTGTGCATTCTTTGCGTGCGACCCAGTTTGTGCCTTCGTAGCGGGAATCTTCTCCATACAGGCCCTTTATCCCTCTGCAGTTATTACTTGTAGCTTCGCTTTATTTTAAATCATGCAAAAGAGAAGAAACGTCTATCTCCCTTCTCTGCCGGCTAAGTCGGTGGCAGGTTCTTTGGCCTCGTAGCAAATAAAAACACTCAACCCAAAGTAAAGCCTGTTGATCGCACAAGGCTTGTCAAAATTTGTATTGCTGGTCTCACGGAAATGTGTCTTGTCAGCCGGTCTGTGCGGTGGTCGCGGTTCCGCTGAATTGTGCTGCAATGAGAGGAGTCTATCCCCACCCCAGGCTGTGGGATCTGCGGCTTCCAGAGCTGGCAGGGGCTGTGAGTGCTGCATAGGTAGGTTCTTGGACAAGGGAGTGGCAAGAATTCGAGCCACTGCGTTCCAGAGATTGGAGGAAACCATGAAAATGAGAAGACATTTGCTGCTTCTATCCTAGAACCAATGGCAACAACAAAAGTTTCTAAACTGGCAACAGCTGGATGTGCATCTGTCTTCCTTTACCTGCAGTGAGTTCCTGAAAGGAGTGTTGGAAGAAGAGAAAAAGGAGAACAATCTTGGACAAAGCGCTCATCCTGGACTAGAGCTGGATCTTAGGGTTTCACTTACTGCCCAGTTCACAAGGCTTAATTGGTTTCCTTTTTTCAGTTCTTATTTATAACCCGGGATGAAGCTTGGGGCTCAGATTATTTCAAAAAAGTCACCTTCTGAAACTTTTTCAGTATTTACAGCTTGAATTTTAAAAATAACAAATACAGCATCTGATGACTTTAATTTTTTTCAAAAATACTTGGGTCATCCAGAAAGCCTATGCCTGAACGCAAGCTGAATTTTTATCTCCAAGTGGAAAAGCCACTCCACCTTCCCTTTTCCACACTGAAGAAAAGTCCCAGAAGAGCCAGTAAACAATTTGCACGTTTCCTGCGTGTGCTTTTTTAACAATGGCATGCTTCTTACTTCCATAAACAATATTAAATAATAAACTTTTACTTATGTTGTCATTTCTTAGCACACTGAGACAAACATAATTGTAGAACTGTTCCTGCCTCTTGAAATTGAAAATGTTAAATTTTAAACTCCAAAATCATGGAATTCAGGAGAATGTGTTTTAGCACCTCTTTTACATTTGCCAACGTTTAATGTAATTATGTTTTCTAACGTGAAAAGCAAACCTAATTTTTTTTTCATTAATCTTCACAATCTTCTCCCTACCCCTGAACTCTGAATTTATCTTGGATAATATTTAAGACCTGGAAGAAACATCAGGGGTTCATCCAACCTTGTATGAATGTTGCCTGAATTCTGCCTCTTTCATCCTGTTGCTTGAGACTTCTTTATCTGGTATCATCTTTCTTTTATGACTCAGCCACCACAACTAACCCCTGAGCTGCAATAATACCCTGATTTAAAGAGCCTAGAAATTCTGGGCCAATAGCCTTCCTAATCTGGGAGTACTGTAGTCCATGCTGTTTCTCAAGCTCATGGCTGCCCCAGCCCATTAGTGAATTAGATTTGTGTTCAGGTCCCATTCATTTTTTTTTCTACAGATATTTAATCCTATAATTATGAAGTGCTCTTTGGTATCTTTAAGAAGATTTAGGACTGGAGGTGTAGCTCAGTAGCAGAACACTTGCCTCTCAGGTATTAAGACCCTGGGTTCAATTCCCAGTACCAAAAAGAAAAAAAAAGAAGGAAAAATTAAACTATATCAGGCCTAATTCTCACACACAATGTCCACACCAGCGTGTTTTCTGTGTTGGCCTGCCTCTGAGGGACAGTTGCTAATTTCTGTTCCTTTTTGCACCTGTTTTTTTTTTTTTTTCAATAGTGCACTAGTTTTTCAGAGCAGTCAGGTGTGAGACAGGAGGGCTTTTTCATACCTATGAAGTCTTTCTTATACTGTCTGCAGAGACACTTGCTCCTGTTCCAACCACATTGCTCAACTCTGTTCTGAGTTTTGATTGCCAAGGGCAGGCCTGCTTGTAAGTCTCAGAACCTGCCTTTGCTTATGTTTAAAAGTGCATCTTGTTTTGACCACAGATTGATGTCTGTGTTTATGAGATTGAAGAAGTGTTTTTTGGTTTTGCCATTATTTCTCAAAACGTTCTTTGCCAAACCCATTAGACATGAAAAGCATTTAACTGGAGGGCTCAAGCTGTTTTGATTCTTTGGTATCGTTGGCCTCTGAAAACCAAAGTGGCCTATATATTTTTCTGATAAACTCTATGTTGTAATGCCAGTGAGATGATGTTCCATTCCAATAGATATAATCCCCTGTGACCCACCTTCACCCATTTTGGAGTCAGCACCATTTGGGTAGGAAGGAGAGGATAGTGATTCCATTCAAGAAAAATTAGTATTTAAATGCAGGAACATGAAAACTGGCTGTTATCTATCCATGAGACCTAACCTTATATCCCCTTCAATCCCCTGAAAAAGCCTTTTGAGGAAGCAGTTTCCCATTTTGCCTTTGACCAATTGGTTTCTTTACTTCATTCCAGTGTCTCTTACTCGCAAGTTCAATCTTCAGTTCACTTCCCAGGGAGTGGAGAAGTACTTTTTGTACTTCTTTTCTTGATCTTGTAAATCATTCTTGGCAATATCTTTTTTCTTCTGTTTTCAATTTAGGCTTACCTTTGTGTTGCATTTTATCTAAGTGTACAAATAAGTCTTTTTTATGTTAATTTATGAAAGTTTCCCTTGTTAATCCAATTCATCTTTTCATACTTATTATTTGTACTTACCTGAAGGAATTACTGCTATGTCATTGAAGGATACTTCACTATTTCTAAATCCCATTTATAATGATGAAAGTAAAATAAAATGGAAATAAATGACCGATCAGGTCAACTTTTAAGCATTTGACTAACTGTATGAGAATGTTTTCAAACTATTTAACACTTTATTTTATTTATCCTGCAAAGACTTTTCCTGAAAGACTTGACACTGCTTGTCCTAAAGTCCTTGAAAGACTTGACAATCCAGTGCTGTGTACCGCCATGTTATCTTCAAAGTCAAATGCACATCTAAACTTGAATGCCAAAAGAAGTTCTAAAAATTCAATATGATATATAGAACATTTAAATTATTAATTCTTCTAATCAATAAAAATCTTAAAATCATACAGATTTCATCACCTGTAGACAAATGAAAGTTCTCCATGTTTTTCACCTAGCCTTTAAAAAAGGCTTGTTAGTGGTGAAAACTCACATGACTCACTACTATGAGAAGTGTAGCTACTTTTATATTTCTACAAACTAAAAAATTAAAAAGTCTTTAATATCTGTATACCGTTACTATTTTTGTTTAAGTTGCAATAAATTTTACTGGTTCTCCAATCCACTTGGTAGGATTTTGTGGTCTTCAAGCATTTGGTGTAATCTGTCTTCCTCTGCATCTTGCTTTACCTGTGCATCTTGTAACCATGATTGAACCTACCCCTCTGACTTCATGTCAGTTTCTGCCCTGTCTCTATGTTGTTGGTCCTGTTGGCATTTCAGAAATTCTCATTAATTTTGGAATTAATTTTTATCCAGGAAGTATTTTATATACTTCTCCAAATGACAACTATGACTCAAATCTAATTAAGCTTAACACGCCTCCTACAATTTCAACCCCAGTATAATTACAACCAGAATGAGGAGGTGACAAGACACTCCTCTATTTCTTGCTGCCCTTCCAGTCGGCCCTTGGATCGCTACGCATTCCACCTGGAAGGTTGCCTCTCCACAGATTTCGCGTTACAGGAGGGTTTTCCTTCTTTATTTCTCAGACCTGGTCCTGTAGACGGGAAGGAGCCTGGACACAGTGACACATTCTCAAAGGCCCTGCAGGACCGCCATGGCTTATGATGACTCCATGAAGAAAGAAGGTATGACCCCTTTACCTGAGAAGCGTTCCAAAGGGGGTATCCTCTTCAGTGCTCGCGGCCCAAGGATGTAGAAACCAGCACTGGACATCACAGCCTAGACTCCCAAGTGATGGTCCAGAGCACTGTTATGACCTCAGCCTCCACGCCCTCCCCAGACTGGGCCCATGGAAATGAAAACCAGGACAGGGGTTCCAACATGAGAGTCTGAAATATGAGCCTTGGTTTGTTGGGGTGATCCCCTGCAGCACTCTTGGTCCTGCCAGCTCCAGTGCAGGAGTCTGGGGATAGGAATCACACATTGGACGCCCACAGAGCAGCGCAGCACAGGAATCATTACTTTCAGCCTTACCTCTGCAAGTCTGTCTACCTGTCAAATCACAACTAAGAAACTATGTCTGAGGATGCACTTTGGGTCTTGCATAGCATGGAAACATTGTTTCTTCAGGTTTGATTCTTGTGTTTGCAGCCAGGTCATGAAGAAATATTCTTTTCCCTCTGGGTTTAGCCCTATATTCTAGTGAACTTATTGAAACATAATTGTAATTTAGAAATGGAGGCACTGTTACATTTGGTTGCTACTTACTTGTCATTCTCACTTCCTTTTCCAAATTAACCTTTGCTCAGATTGCTTTGATGGTGACCACAGCTTTGAGGACATAGGACTTGCAGCTGGCCGAAGCCAACGAGAAAAGAAACGTTCTTACAAAGATTTCTTAAGGGAAGAGGAAGAAATTGCTGCTCAGGTCAGGAATTCTTCCAAGAAGAAGTTTAAGGTAAGTTCTAAACATTTAAGATAGAAAAATTTTTATACTTATTTTCCTAATATTTGAAAATGAAAGTGTGTTCTTAAAACTTTAGGAAAGAAAAATAAACATTGTTGACATGTAATTATTTTCCATGCTTTACTTTGTTTTCCAAAGTCAAAAACCGTCAAAGAACGAGTGTTGTTCCAAACTGCCTTCTTCATCTCATTATTGGCCAATTCTTCCTTCTAATTGCAGGATAGTGAGCTTTACTTCTTGGGGACGGACACACACAAGAAGAAGCGGAAGCACTCCTCTGATGACTACTACTATGCAGGTACGGATGGGCAGGGCGACAGGCGGGACAAGCACATCACTGGTTCTTGGAGTCGGGGTAGGGGAAAAGGTCCAGATGTTGCTGACTCAGTGGCCTATTTAACAGGACAGTGGTTCTTGTTCTGAGTGCCGATAAACCAGTGTGAAGGAGGAGAGAGGTGGAGGGCTGGTATTTTGGAGGATTCAGCATAGAAGAACAGTCTTCATTTGTGATATACCAGGTACCAGGTTCCTTCTCCCCCGTCATCCACTTATCTTGCACCATGTTATCTAGCCTCCCTTTTGCCACATGTGGTCCTTGGGCCCTCTGGCCTGCAACTGTGGGTCTTTTCTCAACCAGGGTATATCCATTCACAAAACCAGTTAGCTTTCTTGGCTGTGCTATGCACATAGCTGATGGGACTAATGTTTTACCTTAATGAGTTTCTCCTAAGCACAGAATCAAATGATACTTTACTTGCGATCTAATGTAAATCATAACTACCCCTAATCCACAGCTATAGTCGGTTCTTCTGGGTTTGCTCTCTGGTTGCTTGTGGAAGACTCAGTGAAGGGAAACAACTTTAGTGACAAGGATGGTCTCAAGGGTTGAAGACTACCAAACCAGGAGGCACATGGGCGTCATCGCTGAACATTAGGAATCAAAGGGTGTCCCTTCAAATCACTCCTGTTAGCCTCTTCCTCATACTAGTCGGGTGTTTTGGTGAGAGAGGAAATTTGATGGACGTTGCTGCCTGTCCTGTTGACAGTACTTCTCTTCATTATTTCCAGACATTTCGTCTCTGGAATCGTCACAAAAGAAAAAGAAGAAGTCCAGCCCACAGCCTGCCGATACAGCTATGGACCTGTTGAAAGCCATCACCTCCCCACTGGCCACCGGCTCCAAGCCCTCCAAAAAGGCCGGGGAGAAGTCCTCCAGCTCCTCAAGCCACTCAGAAAGCAAGAAAGAACACCACCGGAAGAAAGGCAGCGGAAGTGGCGGGGAGCTCTCCCTGGAGGACGGCAGCTCCCACAAATCCAAAAAAATGAAGCCCCTCTATGTAAACACAGAGACACTGACCCTCCGTGAGCCTGATGGCTTGAAGATGAAACTTATTCTCTCACCCAAGGAGAAGGGAAGCAGCTCAGTTGATGAGGAGTCTTTTCAGTACCCCTCTCAACAAGCGACTCTGAAAAAATCCTCCAAGAAGTCAGCTCGGGATGAGCAAGGTGCTTTACTCCTAGGACACGAGTTACAGAGCTTTCTGAAAACCGCTCGGAAGAAGCACAAGTCATCCTCAGACCCACATTCGTCTCCTGGCCCTGAAGGCTGCGGGCCTGATGCCTCCCAGGCCCCCGAACCCCACAGTGCTAACCTTGATCTTTCAGGGCTTGAACCTATTCTGGTGGAATCAGACTCGTCCTCTGGCGGGGAGCTAGAAGCTGGCGAGTTAGTGATAGATGATTCTTACCGGGAAATCAAGAAGAAAAAGAAGTCAAAGAAGAGCAAAAAGAAGAAGGACAAGGAGAAGCACAAAGAGAGGAGGCACTCAAAGTCCAAGAGAAGTTCGGGACTGTCTACTGCAGCAGTGGGAGAGGTCACGATGACACCCGGCCCTCCCCCCAGCGTCCCACACGCTGGAGCCACCGCCCCTGCCCCACCACCTCCCAGCTTCCACACAGATGGGCACAGTGAGAAAAAAAAGAAGAAAGAAGAGAAGGACAGAGAAAGAGAAAGGGGGGAAAAGGTAACATGTTTTTTGAAGGGGGGACAGTGGGTAGGGGATGAGACAAGTTCTTCACATAGGAAGTGGACTTGGAGTTCCGCAGCCAAGGTGCACCTAGGCAAGCGCAGAGGGTCAGGGCATCGTGGAATGATACCAGTAGCCAAGTCTATCTGGTACACGAAGAAGAACCAATCCCAATTTGAATTACTAATGGTTCTCCTTAGCAGAGTTGTCCTCCCGTCGTGCCAGTCTGGGCTTAGACTGCTGTGGCTTCTCCTGGTCGTCTCTGAATTCATGGGAAGAGCTGAGCCAGCCCCTTTCCTTTCCCTTAGCAGCAACTGTCTGGCAGTTGGGACACAGAAAGGTGTCCTCTGAGTTCATTTTAAAACTTTTTTTTTTTTTTTTTAAGAGAGAGAGAGAGATAATTTTTTAATATTTATTTTTCAGTTTTCGGTGGACACAACATCTTTATTTTATTTTATGTGGTGCTGAGGATCGAACCCAGCGCCCCACGCATGCCAGGCGAGCGCGTTACCACTTGAGCCACATCCCCAGCCCCAACTTTTTTTTTTTAAATGTCCTTTCAAAATTAGTAGAACAGTGACCAGTTAAGTTACAACAATTGGATTTTAGGGTCTGATGGCTATGTTGCTAAAGGTTTTCTTTTAAAAATGAGCTTTTTGTCCCTGTTATGGAGTGATATATAGAAATTTACAAACTGAGAAAACAAAGCAAAGAAGTCTTATTCTGAAAATAAATATATTAAGAATTTGAGAATGGAAATTTCATTTCTATCTATGAGGTACAAGTTATTTTCCCCACTAACAAGGTGCCTTTTAAGATAAAGGAGAGAGAGAGAATGTGTACACACTTCAGAGTGGGGAGAACAAAACTAACCTCTGAGCCAAGATTCAGTGTGAGCCTAAAAATCTGTATATTTAAATGCTAAGGCAGGTTTTATCCATCTGTCTGTCTGAAAGTTGCTTCATGAAGTACAAAGTATATATTCTGTATGATTCTGTTGTCCCTAAGACTTTCCATTCTAGTGATATATGACAGTGCCATAAGCTAATCTCACAGTGCTGAATGTGGAGGTGCAGGGTCGTCAGAAAGCTAGAAGAAAAGAAAGGGTGTGTGTGGGAGGGAACACACAGAGGAAGAGAGGTATTTAGGAACCAGCCTAGAAAAATACCTGACCCCCAGGCCTGTGTTTCCATCCGCCTGGTAGATATCTCCGTGTGGATGCCTTGGGTACCTCAAACCCCTGTATTGCTAATTGAGTTTGTCAACCAGGCCCCAAGCCCCCGTCTCCTCCATTTCCTTCTATATGTCCTGTGTCCTGCCAAACAACCCAAACTTCATTCTGTGTACTTAGATTTTTCTCAATATTTTATTATGAAATTTTTTTCAAACAGTAAGAATTGAAAGATTGTATGATGACACCATATACCTCCTTTGAGGGTCTCCAGTTCATATTTTGCTTTCTGCTTTATCATAGCTCCATCCACCAGTCCATCTTACCTTTTTTAATGTAGTTCAAAGTAAATTGTGGGTAGAGTACACTTTACCCCTAAGCACTTCAGCTTGACGTTAGTGTTTTCAGGGCTTTCTTTGTTCTATGAAATTCACATAAAATGAGAGAGGTTAGGTGGACATTTGTTGAGTTTTGATAAATGCACAACCTGTGTGACCAGACTTCTGTCAGGATATAGACCTTACCATTGAGCCAGAGAGCTCCCTCCCACTCCCTTCCTGGCCAGTCCCGCCCCCAGAGCCAGCTGCCACTCATTTGTCTTCTAACTTCATGATTGGCTTTTGTTCTCTAGTCTTCCTCCATGACTTTTAAGCCTTTATTCATTGCCACTATCTTGGGCCTCATCCCTCCCTGTACTTGTGTGACAGATGGCTTCCTTTCCGCTGCTTCCCTTATGCAGTTCATCTTACACATTGGTTCCAGAGTGCTCTTAGGTACCCCTGCGATGACGAGTCCTCTGTGGGACCCTTACTACTGCGTGGGAGGCTGTGAGCTGCGAGAGCTCCAGCCCCGTGGCTCTCCTGCTCTCCGCTCTGCCTGTGCCTGTCCAGCCTCTGGCCCTTTGTAGATAGTCAGTAAGCACTTGTTGGATAAATAAACATCAAGGTCCAGACCTTGGCAAGCATTCATCATTGTCTGGATTTAGCCCTGAACCTACTTTTTCAGCGGCTTTCCCTCTTATTGGTTTATTTTATATACCGTGTGTGGAAATCAAACTTTTTCTCACACATTCTCATTTCTCTTCTTTTCCTCATTTTTGCAGTGACTTTCCCCTTCTCACACATCCAAGCTCTGCCTTCTCTTCAAGACCTTAGCACATGCCACCTCTTCTAAGACATCCCAAACCCATGTCAGAATTCACTTGTGAACTTCCTGGAACAACTTCCTTTCTTGTTGCACTTATTTTCTTCCTTATATTAGAGCTATCTTTGTAAGTATTCCCTCTGCCCTGTTAGACACCATAAGCTCCTTAATGATAAGCACTGTTTTAGTCAATGTCACTTTAACTCCTCCGTGTCCTTCATAAGCATTTGGTAAGTTTATGTCAGGTGCAAGAATATATGGACGGAAACATGGTGTTGAAAAGGCCAGGGTGGGAGCAAACTGTGGAGAAGCTTTCATACCAAAATGAGGAACTTGGCGAGTTGTGGTTTATGAGCAAGCTTTAGATGTGATCCAAATGATAATTTAAAAATGAAATGATAGAACTGTACAAGATGGGTTAGACTGTGACAGCACTCAGGAGTTGCGATAGTCCAGACGGTCTGCAGGGAACCCCTCAGGGAATGTTGAAGAGAGAGATTCAGAAAAGACTGAGGAGAGTGGAAGAGATCAGGCTTGCATCAGGGAAGCTGGAAACAAATGAGTATGGGGGGCAGCCCTTAACGCTTTGAACCTGGTGCTTTGGAAAACAGTAAGCTTCTCAGGGTTAGAGACTTGCCCTGCTGTAATGCCCTGGGCGGTAGCAAGTGCTAAGAATTTTAGTTCTAAGCAAGAACCTTAACATGAATTAATATTTGATAGTGACTGTCTAAAATGTCAGAAATAGTCTAACTCTGAATCTAATATTTATTTAGTCAAAAATATTTATGGTGCATATATCATGTTTTCTTGAGCCTAACTTGAGCATAAAATTTTCCTGTGATGCTTTTAAAGAGTATCCTTTTCCTAGGTTTGTTTCATATTAAAAAAAAAAAAAATCTTAAAAGTTGGGAACAGAGTCCAACCGAGAGAGAAGAAGCGCTCAGGGATAGAGTTCCCCCAGCCTGCAGTGAGCAGAGGCTGAAGAGCCACCCTAGAAGTGCTGATAACGAGGACTGACGAGAAGAGAGAAGCTGAGGAGCAGAGCTGGTGTGGCAGGAGATAACATAGACTCAGGACAGCTGCAGAGCTGAGTGTTTGAGGGCAGACTATGGAGCCAGACTGCGTGGTCCAGACCCTGGCTGTGCGCTTGCGGTATTAGGATTGTACCCCAGCCCTTTTTATTTTATTTTGAGACAGACAGAGTCTCACTAAGTTGCCAAAGCTGGCCTTGAACTTGGGATCCTCCTGCCTTGGCTTGTTGAGTATTTGGGAATACAGGGATGTGCCACAGCACCCAGCTGAAAGCAAATTCCAGTTCATGGAGAACTCATTGAGTATCTTGGTGTTGGAGATTTGCCCTTTTGAAGAGAAGTGTGAAGGATTTTTTTTTTTTTTTTTTTTTTTTTTTTTAGTTCTCGGCGGACACAACATCTTTGTTGGTATGTGGTGCTGAGGATCGAACCCGGGCCGCACGCATGCCAGGCGAGCGCGCTACTGCTTGAGCCACATCTCCAGCCCCCCTTTTTTTTTTTTTTTTTGAGAAGCAGAGTGTAATAAAGTGGTACAAAGCTTGGACTGGGATTCAGCAGACTTGAATTCTTATCTGTCTGCTATTTGGCAGCTATGTTCCCTTGAGATTGCTCCCTCAGTTCTCTGCTCATTAGTAAAATGGGTTTTTTTTTATGTTAAATAGTGGTACATGTAACACTTAGCATAGGGCATGACTCAGTAAATATTAGCTGCTGTTACAACTGCTGTTGCTTGCTTCTCAAGTTCTGCGAAAACTTAAAGTATGTGCAAAATTGTCTTTCAAACTTCTTTTTTGGCCACTCATTCCACATATTGGTTGACTAAGCTAGGAGACTGTTTTTATGCATCTAATAGCCCCTTCAGAGTAATACCCCAAACTCTGCAAGATCTCACTTATTTAGGAAAACAAGTAAGAGCTCAAAGAAAACAAGGACTCTAAAAAGCAAAAGCAGATATTATAAAATGATAGTCCCACAATGCATCAGAGTTCATTGGAGAACTTAATGGTCTCTGGGGGAGACTGTGACCCCTCTGACTCTCTTCCTTTTTGAATTGGGGAATTAGTAACCAGTGTTTTACTTACAAGGGTGTGGAAAAAAATCAGGTTGAGGTGATGGCAATACCCATACACTCTGACCTCTCCCCATGCAGTTCTGAGGCTTTTTATTCATCCAGTACAGATTTTTTCTGCACTTAGATAGTGTTAGGCACTTTCCAGATGCTAAGAGTACAAAAAGAAATAAGACACAGTATCTGTTGTCAAAGATCTTCATTTCTGTTAAGAGAGATCAGAAAATATTCGGTATGTTGAACTGCAGCATAGGCATGAGCAGAGGGCTGAGGAGGACAAGGAGCCTACATGACAGGTTCCCTGGGACAGGTATCATTGGAACCAAATCTTAAGGCCGAGTAGAAATTATCAGATGGGAAAAGAAACAGGCACTTCAGTCAGCAGATGGAAAACATCTGTGTAGATGCGGAGACATGAGTGGGCATAGAGTGATCATAGGAGTTGGCACAGCAGGTAGGAAGAGCTGCTGCAAGGCGTGCCCAGGAAGTAGGGAAGAGCTGAGCAGGAGTTGGGAAATCATAGCCACGATGGCCGTATTGGGGCTCTTAGGTATGTTGTAGGTGTTTTCATCCCATTTCACAGAAATAAGAGCAGAGAAGTGAAATCACCAGTCCCAGGATGCACACTGCTAAATGCAGAACAGGAATTTGGACTCATTTTTCTAATTGCCAATCCGTGCTCTTTTCACTTGCAGAAAGAGTGTTGTAAGTTATATTCAGTGATATATTATGAGAGATAGCAGAAGTACGGTATGCGTTTTAGAAAGATTTCCATTCACATTGGCTAAAATAAAAGCTTTAGTATAAAAACCTTACTCATTTAGTAGCATCTCCCTCAGCCAGATCATCAAGTCAGATCATCATCTGGGTTAGAAGAACATCAGATGGTATGGTGTGTAAATGTTAAGTCTTCATTAAAGAAAGCTAAATTTTATTAAGATTCATAAGCAGTGTTGTTTCTTCACACCTAAATGTTTTATCTTTCAAAACTGGGTCTTAGAATTCATGGAAGGATTTTCCCCAGATTCTCAGAGTTCTATCTATGATCCCAGAAAGTTAAGCAAAACTGCTTTAGGAAGAGCATTAAGAAGTTGCTTTTTGAAACATCTTAATACTGTTAGTATATCTCATCAAACATTTATAAGGAGATTTTGGCTGTACAGTTACAACAAGAGTCACGTTTAGTGAGTAGTCAATGGGCTTGTTGCTGACAGTTTGCTACTAACCATAAAGTATCCAAGTTTTCAAAATAGTAACATTTCATTACAGCACAGTTGTGTATTCCAGCTGTGATTGACATGTCATCTTTGTCTGTTTTCTTGCATGAGAAAGCCTAGACCACTCCAATGGCCTTGCGTTTGGAATCTTGTAGAAATGTGTTATATGTATAGCTATATGTCATCCATTATTTGTGTATTTTTGTCTGTGCCCTGGAAAACTTTTAACCCTTCACTTTGAAATCTGAACTTGAGATCCACAGAGTTTTATCTTACGCAGTGGTTAGGTTCTAAGGTCATATTTTATGTAGTCAGTTTCCTTTAGAAATCCCTTGAGAGGGCTCTACTTTAAAGGCAGGAAAGTTCTCAGTCCACTAGAATGTTAGTCCAGTGCAGCTAGACTTTTCTGAATTCTCAGTACCACATGATGCCATTGGCATATGTTCAAGAACCATAGTTCTACTTTTTAAGAAAATTATGTTGCATCAAGAGTCACATTTAGTAAGTGGTCAGTAAGCCACTTAGGTAGTGAGTTCTACACACTGAGATCTACAGAAACTATCTAGGAAAAGCAAATCTATAAATTTATATCCCCTGTCCTTATAGTAAAATGAATGACAGGTAGAATCACCCAGACGAATGGCCAGATATAAAACTTACACGAGCTGTGTGTGTGTGTGTGTGTGTAATGCCACTCTGTTGTATTATCGTGGGCCCAGTAAAGAGGGTTTAAAAGGAAGGATCCTTAATTAGTACACCTAAACATTTTGGGATATAAAGCTGCTATTAAGTTAATAAAGGAGATATAACACCCAAAACTCACTTCTTTAACATCTCCAAACAACTTTAGTAGAAGAATATTAAGAAATAAGATGTTTATTATCTAAATGAAAAAGATTTTAAATAAAGGGCTTGCCGCTCTTCTCCTTGTCTCATATAGTTGAGATTGTTCCACCCTGTCCTCCTCTACCACAGTTCCTACTTGTAAAAGAGCTTACATTGGCTTTTTGG
This sequence comes from Ictidomys tridecemlineatus, assembly GCF_052094955.1. Classification (NCBI taxonomy): domain Eukaryota; kingdom Metazoa; phylum Chordata; class Mammalia; order Rodentia; family Sciuridae; genus Ictidomys; species Ictidomys tridecemlineatus. The sequence goes on along the minus strand of NC_135482.1, from coordinate 11,042,388 downwards.
ATGCCGTGACTTCTATTTTGACAACTATAGAAGGAATAAAAAAGGGCTGGGGATGTGGCTCAAGCGGTAACGCGTGCGGCCCGCGTTGGATCCTCAGCACCACATACAAACAAAGATGTTGTGTCCGCCGAGAACTAAAAAAAATAAATAAATATTAAAATAAATTCCTCTCTCTCTCTCTCTCTCTCTCTCTCTCTCTCTCTCTCTCTCTCTCTCTCTCTCTCTCTCTCTCCTCATCAAAATTAAAAAGAATTCATAACAATTTTCTGTTGTGTGTCATAACAAATTATGATAAGCTTAGCGGTTTAAAATAACATGTTGTTTCTTCCTAGTTTTGTAGATTTAAGTCCAGATGAGGTTCAGCCACTTCTTTCACTTAGGGACTCTGAGGGCCGAATCAAGATGTCAGCTTGGGCAGGTCCACATCTGAGGCTCAAGGCCTCTTCCAAGTTCATTCAGGTTGTCAGATAGATTCAGTTCCTTGCAGTTGTAGAATTCATGGAAACTTTGTTTTCTTCAAGTTCAACAGTTGCTTGTCTCTTTTTTGGTTTGGGTTGGGGTGGTGGGGAGCGGGTGTTGTAATTGTTTTGTTTTGTTCCTGGGGATTGAAGCCAGGGACCTTCCACTGAGCTACATCTTTTTATGTATTTATTTATTTTGGGGGGGTACTGGGAATTTAACCCAGGGTGCTTAACCACTGAGCTACATCCTCAGTCCTTTTTTATATTTTATTTAGAGACAGGGTCTCACCAAGTTGCTTAGGGCCCCACTAAGTTGCTAAGGCTGACCTCAAACTTAGAATCCTCCTTCTTCAGCCTCTTGAGTTACTGGGATTATAGGCATGTGCCTCTGCACTGGGCTCTACTTTGATTTTTTTTTCCTTAGTTCTCATTTAACATGGTTTCTATTATATGTGAAATTGTTTCAGGAAACTTCTAAGATTTTATTTTTGTAAAGCAAAATTTTTTTTGAGTTTTAAATTCGCAGCAAAATTGAGAAGAAAGTAGAGCTCTCCTGTGTATCCCCTGCCCCACATGTGCATGGCCTGCTTCATTATCAATCTGGGTTACAGCTGATGAACCCAAACCTACATCAACAGGTTACCTCCACAGAAGTCCAGAGTGCACATGGGGTTCTCTGTGGTGTTGTCCTTGCTGAGTTTGACCAGTGTACGGTGCTGCACATCTGCTATTGGAGTTTCATACAGAGTATCTTCCCTGCCCTGGAGGTCTATCCCCCGCCCCATCTGCCTCCCGGAGCCACAAGACTTTTTGCTGCCTGCTGCACACTTCTCCGCACAGTGGACTCATGTCCTCTGTGGCCTGGTGGCCTTCCTCCCTCTCCAGTATGCTCATCAGCGTCCTCCGTGGCTTGTCAGGGCTTCAGAGCTGTTTCCTTCAGTGCTGAGTAGCGTTGCATTGTGTGAAGTACCACAGTTGATTCACTCACTGGCAGCAGAACATCTTGGTTGCTTTCAAGTGTTAGCAATTAATAATGCTTCTTAAATATCCATGTGCAGGTTTTTGTTTGGAGATAAGTTTTCAGCTCATTTGGGCAAATACCAAGGAGTATGAATTGTATGATAAAAATGTTTCATTTTATAAGAAACCACTGAACTGTCTTTCAAAGTGCCTCAGCTCTTTTGCATTCCCACCAGGAGTGAGTGAGGGTTCCTGCTGCTTCACAGCCTCACCAGCATTTGGTAGCATTGGTATTCTGGATTTTGGCCATTCTAAAGGACATTTAAATGGTATCACAATCTGACTTTACCTTCTGTTTTTATTTATTTATTTATTGGTACCAGGGATTGAAGCCAGGGGCACAGCCCTTTTATATTTTATTTTGAGACAGGTTCTCACTAAGTTGCTTAGGGCCTCTCTAAATTGCTGAGGCTGGCTTTGAATGTGTGATCCTCCTGTTTCAGCCTCCCAAGCCACTGGGATTACAGGCGTGTGCCACCACACTTGGCTCATCTGTATATCTTTTTGATAAGGTAGTTCTTACAGTCTTTGATCCAGTTTCTATTGTGTTGTTTGTTTCTTATTATTGAATTTTAAGAATTCCTTGTGAGGGCTGGTAGAGTGCTTACCTAGCCCATGTGAGGCCCTGGGTTCAATCCCCAGCACTACCAAAAAAAATTTTTTTTCTTTGTGTATAATGGTCTTTTATCCAATGTGTTTTTTGCTAGTATTTTCTCTCAGCCTGTATATTGACTTTTGTTGTCTCGATAGTGTCTTTCAGAGTGGAAGTTTTTAATTTAATGAAGTTTTACTCATCAGTTCTTTGTGGTGTTATGGATTATGCCTTTAGTGTTACATCTGAAAAGTCCTTGCCAAGCACAGGTCACTTAGATTTTCTCCTGTGTTACTTTCTAGGAGTTGTAGTTTTACATTTGTTGTTTTTTGCAGTGCTGGGGATTGAACCCAGGACCTTGCACATGCTGGGCAAGCTCTCTACCACTGAGCCACATACCAGGCCCTTTTGATTTTTCTGTCCTGTGTATATCCAGTTGTTCCAATGCTGTTTGTTGAAAATATATCTCCTGTGTCTCTTCTCTATTGTGTTGTCTTTGCTCCTTTGTGAAACCAGTTGGCTGTATTTATGTGCATCGTCTCTAGGCTCTTTGTGTTCCATTGATGTATTTATCTATTCTTTCACCAATACCACCTTGTAGCTTGATTATGGTGGTTTTATGGTAAATATTAAAAGTGGAGTGATGCCAGTCCTTCAACTTTGTTCTAATTCGACACTGTGTTAGCCATTCTGGGTCATTTGCCTCTCTACAGAAACTTTAGTTTGCTGATGTCTACAAAGTAACCTGCTAAACTATCTTACAGTTTTGAAGCATTCACTTGACAAGGTCAGGTCCAGTCAAAATCATTTCTTCTTTTTTTTTTTTTTTTTTTTTTTTTGATACCAGGGATTGAACCCAGGAAACCTAAGTTGCCGAGACTGGCTTTGAACTTGCATTTCTTCTGCTTCAGCCTCCCAAGTTGCTGGGATTATAGCTATGCACCACTGTACCTGGCCAGAATGATCTCCTTTTTGATTAAGTCTCTTTAGCTCACCAGTACCTTAATTACATCTGCAAAATTCCCTTCGCCTGATAGTGAAACATGATCTTGGGATTGGTAACCTTCATATTCACCAGACTTGCCCATACACACCAGGGAGCCGAATCTTGGGAGCCATGTTGGAATTGTGCCTGCCACAAAAATACCTTCACTGAGTACCTACTACAGCGCCAAACACCATTTGATTAACTTCCACCTTCCAGTTAAATGGTGCCATCAGGGAAGCTAAAGCTCAGGGAAATGAAGCCATTTGTATAACTAGTAATTACTAGTGTCGAGATTCTAACTCAGCTCTGTTGGTATTCAAAGCCCAGGCACTTTCTATAAATCCTGTCACTCTTCTGTCCTTCTGATGTACTTGCTTTTCTCTAGGCCGCTGTCTTATCTGTAGGCTGCCATCCTCCTTCCCAGGTCTCTGACAGCAGTCCCTGCCTCTGCCCTCCTGCCCTCTGCTCTTGCTCTTCTCTAGTCCATTCTCCACAGTCTTAAAGTACGGCCCTGCCTGGGGAGCTGCCTGCTGCAAACACCTGACCTGTCCTTTGTGTCTGAGTCCACGTGACCCGGAGCCTCAGTTCGTGATCGCTGCCTGCTTCTCTAATTCATCTCTAGCAGCCGTCTTGGAGTGTCCCATGGTTCCCTCTGCCTGCTGTGGTTTTTTGTTGTATTTTGTGTTGTCTCCATTTTCTTTCTAGTGCTGCGGATTGAACCCAGGGGCACCCTGGGCACAAAGTAACATCCTCAGTCCCTTTTAGGCTTTATCTGGGGACAGGGTTTTGCTGAGTTACTTAGGCTGACCTCAGACTCTATGGTCTTTCTTCCACCATCTCCTGAGTAACTGGGGAATGCAGACATGTGCCACCATGCCCAGTTTGCCCAGAACATTCCTAGCTACTCTTCTTCTGCCTATTTCTACCCAGCTTTCAGGTCTAAATTAAATTCCACTTCTCCAAATTCTCCTTTGGCATATTGACTTGATGTGCCCATCCATGTGCTCATAGCACCAGGATCTTCCCTATGATAACATTGCCTTTTGTTAAAATTTCATGTTTGTCTGTGTTGTCATGTTCTATATCTCATTTTTGACTGTGTTCCCAATGTCCAGTACATAGTGGACTCTTGGTAAATATGTATTAATAAATGAATGTCAGAGTACTTTAATAGGTAACATTTTTCTTTTACCTTTGAAATATTTCTTTTTAGTCTCTGCTTTTCTTTCTTTGCCATTGGAATACTTTTAATATCACATATCAGAAAAGCTACCCACTTTCATTTGTTTTATTCATTATTAAATAATCAGTATATGCTGTAGCTGAGACGAGATAGTGGACCTTAGACTTTAGATTTCCTGCATTTCCAGTTTATGCTCTTAGTTTCCTGAGGTTATAATCTGGGCCTTAAAATTCATGCTCTTAACTATTTATTGTACCACCACCCTGAGTAAGTTATTCAGTAAATGCTAGTTTATTTTCTATATAATAGAATAAAGTAATTATAAGAGGTATGAGGAAATCCCCTTCAGTAGGTAAATTGGGATCTAGTATACTGGCCAAAAATTGTGATTAATTTTATTAAAGTAGTTTTAACTTTACAGCTATAGGTAGCCTTATGAATAGGGACATTAACATTTTAGAGTCTTGTGTCATGTTTGGGAAAATGTTGTTAAAATGCCTTTCCTGCAAGTTTTCTGCTGTGGCCAAATGAGTTGTAGAGTCTCGTGCGTATGTGCTCTCTAATGTTCTCATTGTTTGGTAGTGACTTTGATTCTACAGTTGGGAAAGACTTGGAGATGTACAGATTATTGTACTTCAGTAAATGTTAAGCATACAGATAAGCCATTTTTTTAATTAGCATAAGATTTTGAAACTAAATTTTCAGTAAACATCCCACAATTTTCCAAGTAAACATAATCACATTCAATGCCATTGCTTTGGAAGGTATCTAGGAATGTTTCCATTCTACAAAATGATTTCAGAATTCCTTTTGGAATTAAAGTCAGAGCCACTACACATGCTTTTCATTGAGAAAGTTATTTTGTGGAAACAATATTTGAGGATAGTTATTTTATGGAAATTACATTAAGAACTATATCAGGTAAACAGTATGTGATCAAGCTTTGTTCAAAACAAGATGCAACTCTGAAGTATGAGACAGGACTGGTATTTGTTGGTTTGGGGTCATAAATCTAACTCTGAAGGGAAACAGAAATTCCCATTAACTAACTAACTTACTTACTTTCTCTCTTTCTTTATTTTTTTAACCCAGGATTGAGCCCAGAGGCACTTAACTACTGAGCTACACCCCCAGCCTTTTTATTTTTAGAGACAGGGTTTCACTGAATTGCTTAGGGCCTCACTAAGTTGCTGAGGCTGGCCTTCAACTTGTAATCCTCCTGCCTTAGACTCAGGAGTCACTGGGATTACAGGTGTGCACCACCATGCCCAGCTCTAGCAACTTCTTTTCTTGGCATTACTGGTGATTAAATCCAAAGCCTTACACATGCTAGGCAAGCACTCCATCACTGAGCTACAGCCCCAGCCCCACCCCAAAGTAACTTTTGTTACTTTTGTTAGTAATTGCAAGACTAAAAAGGGCACTCATAGGAGAGAAGGAAGATTAGTCATTTTATTTTGATGCTTACAGTTGAGTAAAGTCTGATTTTTTTGAGGAAAATCATATTGAAAACATCTCAGTTTATTAGATTAAGATTATAAAGTGAGGGTTGGGGCTGTAGCTCAGTGTAGAGCGCTCACCTCACATGTGGAAGGCACTAGGTTTGATCCTCAAAACAGCATAAAAATAAGATTAAGGTATTGTGTCCATCTACAACTAAAAACATATTTTAAAAAATTATAAAATGATAACTCTTTGTTTCAAATAGTAACATTTTTCAGGCTGGAGATATAGCTCAGTTGGTAGAGTGCTTGCCTTGCGTGCACAAGGCCCTGGTTCAATCCCCAGTACCTTAAAAAAAAAAAAAAAAAAGCTTAAATAGTAACATTTTCTGTAAGGAAGCATCTTACCCATTGAGCATAGTAGTACACACCTATAATCCCAGCAATTAGAATGCCGAGGCAGGAGGATCACAAGTTTAAGGCCAGCCTCAGCAACTTAGCGAAACTCTCAGAATTTAAAAGGCTGAGGATGTGCTCGGGCATAAAGCACCCCTGGGTTCAGTCTCCAGTACTCAAAAACAAACAAACAAAAATCATGTTTTCTTTCCCCACAATGCATGACCCTAAGTCAGGACTACTGTGGGCTCTAGTAGTCTTGGATGCTAGTTATTAAAACTATTTTTCTGAGTTTTCTTTTTCTCATCCTCAAAAGGAGAGATAGAATGACATCTAACCTAGTGCCCCTTTCTGTGTAGGAAAACTTAAATTTTTCCCCCAGTCGATGGAAAGCTGTACAATGAACTATGTAGTAATATAATTATTTGTTTTCTATATGCCTTGTTGAACTGGCTTTGAAGGTTATTTGATTTTATCTCAAAAACTATACATTGCTTTTGGCATTGTCAAGATACAGTGAGAAACAAACATGCTTCAAGTGTACAGAGTAGTGGGTTGAAGCAAAAGAGGTTTGTTGGACAATAACTGCCAATACATTGTCTTCAGTATTTATTTACTTCTGACCTTGAACCACAGGAATATGGACAATAAAATAATGATAAACTTCAAATGATAGGAAAACAGGATCAGGAAAATTCAAGATTGGAAATCAACATTAGAGAAACAGAAAGAACATGGATTTGGCTCTTGGGTTTCTAGCCCCAGAGTTTAAAAGGAAATTAAGTGGTTCTGATTTTCAAAGATAAGAAAAATAGACACCCCAGGAAAGGTGAGGATTGTGTTAGCATTGAGTTCTAAAAGAATTCTGCAGTGTGTGTAGACAGAAGAGTGAAAGGCTTTACAAACAGCATGGAGCTACAACAAAATGGAAAATCTAAAAGTAAGGGAGCCTGTGTTTTTACCTTCTAAAGTAAAACTGAGGCTCAACTCCTAAGTGAAAAGCAACAAAGGTTAAAAACTAATTATCTTGTTGGGCATTGTAGCAGTTGCCTGTAATCCCAGCCACTCCGGAGGCTGAGGCAGGAAGATCACAAGTTCAACACAACCTCAGCAATTTAGCAAAACCTTAGCTCAAAATAAAGCATAAAAATGGGGCTGGCCCCGGGCGTGGTGGTGCATGCCTGTAATCCCAGCAGCCTCATATATATCTTGTTTAGGAGTTTTGCTTAGTAATATGGAATTTTTCTGTGAATGAGAAAGTTTAGATGCCCTTTCTACTTTGTTGCTCTAGACTGAGTTTAAACTTGAATTCTAATCAACTCTTGCCTCCTTCTGTTTTCTATGTGGCACTAGCCAAAAAAGAAGAACATGTCAGCCTATCAAGTGTTCTGTAAAGAATATCGTGTAACCATTGTGGCTGACCATCCAGGGATAGGTAAGAACATTTCTGATCTTTAGTTTTTTCACTTTATCTCTGAATCAGTGCAGTTAATTGATCCAGTCAGCAGGCAACTTCTTCCCATAATGTTAGAGCACAAATCACATTTTTTTCCTCAGATCTGCAGATCACCTTAGATTTTGCCCTATGCATAAAAGATAGGAGCTTTCTTTTTTTTTTAATATTTTTTTTAAAGAGAGAGTGAGGCGGGGGGAGAATTTTTTTAATATTTATTTCTTAGTTTTCGGCGGACACAACATCTTTGTTGGTATGTGGTGCTGAGGATCGAACCCGGGCCACACGCATGCCAGGCAAGCGCGCTACTGCTTGAGCCACATCCCCAGCCTAAGATAGGAGCTTTCTATACATATCTCTTAAACTGATAAAATGGGAAACTTTATAAAATCAATGTTATAAAGTATAATACATATGTATATGCATAAATACACAGTTACTTCCAAGATTCTATCTTGACCTTTTTCTTAAACTGTCCTTGCCTGTAGAGTTACAATGAGGTGACTGAGCTATGCTGTTCCTGTTTGTGTTCGTATTAGAAGCCAGTGAGCAGAGAACAGCAGGCAGAGACCTCAGACGGGTCACTGACACCTACAAACCTCCCTGGTCTACTGTGTAAAGTAGCTGCTCTGCCCACTCCTAGGTTGCTTTGAGGTGACCTGGGTAGGTCTCACAGACTAAACGTGCCATACAAAAGAAAGGATGATATTACACTTCTGGACTGCTCTAGGAAACTTCCTCTTGGCTTCTGATCTCAGAAATTTTGGTAGAAACATAGCATCTTTGATCAAATTCTCTGAGCATATTGCTTTAACCTAACTTGGTTGATCTTCTATTGTGAAGTTCAATGAAAGGACGCCAAAAAGATGCCTGAGGAACAAATCCCTAGAGAGTAGATGTGGAGGGTTGGAGCCTGTCTCCTGGCCCGAGCACCCCACTCCTACAGGAAAAGGCAGAAGAAAGGCGCGAGGGCCGGGTGGGGTGGGGGGGGGGCTCCTGAAGGAGCCAGCGTCACTTCAGTGGGATGCTCTTTTCTGTTTGGCTCTCACCAGCCTTTTGTTCTGTTGAGTTGGCCCTAATCTGTATTGTTGTCTTTCTTTCAACTCTTCTGCCAGATTTTGGAGAACTTAGTAAAAAACTGGCTGAGGTGTGGAAACAGTTGCCAGAAAAGGATAAACTGGTAGGTACACTTTCTTATAAATATAATTTTCTTTGCTTTTTGCCTTCCCAAATGGTATAGTTCTTCCAGACCATCCATCCACACATAGTGGGGGGAAAAATCACAAATTTGGGGCTGGGGCTGGGGCTCAGCGGTAGAGTACTTACCTAGCACAGGAGAGGCCCTAGGTTGGATCCTCAGCACCACATAAAAAATAAACAAATAAAATAAAGTTTTTTTTTAAAAAAAAAAAAGTCACAAATTAACGGAAAACGATTTAGCAGGCAAGGGGACTGGCAGTGCTGCTGCCAAGTTACTCCAGGCAAGGAGTTAGCTAAAGGGAGGTGACTTTATTTGATTTTTTTTTTTCCAAAAATGCTTTATAGTTGGCTGGCTGCACCTTGTAATCCCAGTGGCTTGGGAAGCTGGATGGGAGGATTACAAATTCAAACCCAGCCTCAGCAACTTGGCAAGGTTCTGAGCAACTCAGTGAAACCCTGTCTCTAAATAAAATACAAAAAAGGGATAGGGATGTGACTCAGTGGTTAAGTACCCCTGAGATCAGTCCCCATTACCAAAAAGCCCTTCACTATGAACACCTAATAGTCCTAAGAATGGAGGATCATCATCCTCAGACAATAAAATCATGGAACACACTTAGCCAGGTTCCAGGTCCCCATCCTCATCAAGCAGCTCAGAAGACAATGGTGAATTCATATCTTAATCATGCAGAGTCACTTTCCAGTTGGGTGATCCATAAATTGTATGGGAACAACTGTCGGTTAAAGTACAACTCATTTAAAAAAAATTAAAATAAAAAAAAAATTTTAAAAAAAAGTATAACTCTGTAGATGAAACAACTGGTTTTCACCAGATAGATTAGCATTCGTTGCTGTTCTCCATGACATTTTTGTTTTACTATTGGTTTTGTCAACCATGAGGTTACAGGAAGTATTTAAACCACCTGGACACTATACAGAGCCACAGGTTTACAAGTCACTACTGAAATTTGACCATCAGCACTGAGGAACGTTTTTGATTTCCAGGTAAACATCAATACAAACAACAGTCAAAGGCAATTCAGTGGCCCTTTAGCATAAGAGTTAGCATTAATCCCTACCTGCCCTCCACTGTTCCTTTCTTCACTTTGTTCCTCCATGACTGCTTTCTATTTCACTTTTTTGTCCTTATAATTTGTTTTAATCTATTGGACACTGATCTGGTTGCAGATTTGGAAACAAAAAGCTCAGTATCTGCAGCATAAACAGAACAAAGCAGAAGCTACAACTGTGAAAAGAAAAGCATCAAGCTCAGAAGGTTCCATGAAAGTCAAAGGTAGTGACCACTTCCCCTTCCTGCTGAAAATTCTTCATTCTAAAGTGATGTAAATTTTGCCTCCTTACTAGGAAATTGGGAAAGCAGGTGATATTAGAAGCAAAACTTTATACCCAGGTATTATTACGGAATAGTATAGGCGGGGGGGGGGGCAGGGGGGGGAGATTCAGTTGTGTGTGTGTGTGTGTGTGTGTGTGTGTGTATGTATGCCCAGAAAGTAAGTATAGGCCTTATGTACAATGAGCACTCTCTTGTCACTTATTCTTTGTTTTTTTGTTTTGTTTTGTTTTTAAATATTTATTTTTTAGTTGTAGTTGAACACAATAACTTTATTTATTTATTTTTATGTGGTGCTGAGGATCAAACCCAGGGCCTGGCATGTGCCAAGCAAGCGCTCTACCCTGAGCCACACCCCCACCCTATTATTCTTTGTTTTTTTCTACAACGCTTTATAAATATAAAACTATTTTTAACCCCCAAGTCACACAAAATGTGATCTTGGGCTAGATTTAGTCCACAGGCCATAGTTTTGATAATAGTTGAAGGAAAAGCCAAAAGTAATGTTTTTTTGGTGTTCAAGGCTTACTTTACAAATTTTATCTTATTCCACAAATTTTACCTCTCTTTAAATTCCTCTGTTCTCAGCTGCTTCTGTGGGAGTATTGTCACCCCAAAAGAAGTCCCCACCAGCCACCATGCTGTTACCAGCATCACCAGCCAAAGCCCCTGAGACAGAGCCCATAGATGTTGCAGCTCACCTTCAGCTGTTGGGAGAGTCTCTCAGCCTCATCGGACACCGCCTACAGGAGACAGAGGTGAGTGCAGCGCCTGCAGCAGGACCCACGCTGGATGTGCAGTGCAGACCCACTCACTCAACACACACTCCCTGAGGTTATTCCCTGAGGTTAGATTGTGCCGGGCACTCAGGAAACAGTGAAAAGAAGACACAATGGTAACAGAAATTTGGAATCTACCTGTTGTCGCTATACTAATACCACCCAGTGGCACAAAAAGAAGTTAGAATACCCTTTTGAGCTAATTTTTGTTCTTTAAAAATGTTATGTAAAAGATGAGTGCAAATCCATTGCAGTTCAGATTGTTAGTACTTCTAGAGGAGTTGGAACTTTTTGGTGCATTTTCAGCAAAGTTCTAAGTAGACAGACAACATTGTATGGGGGATTAAAAGTCCCTCTTCCTTGAGAATAGGTAGCAAATGGGGAAGTCAAGTTTCTCAAGCTCTTTGTTACAGTGCCCTTGAATTACAGTGCTATGTGCTCAGGGGAGAAGTTCGTCCTTTTAAGCTTCAATTTCAAAATCACTTAACCTGTGAGGCTGCCGTGCTCCATTTCTATGACCGTATTCAATTTCTAACCACTGTGCCTGTTAGCCAACTCAGTAGCATAGTAGTTCATCTTTCAGTTCTCGTAAGGCAATTCAGCAATGCGATCTAAACTACTAAAGCCATTTTTAAGCTAAGAAATCAGTGCAGAAGTATAAAGCTAATCACTTGCTTCTTTGTGGGAGTGGAATTATCATTCAGTAAATAAAATAAATGCCAAAGGCCATAAGAGATGAAGCTATCTGAGTTCTTTGGCTAATTTCTAAAAATTCAGCAGACATCAAAATAACTTAAACACTCTTGTGGAGACTTATCTATGTGAATGGTTGAAGGTATTTCCAGAATATATTCTCTGGTCCTTATTTATGTTTTTCATATTGAATGATTCATATGTTTCCTAAAAAGTTAGAAGTAAAAGTGTTTTAAAGCACCTTTCATATTCCAGGTTTTCCCAGATTTCCATGTAGTTTGGCAGATATTTCTTGAATACCTAGGCATTTTTCCAGGAACTTGGTGTAGAAAATCTGAATGGCACAGTATGCCAATTATTAGGAAACTTATAATACAATTGGAAAGACAGAACATTTTTATAATCAACAAATTGAAACAGGAGTTGGGGATTTAGCTCAGTGGCAGAATGGTTGCCTAACATGCACAAGACCCTGAGTTCAGTTGGCCCTGAAAAACAAAAAAAGCAAGGGGAAAAAATAAGGTAATAAATTGAAACAAACCAGCTTCTATGAAGAGTTACAATGAAAGTTATATACATAGTACAGTAGTCCCTTGCCTGTGGAGGATATGTTCTAAGACCTCTGTAGATGCCAGAAACTGCAGAGTATCAAACCCTATATACCAGCACACTGATAACACAGTAGTCAGCTTGATAACTGAGGTGCCTAACAAGTGGGTGGCATATACAGTGTGGATACTCTGAACAAATGGTCAGTTCACATCTGGGGCAGGACTGAGTGGAACAGAGATGTCATTGTGCTATTCAGAACAACATGGAATTGAAATTTTTAATTGTCTTGGGGTTCATTTGTTTTGGCTTTGCTTTTGCTCCCCCCCCCCCCAGTACTGGCGAATCCAGGGCCTTATGCATGCTAGGTTTACCACTGAGCCACATCTTTACCTCTGAGGATAACAAACTGTAGAAAGGGAAACCCCATATATGGGGTAACTACTGTAACCAGAAAAGGAAAAGAACTTTGCAGATTCTCTAGTCTGCTTTTTTTTTTATAATAGTTATATTGAGATATAATTGGTATATCATAAATTTCATGCTTTTAAAATATGGAATTTAGTGGGTTTAGTACATTTTCAGAATTGCAAGCTATCACTGTTATCCAACTCCAAAACATTTTCACTGCCTGCCTAAAAACCCCATACCCATTGGGAGTCATTCCCCATTCCCTCTCCAGTTGGCTTATCCCCAGAGTTTTATTACTTGAATATATTCTCACAATTTTGCAATTTCTATGTGCCACTTATACTATCATTTACTTTTTAGTTTAATCTGTCTATGCTTTTATAATGGTATCCTTGAAATCACAAGAATGATGCTATAATTCTTTTCTAATACACATCATAATGGATATGTAACTATCAAAATAATGTTCACTGAGCATTGTGGTGCGCACCTCACCCAATGAGGCAGGAGGATCACAAGTTCAAGGCCAGCCTCAGTAACTTAGTGAGACTCTGTCTCAAAATAAAAAGGACTGGGGATGTAGCTCAGTAGTAGGACACCCCTGGGTTCAATCCCCAGTATCTCAAAAGTAATAATAATTAATCTTTATCTATATGCCACCTAAAATTATATATCACAACTTTAAGGAACATTGATTTATATAGTTTGCTAATTTAGAGTCTGAATACCTAAAACCTCATGAAAGTCACTGACCATCACAAGTTGATTCAATTGTTGGCAGTGGAGCCAGAGGGACAGCCCTGCTGGCCTTGCTTGCGTCTCCCTTGGTGTCTGCCCTCCTGTGCTAGTTCAAGCAGGTAGGAGACTGGGGAGTCAGAGGAGGCAGGAGCAGCCTTGTGGAAGGGGGTGGCATTCAGAGTAAACCTTGATTGATAGGCAGATTGTGTCCTACAGAGTTTCTGGAGAGACATTCCAATCCAAGAACACTGCATCCCTCCATTGCTCAACCGCAGGGTCTTTTTAGAGAAGGATACGAGCCCCATTGAGGCTCTGTACCTCCATCCCCACTTTAGCCAGATCTTTTAGCTGTTTTATATATTGGGGTTCCTAGAAAGTTTTATTTGAAAAAAAAAGAGTTGAAACAGTATGGTTTTATCATTTTAGCAGTAAAACTGGATCATGCAGTATTTACGGTAGAAAATAAAGGCCAGAACCCAAATTATAGCAGGTCTTCATGGACACGGAGGTCTCCACTCTGCTACTCAGGAATCAGAGGTCCCCATTTGGCTTTCTCTGAGAATATCTTCTTTTTTAAGTTATAAATGAAAATACTCCAGAACTGGGGAGAAGTTATAATAGTTTAGACATGACAAAATTTTTAATTTAATTCAACAGATGCTTGTTGAGCTTACTCGGTTGCATGTGAGTGGATGTGAGTTGCTGTGAAATCACCTCCAGCCTCTCCCAACTCCCTGTCTGTGGGACAGCAGTAGTTATAGGAGAACTTTAAAATGTGTAGGTTATGGTTCCTGCCCTCCAGGGACTTAGAATCCACTCAGGCTGAGCCATAAAATATTAGCTATAATTCACTACAGGGCACAGGTCAGGAGCAATGCGGCTACCTGCTGACGCTGTCAGACTCTGAGTGCTGCTCAGCCGGCTTGGTTCAGAGCTTCATGTTGATTAGTTCGTTTAATTCACACTGTAGCTTGGGAGGTAGCGTTGTTGTCCCCCAGTTTTACAAAAGAAGAAATAGAAACTTAGGTCGAGTCCCTTTTCTGGAGTTCAGCCCCTAAGTGTTGAATCAGAGCCTTGAATTTAAAGAGTGACTTTAAGGTGCAGGCTCTTAACCTCTTGGTGGACTGCACCCCAGAAAGTAGAGAGAGGAGATGTCAGACAGGGGTTGAGGGAAAGGAAGAGTCAGCCGGGGATGAGGCCTTGGGACTGGGCAGCTGTGAGAAAGGTGATGACTTTGGCAGATAAATGGAAGCTAAGAGGAGGGTGTGTTCGGCTCTTGATGGTGTGTTGAAATTGAGGAATGGCCAACGGGAAAGACCCAGCAAGCAACCAGAAATGCCTCTCTGGAGATGAAGGTGTTGGCAGTAATAGTGTAACTTCTGGTGCTTTTTGAGTACTAGTCAGCTACCAGATACCATCCCAGGTACTTCACATCCATTATCTCCACCCCATCTGCCGATAGCAGTCCATTCTGCAGGTGTAGCAACTGCCCAGGTACCAAAAACAATGAGAGGTGGGGCCAGGATCTTGACCCAGGCAGTCCAGATTCAGAGCCATTCTCTCCTATGCTGCCTCTTGAGATGATTTCATATCCTCACAGTGCTTCTGATGAAAGCAGATTATGCAAGAGCTGGGAAGTGGAATTTGCAGCCAGCAATCTTACCTCTTATCTTTCTGAGTCATAATTATGTAGATAATATGAATTAAATGAGATGTCATATTTTGAAATTAATCAAACACTCTTTTTTTTTTTTTTTTGTACCAGGGATTGAACCCGGGGGCACTTAAGCACTAAGCCACATCCCTTAACATTTTATTTAGAGACAGGGTCTCACTGAGTTGCTTAACGCCTCGCTTTTGCTGAGGCTGGCTTTGAACTCACAATCCTCCTGCCTTAGCCTCTGGAGCTGCTGGGATTACAAGTGTGTGCCAAGCACCCCCAAGTGTACTTTTTTTTGAGAGTGAACAATTTAACCTAGAATGATATTACCTGCTATCAAAAGCCACATAGGGCTGGGATGTAGCTCAGTGCTAAAATGCTTGCCTCACATGTGCAAAGCCATGGGTTCGATCCCCAGTGCTAAAAAAAGTAAAGACCAAAAACAAAACAAGCCCCCCCCCCAACAAAAAGAAAGAAAAGACTACATTTGTAGAGAAGTACATATATGCTTCTGTAAATGATATTGTGTGGGACTGTAGGGTTTTCATAGTATTATATTTGAGCTGTATTCATGGAGTTTATGACAGATCTCACAGATCTTCCCAGTATCTCTCTGGAGTACGGAAGGCATTTTTCACTGTTCAGGAGAAGGGAGTCAAGTGACTTTCCCAGGACACATGGAAGATAAGATGGATTAGGAATATAGAAAGAAAACCTGAAAATGTATAGTAAGAAGTATCCTTTTAAACTACTTAGAGTAATTAAAAGAGAAACTTTCCATTTGTGCTGTAGGTTTTATGTCATGTGATTAGACGTGTCCAGGATTTTAAAAACCAGAAGGAAGTTAACCAGAAAATGGAGAGAGCATCAAGCATGTGATTTGAGTTAATGTCTTCTCCTTTCAGGGCATGGTGGCAGTGTCTGGCAGTTTGTCAGTGCTTCTTGATTCCATTATCTGTGCCCTTGGCCCCTTGGCATGTCTGACTACACAACTACCTGAATTGAATGGCTGTCCCAAACAAGTCTTGGTGAGTTTTCCTTAGACTTTTAGGGCCAGACCTCTAGGAGATCAGAGAGGCCCTGCCTTAACCGGTGCTGTCCGGTAGACTCCTAGGGCTTTCTGGTTCATTGCACACGGCCCGTGGAATGAGTTCTGTTTTACCAAATGCATGTTATGCGTAGTAAAACTAGAAAATATGCCATTTCCCAAACTGGTACGTTAGAGAGAGGAAGTCTAGCCCATGAGGTGCTATAATTCCTGCATTTCCCATTTACTCTTCTATATACTGTGCAGGAATTTTCTCTCTTTTTCACTGGGATTAATGGGAGAAATCAGCAGAAAAGCTCCTGCAAACAGCAGGATGCCATCATCATTCTTATCCTGTGTTCTCTGACTTCACTTTTTCTGTCTCATCTCTCTCCCTGAACAAAAAAACATATCTCAAGAAATCACAGTAAAGTACCCTTCAACTGAACCTTTTTTCCTTGTTTTGCAGTCAAACACGCTAGACAACATTGCTTACATCATGCCTGGACTGTGACAGCGGAGACTCCTGGGGCAGAAGCCTCACCTACCCTTTGTGTATAGGTTTGTGTATATATGACTGTTCAAACCCCTTCGCTGGCCTCTGGGTGTAGGTTTTACATTTTTATATCTATACATATATATACATATATATATCTGTATATATGTAATGTACAATATATACATAGGATTGTAACTACTTTGCTTTTAATAATTTTATGAAATGGCAAAGGTTTAGCCAAGAGGAATCTTTGGCATGAGTATGGGCTTGGGATCTTTCTTCTCTTGTGGTGGGTAAATCTGCCTTAAAAATCAGTGTATCTTGGGGCTGGGGGCTTGTTCTGGGTGCCACGTGCATCTCCTTATGGATAGCTAAAATGTGATTTTTTTTTTCCAAACTCATTTGTACCTCCAGACCCATCACTGACCACTTGCCTTACCTGTCTAACAGTCAGACATATAATAAGAGAGATTATGGGAGGGTGCCAGCTGACCCGAAGTACAAAGGCTTTCAATCTGAAGTGACGGAGGTGGGAGGTGATGAGCTCATTCCCACTGTGGTTATTAAAGTGGCTTAGATGGACTAAGTAGGGGGTTCATTCCAAGTCCTACTATACAGTGTCCATGTCTCAAACTTTATCGTAATCATTGGTACCATTGGCAGCCTCAGCAGAGGCCAAGGAGTTGTATGATTCCTGGCAGCAAAAATACCTTGGAGAGGGTGATGCTGCTGGTGCCACCGTTGGACCTGCACGTATTCTCTTAGCTGACCAGAGTATTTGGTTTGTAAAACCAAGAGCTGATATCTTTCATTGGCAGCATTAGGTTGGCCACCAAGTCCTCAGAAATCCTGCTGCTCATTTGCTTGGTGGTTATGGAAGGTAGACTTGGCCCAGCGTGGTTCTTGGGTTTATCTTAACAGTTCCCTTGGTGGGCAGATACACAGTGTTCTGCGTTCCACATGTAAGTGAATTGCAAAAAAAGTACTCAATTCTCATGTAGGTTTATTTATGTGTGTGTGTGTGTGAATGTGTATTTTAATTATGTGTATTTAACTCTTTAAAATTTCTTAGATTTTAATTTATCCTGTAAATTTATGTATATATAATTTAATAACAAAAGCCTCCACCAGCAACAGCATGTGGAAGATACAGATTTATTATTTCATCCTCCCTTCCTCTGGGCTGTTCCAAAAACTCTAAATCACCTATATTTCAAGGTATTGTACCTCAAAAAGGAATCATTATGTCGGGATTCTAATTCTCTATAAAGAACTTCATGGCCTTCGATAATGTTGAGAAAGTGAAATAAAAAGAAACATTACCATTCCCAGCTCCCCTTATTTCCAAAGACCTAGACCTGCTTCCCAGTTGCAAAGAAGACAGTCGGACACTTCAGGGTGGTTTCTGTTTGGTGTGAGATTCCCTGCCAAAACCAAGCTCTGAGGCAACTGTGCTTTCCTCCCCGGCCTAGACAGAGCAGGACAGCATCACAGTGACCTCTGGGGACAGTGCAGCCAGCAGGCGTCCCATTCATTCCTTCCTTTCTTCCACCAGTGTTACCAGGGCTGTGCTTCCCAGAGGCATCTGGCTGCCTAGTCCCTTTCTCAGCTCAGAGCAGTTTTAAGATTTAATCCAGGAAATAGAAAGAAACCGGAATGTTTAGGAATTGAATCAAGAGAAGCAGAAATCTTAGCTTGTTTTCATGTGTCAGAACCTTGTGCCATGCCTCATCTGTCCCGCGCAAGTTTCCTGTTCCGACACAGGATATCAGGGAGGGGCAGGGAGACATGGTAGGACAGAAAGAACTCACTCCTGCCACTGTCATTTGTATACATGAATGAAATCCCAATGAGGACCCACTTTTTTGTTTGTTTTCCTTCGAAACCCAGTCCTATTGTATTTGTATTTAAGATTTGTACACATTTGTATAATAATCTGTACCTTGTGGTATTTGGTACTATTAGAGGAAAAACTTTGGATTCGGGCCTTCTTGCAGTTTTTATATCATTGTTTTATTTTCTTTTTTAAATAAATTCTAGTGGTTTGATCCAAATCCCATTACAGTTGTATAAAGAAATAAAATTTTGTACTTATATTATTAAAAATCACATTTTTAATATTTGTAGTTCAGTCTCAGCTGTCTTTTCCCTATTTGTGCTAATCATAGTTGCTAAAAAATTAAAACCTCTTTCACATTCTACACTACTATAATTTTCTTTTAAAAAAAAATGGAATAGAGGTCAAGTTTCTAATCTCAACCATTTTCCTAAAATATATCTTACTGTGTTTTGTATTAATTTTTATATTGTAGAGCTTCCGGTTCTCTTTTATAAACTTCAAAACCAGTAACTCTGTTAGCTGTATTTATTGGCAACGAAACTTTATACATTGGTTTTGGCCTAATTCAAGAAAAGATCCATCAATCTTGGGTAAGGGTCATAGCTGTATAATTTGCTAAATATGACACATTTCATGCTGTTTCAATACTGTCTGAGCTTAGTGATGTTGGCTAAGTCACTTAACCTTTATATAGGCTTCCAAAGTCTCATCTGTAAAATAGAGTAATTTCACCTCCCTATCTCCAAGCCTCAGCCAGCCAGCCTGACATCAAAGTTTAGTAATACTACAAACATTGATTATATGGAAATTTGACTTTTCAAGGTAAAAAATCTGTGTGAACATAAGATGTTAAAAGTCACAAATAGGTCTTAGGGTAGAGCTCAGCACTTGGCTATCACATGCAAGGCCCTGGGTTCAGTCCCCAGTGCCGCACACACAAGGAAATTTTTAAAAGGCCACATCTTATTAAGAAGCAGCAAGAAACAGACTGTCAAACAGGGAAGGACTGTGAGACTGACGTGCATATTTCATCTCCCCTTATCCTCTCAAAAGCCTTTGAATGTTAATCCCCTTAACTGTCTGTGAGGAGAAAAATGCAGAAAAGTACTTTTCACAAGTTTACATAGCTAGTAAGTGGCAAAGTAAGAATAAGAACACTGGGGCTGGGTCTGTAGCTCAGTGGTAGAGCGCTTGCCTAGCATGTGTGAGGCACTGAGCTACAGTAGGTTCGATCCTTAGCACCACATACAAATAAATGTAATAAAAAAGAATTAAGAATGTTGGTACAGCTACCCCAAAACCTAGGCTCTTTCTACCCCAACCTACTTTCAAATTCAAATCCTGTTTTCTACAGTCCTGATTATAGAGAAACAGATGAGATCTTATCCTTGTCCAGGAAGTTCAGCAGGCTTTCACTCTTCTTCTTCTGTTGACTTTAAGTTTTGGAGGCAGTGTATCTTGATTATTTTCCAAAAGTACATAAAGGATATAGATTGCATTTATGTAGTATGTCAGTCTTAAGGTACTTAAAGATTTTTACCTTAATAAAGAATAATATTAATATAACAACACTAAAAGGAAAAATTAAAATTGAAACAGACTTTTGGGGGTTTTTTGGGCAGCAGAGTTGTACTAGAGATCTAATCCAGGGGCACTTTACCACTAGGGCTACATCTCCAGCCCTTTTTTTAATATTTAGTTTTTAGGCGGACACAACATCTTTGTTTTTATGTGATGCTGAGGATCGAACCCAGGCCACATGCATGCCAGGGCAGCACGCTACCGCTTGAGCCACATCCCCAGCCCCAAAATTGTAGATCTTATGAGTTGACAACGCTTTTTTTGATAGAGAGGAGAGAGAGAATTTTTTTAATATTTAGTTTTTCCAGCCCTTTTTGTTGAGACAGAGTCTCTGTAAGTTGCTTAGGGCCTTGCTATGTAGTAGAAACTGGACTTGAATTTGCAATCCTGCCTCAGGCCCTTATGCATAGGGATTACAGACATGAGCCACTGCACCCAGCTAAAACAGACTTTTTACTGGATAAATTTGTTTCTTATTAGTACACTTTTTAAAAAAGTTTTGGTCAGGGTGCTGAGACTGTAGCTCAGTGAGTAGGGTGCTTGCCTCGCATGTGTAAGGCACTGGGTTGAATCCTCAGCACCACATAAAAATAAATAAAGATACTGTGTGATCGTTCATCTACAACTAAATAAATATTATACTATACTTTTGTCATTTATATCCCTATCGACTATTTTGATAAAATTGACATATTTCCTTTTCTGTATTAATAGCTATGTAGTATGCATGGAATCAATGCAATTCTGCTTCCTATTTAGGCCTATTTGGGTTTTTTTCTGATTTTCTGTCATGAAGAATAAACCTTACAAGAACTTCAAGCAAGTCCATCCAGTATGGGGATATTAAGGTTGTTAATGGAAGAATCCAAAATCTCATGTTCGGTATACTCCAAACAACCAAGCAATGTGCTTAAATAAAGACATAGAGGGGCTGGCGATGTGGCTCAAGCGGTAGCGCGCTCGTCTGGAGTGCGTGCGGCCTGGGTTCGATCCTCAGCACCACATACAAACAAAGATGTTGTGTCTGCCAAATACTAATAAATAAATATTTAAACATTCTCTCTCTCTCTCTCTCTCTCTCTCTCTCCCTCCCTCCCTCCCTCTCCCCCTCTATCACTCTCTTTAAAAAAAAAAAAAAAAAAGAAAGACATAGAAAGTAACTTACGAAATTCATCTTAAATGTACACATCCTCCTTCATAATCCAAATACCACTACTGAAAATTGACATATGCTAGTCATTGTGTTAGACGACTGTAGGGATCCCAACAGACACAGTATCCCAGCCCTCATGGAGCTACGGAGGTAGGGGAAAGGGCACTTGTCTACAAGTCTTATGAACATTATTGAAACACTTCAAAACAGTTTTATACAGAAAAAAATGTCCCATAGCAGCTCAAACAAGTGATACATAAAACAAATCACAGAAGTGACTAACATAGTCCTAATTTAGGTTTTAAACTCCCTGATGTTTTAAGCAAAATTGGATCACTGTCTTTTTTTCCTCTTCAATTTTTCAAAAGAGCCTGTGACCTAAAAAAATAAAATAAAATAAATTGGTTAAGAGTCCTTGATCTAATTCCAGTATCCAGAGAAAATGAGCTTGCTGTTTGGATCACAAGGTAAATTAATGGCAGAGAGTGCCACCGCGCCCTTTCCCGACTACATCCTGTTCGCTAGCCTGTCAGTCCTAAGTAGAGGCAGGTGAAGCGGACCCCACTTGGAGCCGGGGAAACCTGACATCAGTCCTATCATCAGGCGGGAGCAGGCGAGACCCATTCTCTGTTGGGTGTGTAGTCTCCGCGAGGTCCCAGGCCTAGAGACAGTCTCCTTAACCTTCAGGTCAGTCTTCCAGAGGTGTTGACACCTTTAGGCCACGCCCCTAAAAGCCAGGTGAGCGCTCTAGGGGCGTGGCTTAGGGGCCCTGGTCCCAGCCCCGCCCCAGCCCTCCGCATGCGTGACGTCCGCCGACGCCGAGGGGCTGCGGCGAGGTCGTCGATCTCAGAGCGCCCGCCTCGCCATCAGGGCGGGGCCTATGGCTCGGCGCCTGGGCCCCGCCCCCATCGGCACCTCCCCCCCGGCTGTCCGCCGTGTCACGTGACGGGTCGGCGGCGCTGGCGGTTGCTGTCAGCTGATTCCCGGGGTTGGTGGCAGCGGCAGCCGCGGCGATGGACTTTCTCCTGGGGAACCCGTTCAGCTCTCCGGTGGGACAGCGCATCGGTAAGTCCCTGGAGCCCCGCTCAGCCCCTCCCCAGTGTTCCTCACTCGGCTTTGGTCCCCGGGGAGTCTGTAGTTCCCCAGTCTCGGCGCTGGGAGGCTAGGAGGGTGATAAGGCTGGCGTGTCGCCGTCCCGCCCATTTTCCCGCCCACCCTTGATTGACAATAGCGCGGGCCACTAGGAAGCCGGGATAGGGATGGATGCTTGTGAGTGCCAATAGGAACGGAGAGCGGACGGGTCCAGGCGGGCGCGGCTCAGCCAATGTGCGCGTGCTGGGGTCCCGAGCGGAGGGAGAAAGTTTTCGGGGTTAAAGGCACAGCGTGGTTGGGTAGGAGTTGGTGGGTGGACTGCTTCCCGCGCGTGCTCTCCTGCGGGCCCCGCTGCCAGACTGTTGCGGGCTGCTTCCTGGCTCGCCGCGCTGCCGGGACGTGGATACCTGAGCGGGATCAGACGTCCCTTCTCGCTAGACCTGGGAGGCCAGGGCTTGGCGCCTGAGACGACTAGAGGGAGACCGGCCGGCGGGTCTCGCAGACCCGAGGCTCAGGACGCGCGAGGCTCAGGACGCTCGGGCCTCTTCTGCTACACCGAGCGACACCGCTTCTAGAGCCCTTCGCTGGCGTGATCTCGGAAACCACGGGTCGGCCTCCCTGGCCCCCAGGTGGCTGTGCAGAGAGCACCTGCCCAGACGTGCGGTTCGCAGGAGCCCGGGGCTCCGGGCCCGCTCGGGACTGAGTGTCTTCGCGCCCTGTCACCAGGACACGGAGTTATGTAGCAGAGCCTCTGTGCTCAGGGCCTCTCGATAGTCGTTAGGGAGTAAGGATCCCTGCCTCCTTGGACTTGTGCAGATTAAACTCGTTCATAACGTGAGGTCCAGAAGCAGTGCCCAGCACGCGGCCAGGACTATGCGAAAGAAATTCTTAATAACTTTTATCTTTGTTACTGAGATACCACTGAGTGGGGATCGAGAATCCCTGGAGATGACCGGCAGTAGGTCTCTTAGGTGCCCATTCCTCAGCACAGGTCAAGGCCAAAGGGACACTAAAGAGTCAGTCTGGGTGTGGTCCTGTCTTGCATGAAGTAACCATGAGGGCCCTGAAGTTCTTTCTTCTTCTTGATGACTTTTAAACTTAAATCCATACTGGGAAAGTGGCATCTTAGATAAGCCCTTCTTTCCATACTTAATGTCTTACTGACTCATCCGTGTGGTGATGGCCACAGGATTATGTAATTGCCACAGGAGTGAAATAATCTCAGATCTGCCGACCGACCTACCCTCATGAGAAGAAAGCTTGTAGGACTGGCATCCCTGAGGACAGGGGCTTCTAATGATGCCACTAGGGTGAGAGGCACTTGACTACCATCCACACTCAGCCTGGAATGTCTGCTCCTGTTTCCTCTCTGAGCAGCTCTATTCATCCTTCTCCCTGAGGCCTTCCCTGGGCCCTTCAGGTCCAGTCACTGCTTCCCGCTCTCCCAGGCTCCTGCCTCCCAGAATCCCTGAAGCTGTGGCTGTCAGTGCGGAGCAGGCTAGTCCCAGACAGCGCCTGTGCAGCGCAGGTGTGTGGAAGCATGAGCTCTCCACCATCACACGGAGACACCGCTGTCCTCTTGGGTCTGTCTCAGCTAGGCTGGACTTCTTGAGAGCAGGAACCGCCCCCCACTTATCTAGCCACCCAGCACCCAGCATGATGCTGGCACCAGGAGGGAAGAAAGTAGAAAAGTGACATTTTGAGAGTAAAGAGCATTCTGCCGGGGTCCTTGGTATTCATCTTCATGGTGACCCTGTGAGCTTCTGCTGCTTCCCATTTCACCAAAAGTAAGTCTGAGCCAAGGAAGCCCTGCCAGAGTCTCACAGCTCCTGGGGCCAGAATCCAACCCCAGCCTTGCTTTTGCGCCTGCCGCCGCCATGGCCCCGCAGGTCCACACAAGGATCCCCCACAAAGGAGGACATGCCCATGGGTTTGCACACTCTTCCAGGGCACTCGCCCTTCTTAGGAGAACATCCCAGGGCAGCAGCCTATGGCCAAGAGAAGCCCAGCTCCTTAGTAATCGGTAAGGTAGACAGCCCTCTTCTTCGCAGGTACTATAAGTCTTCCTGGTATGTTTTATAGGCTGATGTCAGAAGTCAACCCAAGAATCCCATTTTTCATCTCTGGCTGTCAGCTCACCCCTGGCACTTTAGGTCCAAATCCCAGCAGATTGATGACAGCCAGCTGCAGAGACTGAATACAGGCAGTCCCCAGGCACCACCCCAGCAGCCTGGGTGGTGGATGCTGGGCGGGAGGAGAGAAGAATGCAGAGCCTGGGACAGCCCTGGAGCTGAGGGAGAGGTGAAAAGTCAGAACTGTCGATGGTCTGCGAAGTCCTCACCAGGGGAGCTGCAGAAAGCAATCAGAAATGAGGGACCCCCCTTCAGGGGCCCTTTGGGGAGGCAGGACTAGAAGCCCAAGCGGCATTCAAGCCATGTTGTAAGGACAGGAGAGCAGGCTCCAGGTCTGGTCCTCCCATGCCTCGTTCCCTGACCATTGCCCATCTCCTACCTGTGACGTGAAGGCACCACCACTCATCCTGTCCTTCCCAGAGGCCTGGTGAGGAAGGACAGTGCTAGAGGAAGAAGGAAACTGATGGCTCTTTAGATGAAAGACCTGATTGCACAGACCCAGGGGGGCATTGCGACCTCACAGGCAGAGTTCAGCTCACGGTGCAGCAAGGTAGTTAGCTCCCCATCCTGGAGGTGTGAAAGCAGGGGCCGGAGAAGAAGGCCCTGCACAGAGGACTCCTCCTGGCTCACAGGGTGGACGCAACCAAGGTCTGCAAACTTTTTCCCTAAAGGGCCACATAGTAAATCCTCGTGAGCTATATGGTTGGTCTCTGTCACAGCCGCTCCACGAGGCCATGAGTGCATAGAAGCAGCCCTAGACAGCAGGTGAATCACTGGCCTGGCTGTGCTCCAATAAAATTTTATTTATGGCACCGGGATTTTAAGTTTGTGTAATTTTCACCTGTCATGAAATATTCGTTGGCTTTTATCTTACCCATTTAGAATCATGAAGACCATCTATAACTCTCAGGGCGTTCAAACAGGCACTGGATTTGGACTCCAAGGTGGCTGAGCTCTCTGATCAGAGCAGCTGGCCGAGGCAGCACAGTGGAAGGCAGTGCTCCTCAAAATGGGGTCCCAGAGCACCCAGGCTGGGAGTGCCAAGGCCCTCGGCCCTCCGAGTCAGAATCTGTACCCTTATCCACAGGGTCACTGAGACGTCCTCTCATCTTAAAGCTTCTGTTTTCTGACCCATAAATGCAGGAGCCAGATTAGAGCCCAGGTCTCTGTGTTGAAGGTGGTGATGGAATGCCGGGTCAGGGCTTAGCACCAGCTGAAAGCATAGTAGTAAGGCCCAGGGTGAACTTGACCCAGGGACCCTCACTAGCTCTGTTAAATGGGGCGTGTTACTTGGCCTAACTGTTCTTCAGTTTCTCATCTGTAAAAGGAGACTAATAATGGCACCTGCCAGAGGGGATTGCTATGTGCGGCCTTGTGGAGCCCTTGGCCTGGGGCCTGCTCACGGTCGTACCATGGTGATGCTCACTGTTGTCAATTCCTGGGCACAGAGTTAGTGTCAGAGCTAAGGTGCCCGTCCAGGGCCCTGCCTCCAGTGC
Organism: Ictidomys tridecemlineatus; assembly: GCF_052094955.1. Lineage (NCBI taxonomy): Eukaryota > Metazoa > Chordata > Mammalia > Rodentia > Sciuridae > Ictidomys > Ictidomys tridecemlineatus. Next base: position 11,016,652 of record NC_135482.1, on the reverse strand, counting down.
AGCCCTGTGTTGGTCTCTTTCTGGGTCTTTGTGTCCCTGAGGATTGAGCCCCAGGCTGGCGGCAGCCTCCCTCACCACAGGTCGGGTTTCAGCCTGTGGGGTGGAGTCTCACTTGGGAATTAAGGCCTCTCTGCCTGACTCTGGATGGAACTGGTAAATAGGTTTTATTCCCTCACTGAGCTCAGAGAAATAAGAGTAAAGTCCCGGAAAGGATTTCCACTCTTCTGGTTTTAGAAAAAGCGAAAACAAACACCTCAGTGTCTTCTCATAGCTCGGGCCATCCCCCTGTGAGAAGCGGGATTGGGGCAGGTTAGCTCCCCGTCCTCGCTGGCCAGTGCTCACCCAGCTTTAGTCCCACTCGTGATCCGTGGACCCGCATGCCACCTTTATTTGGGTCCATCTTTGCTTTAATTTCCTCGCCTATTTTAATATGATCTGTCCAGTGGAATTATATCCCCTTAGTCGTGGCTTTGATGAGCTAGTTCCTGGTTTTTTCCTATCCCACATTAAAGTTAACGTCTGTCTATAAGTGTCTTGATGTCTGCCCGGGAGCTGGCCTATTGGGTTTCAGAGTGACACATTTCGGTGCCTTGGTCTTAGCAGCTGTACGTGGGCTCCAAGCTTAGCCTCTACCTCAGAGGAGCTGGGTTCAGGTGCCAGTCCCTCCCCTTCCCATCTGTGTACCTGAGGCAGGTGACAGAACCTCATAGGGAAAGGACACAGGAAACTTGGCAATCAATAGAGCACCCAAAAAGTGCAGAGGGGAGCTCCTGAGGGGAAGCAGGGACCGGAGAGGACCAGCCAGGCCACAGGGACCGAGAATTGAGGGCAGACAGTGGTATCCACTGTTGAACTTGAATTTGTTTGGGTACAGTACAGCCACTGTGGTGGCTAACTTTACACGTCAACTTGCCTGGGCCATGGTACCCAAATATTTAGTGAAACATTCCACATGCTTCTGGAAAGATATTTTTAGATGAGATTAACATTGAAATCAGTAGACTTTGAAGCAGATTGCCCTCCATAATGTGGGTGAGCCTTGTCCAATCACTTGAAGGACTTAATAGAAAAAGACTGATTCCCAGAACAAGAGGGGATTCTGCAGGCAGACTGCCCTTGCATTTGAACTGCACCTGGCCCTGGCCCCCAGCCCTCCAGCCTATATTGCTTGCAAATTTTGGATCTGCCAAGTCTCCACAATCACATGAGCCAATTCCCTCAATCAATCAACATCCCCTGAGAGAGAGAGAGAGAGAGAGAGAGAGAGTGTGTGTGTGTGTGTGTGTGTGTAGGACCCTAATGCAAGCCCCTTCTCCACCCTCCAGCCTCTTGCACTGGGAGAGGGGAGCGGCCATCACGCCCTGCCTGCACAGCCTTCTCCCTCTTATGTGAGTGGTTTTAAAAAACTCCTTTGTCTAACTGACATTTTTTTCAGTTGGGTCCTATAGTTAGTTAAACCAAGTTGAAAATTGTGGATTGCGAAAGTAATACCCTCTGCGAGGTATTTTAGGGTTCTCTAGTGGCCTGTGGTTAAAAAATGACAGGGAAAGGCGCCAGAGTTTTGAGGAAGGTCGGCTCAACAACTTAGGAAGCTGGTGGAACTTTCCAGGCTAGGTCTGGAAAGAACTCTCCACGTAGAACTAGCCTGCAAGACAAGATGCAGGCTGAAAAAAGAAGTTGGCCCCTGCATATAGGTAACTTCTTTCTTTAATTTTAAATTAATTTTTCTTTTTATTTATTTCTTTTTTAGTGGTGGGGTTTGAACCCAGGGCCTTGTACATGCTAGGCAAGCACTCTACCACTAGCTCTGAATATATAAAGTCTTTTTTATGGGAGTACTTGAAACTTTCAAAAGATCATTCATGGACAATATTTTTGTAGCAGATCACATTCATTTTGGCGTGTGCTTTGTGCTCGGTGGACAAAATGGGCTTAAAATGCACCCTCTCACCTCACATACTCTGAAGGCAAGTGCTCGGTTTTCTGCATAAGGACTATGACACAGAGAGGCTGGGACATTCACCAAGGGCCACTCAGCTAGTAGGTGCTCAAGCCAGGATTGAAGTGGGATTTGTCTGGGTCCATACCACGTGCTTCTAACTCTTCCTCCTCACTGTTGCCCTTAGGAACAAAGGGCCTCTGGGGCTTCCCTTGGTGTAAACACGTGTCCATCCAGAATGAGTCTGATCGGTAACAGCTCCTCCTGGGTCCTGCCCCCTTACCTTGGATCCACCCTGGCAACCAGAAGCTTAACCAAGGGCACCAGCTTCCTGTGTCTATTACTAGGAGAGCCCAGGAGCCCCTGAGGGGTACCACCTGTGTCTGGGGGCTATCAGTAGCTGCAAGGGAGACTAGAAAAGCAAAATACCATGAGCCAGTGAGCATGTCTTTAAACGCAGTGAGGCCATTGCGGTCGGTCCTTGCGGGGGAGCTAATAAGAGTGAGTCCAGCGTCCAGCACGCGCAGGTGAGGGCAGGGTGCAGGTTCCCAAGCTGCCTTTCCTGACTGCGCTTCCTGGTGGCCAGTGCAGCTAGTCTGTGTCCAGGGAGTCAGTCGGACCACCCAGAGTGGGGTGGTCCTGGTTCTGATGGCATTAATTTGGAGGACAGATGGAAGAGGGACATGGAACTTTAAAAAACATTCCAGTTGAAAGAAAGACTAGAATTCCCACCCACCAGCTACCAAGGAATTGATGAGTGTCAAAAGGTGCGAGAACTTCATCTAAATAAATATTCTGGCGGGGCTGGGGCTCAGGCTCAGTGGGAGAGCACTTGCCCAGCGTGTGTGAGGCACTGGGTTCGATTCTCAGCACCTCATATATAACTAACTAAAACAAAGGTCCATTGACAACTAAATAAATAACAATAAAAATAAATAAATGTGCAAAAGGGGCATCGTGATGGCGAATCCCTCAGCCCGCTCAGCCGCTCGGGACACAGGTGCTGCAGGTTTACAGGGCTACCTTGGGCCAGGGCCCTCCAGAGGAGAACTGGGCAACTTGGGAGGAACCCGCGGCCTTGTGGGAGAGACAGAGAGTCTTTCTAGGAGTCCACCAAGTGGCTGCCAGCTATGCCTGAGCAGCATACTGTAGGCCACCAAGAACGAAGAGCTGGAGATCCCACCTCGGGCTGGGCTAGGAGCCTGAGGGGGTGTGGGAAGTGGGGGCACATCCCTAGGACAGGGCAGGTTGAGGGCACAGGAGCCTGAGGGAGGCTGAGCAGGCCGGGCATGGCGGGAAGCCAAGCCTCGGGAAGAGGCAGGGGGAAGGACCAGGCCCACCCAAACCTGGGCCTCGCCCCCCTAACTTCAGGGAAGCCCTGTCACTTAGGGCCATGCCAGAGTAAGCACAGCTGGCCTTCCATGGTGGACACGGAGGAGTCGTGATCGGGGCCACTTTCAGCAGCAGGTACCAAGAAAGCCTCTGCCCTGTTCTAGCAAGGAGCCTGGGGCTTTGGGGTTGGTGTGACAGCTCACGATGTCCTTAAACACCCCGTCCCCACTCTGTCCTTGCCTGGAGGTTGGTGGGTGGAATGCAGTGGACGACGGTCCTGGGGGAGGTGGGGCGGGGTGGCCCTCACATCAAACTGCACCTGGGCAGCCTGGAGGCTCAGTCCCGCTCCCCACACGGTGACCCTCCCTCTGCGCCTCCTGAGAGTTGGGGGGAGGCAGCCTTCAAGGAGGGGAACAACGGGCGGAGTCCTGGAGCCCTTGGGCGGCTGAGCAGCAGACCTCTTCGTCCCAGCAGCTGGGGTGCAGGGTGGTGACACTGGCTCAGCGGGGGCCAGTCATTCTGTCATTGTTCACAGTGTTGTCAGGGCCAGGATGAGGAGTGACACAGTCTGCCCACAAGCTGACACAGGCCTTGGGGTGGGTGTGGCCGCTCATTTCCTCTGTGGCCTCCTGGGCCTCCCACTGACTCAGCACCTGCCCTCCCTCCCTGACAGTGACTTCACCTCCCAGGGGACCGCATCTGCGCTGAGGGTGAGGCCACTTTGGTTTTACTCCCCCACGTCTCCGTGGGTCCTGGACACAGTTCTAGAGACCCGTGACGTGAACCTGGGGGATCCCTTGGGGAGACTCTGTGCAGCTCACAAACTGTGGCCGTGGGCAAGTTACCAGCCCCCGAGCCTCAGCTTGGCATCTGTGTCTGTGGGTGTGCTGAGCGCCCGTGTGTGTGTGTGTGTGTGTGTGTGTGTGTGTGTGTGTGTGTGTGAGAGAGAGAGAGAGAGAGAGAGAGAGAGAGGGAGGGAGAGAGAGAACGAACTGTTGGCACCTGCATAAGGGGTGGCGGTCCGGATAGAGCCCGAGGCGAGGAAGAACAGGCCCCAGGAGGTGGGGAGTGTGGTCCCTGAAGAGGTCAGGTCTGTGACCCTTGGGCAGCTGGGGGTCGTAGACGGGGTTTAAACAGAGGAGCTCTGATTAGATGATGTTCGAGAAAAAGAGCTTGCAGGTGGCGGTCCCACCTGGGCAGGTGATGGGCCTGATCCAGAGCCAGCCCTGCGGGGAGAGGCCGGGCGACTGCTGGAGTGGCCAGGTGGCAAGGAAGGCCGAGTGGCCGGTGGCTCCCTGTAGCTCCCACAGAGGCGGCCTCCTCCTGGGCAGCACAGGATGTCTCCTGGGATTCTGGCACAGCTCAGGAGGAGCAGGCCAGGACCGGGTGCCCAGCAGCTTCCCAGAGTGAGGCAGGTGCCACATGGCTGTGGTGGCCTCCTCCCTCCTCTGGGCCTGTCACAGCCCTCCCTCGCCTGCGCCTCGCTGCCCTTTCCCTCCAGGCAGGCCGCTCCACCTGGTGCCGCACGCGCAGTCGGGGCTGCTGCTTGGCCTGACTGTCGTGAGGGGAGGGGATGTCACCCTCAAGCTAGGAAGATCACTTGGAGCCCCCTGAGCGGGACGTGTCTGCACCAGACCCACCACAGAGAGGACAGGCTGCCAGACCCACTCAAACCTGGGACTCGCCCCCCTAACTTGACCAAAAACCCCGTGACCCCAAATCAGGGAGTGCCAGGCCAGGGCAGCAGCAAGCCGCCCAGTGGCATAGGTTGGCAGGTCTGGCTCCCTCAGGTGCTGGGAGACAAGGGCACCTGCTGCCCATCTGTCCTTGAAGCATTGCCAGCAGGTCAGGGTCAGGAGCCAGTTCATTTTATTGCCCCTTCTTAAAATAGCTGGGTCACTGTCACTGTTAAAAACAAAAACATGACAGCCTCAGATTCCTGTGGGTTGGAATTCTGCCCTTGGTTGGCACGCCTGCCTGCTGGTGCCAAAGTAGTCCACACGCCCAGTCCTGCCGTCCGCGCCCAGGGCTCAGCTAAAGCGCTGAGGCTGGCTTTGAACTCGTGGTCCTCCTGCCTTGGCCTCCTGAGCCTCCTGGCTAGAATCTCCATCTTCTTTTTTTTCAGTTGTCAGTGTACTTTATTTGTCTATCTGTCTATCTATCTGCAGTGGTGAGAATCGAACCCAGGGCCTCACACGTGCTGGGCAAGGGCTCTGCCACTGAGCCACACACCAGTCCCAGAATCTCCACCTTCTCAGGGGCTCTGCCCACTGGGGAGCGCCAGACTCGTGCTCCGGGACCCCTGCACCCCGCTGCCTCCTGTGGGGGGTTCCCCTCATCTGGGAATGTCCACTTTTCCTTCAGTCGCTGTCTTTCCAAAATGACTCCAACACTTCCAAAACCTCAGTTCTCTGTCCCCAGAAGAAGAGGGAGGTCATCATGTTCAGGGTGTGCTGGGGGGTCTCGGGAGGCTTCAGCTGGGGGCACTGGAAGCAAAGGTTCAGGAAGGGCAGAGCGCTGGCCGTGCAGAGCTCCCAGCCCCCCGCAAGAGACAGGCCACCACGCGCCTCCAGGCTGCTGACCCTCGAATGCCCAGTTTCCTGGTTGGTGAGACGAGGGCAGCTGGTGATGCTGCAGGTCACTGCGGAGGTCATCACCGCGGAAGGTCCTGGAGGTCACGCTGACCAGGGAGCCGTGGAAGGTGGGGGCCGGGGAAGGGTGGGCGCTCGGGCGTTCCAGGATGCTCCCTCGGGCAGCCTGGAGAATGGGTGGGCTGGAGCCCACGGGAAGCAGGGAGAGGCGGAGGCAGCTGTCCACAGGTGGGCGGCTTGGGGACAGCAGGAAGGGAACGGCTGTGACGGAAGGAGACTGGAGCTGGCCTTGGCCAGGCTCGCAAGCCTGGAGTTAGGGGTGACTCCACGATTTCTGATCCATGGGACTGGAGGGCCGCTGGGCATGGCCTGTGGGACACAAGCCCTCCCTTGACCCTGGCTCCCTGCCGGCCTCTAGTGGTCCCCCAGTCGAGCCTGTGAAAGCCCCTGTTTAGTCAGCGTTTTCACTGCTGTGATTAAAAGACCCAACCAGAGCAATTGTTTAAAAACATTAGTTATAGATGGACACAATATCTTTATTTGTACCTGGTTTGAACCCAGGGCCTCGCACGTGCTAATCAAGCACTCTGCCGCTGAGCCACACCCGGGCCCCAAGACCAGAACGACTTTAAAGGAGAACTTAATTTGGGGGCTCCTGGTCTCAGAGGTCTCAGTCCACAGAGAGCAGGCTCACTCCCCTGGGTCTGAGGGGAGGCTGAACGTGACGGTGGAAGAGAGTGCAGAGGGAAGCAGCTCACGTGACGGTCAGGGAGCAGAGAGAGGGGTCTCCACTTACAGAATCAAAGTATCTTCCCCAAAGCCAGCTGCCAGTGCCCTCCTCCTCCAGCCACACCCCACCAGCCTCAGTTGCCACTCAGCCATTCCTGTCAGGGGATGAAGGCACTGACTGGGTTAAGGCTGTCACCACGCCATCATTGGTCCTCTGAACCTTCTTGCGTTGTCTCACACTGAGCTTCTGGAGGTCACCTCACATCCAAACCAACCAACCCCCCAGGCACGCCCTGAACATGATGGCCACTCGCCTCTCCTGGGGACACAGCATCATGGTTTGGGACGTGATGGTGTCGTGTGTGAATGTCCACTGCCCCTCCTGCAGCAGGTGGGACCCTCTGCTCCAAGGGACACTCAGCACCTTTGGATCCTCCGTGTGGCTGTCAGTGTGTGAGTCCTCAAGGTGGCGAGTGTGGCACATAAAAGCCACCCTCAGTAAACAGTTGTGGGAAGCACAAGTCCGTCTGTCAGCCCTTTCAAAGGAGCCCTTCAGGACTGGGATTGAAGAGCGCTCGCCTAGCACAGGCGGGACCCGGGTTCGATCCTCAGCACCACATAAAAAATAAAGGCATTGTGTTGTGTCCATCTACACCTAAAAAAAATAAATATTAAAAAAAGGAGCCCTTCATCATCCCTGCCCCTGGCCATGGTCCAGGGGAGCGCTAACACCCTTCCGCCTCTGCCACTTGACCATGTTCTGGGCCACTAGCCATCTGTCTGGCTGCAGGACCCAAGGGTGGCACTGAGGTCAGGTCGGTTTCAAAACCAGAGTCTGGGAAGGCCCAGTTTGAGAGCAGGAGTGTCCCCAGCCCAGCATGGGCATGTCCTGAAAGATGAGCCTGCCCTCCAAGGTGCCCTCCTGGTCCTCGACAGACTGGTTGAGAACGTTCTTGGGCCAGTCTTGGGCCCGCAGGGCAGTGTCTCTGTGCATCTTGCCACCACTGTGTCCCAGTGCAATTCTTCATTAGCCTGATCGGTGGGCAGAAACTGTGGCTTGAAAGGGGACAGGACGGGTCACCTGTTGGTAGTGCCGTCCTCGATTCCTATATAAAGAAGGTCCCTGGGAGATTGCAGAGGAAGCTGGTCACAGTGAGTCCCCCTAGGAAGTGGGGGGCTGGGGCAGGGACACAGAGATCTACTCTCCATTATATGCTGATCTGGAAATTTCTACATTTTGAACCTCATGAATGGTTCCCAACTCCAACGACATACAGTCAAGAGGGGACTCTACAAAATCAGGAATACTGGCCCTGTCACCATGTCAAAGACAAGCAGTCTGAGACCAGGCCCCCTAGATTCCTGGCCTTGCTCATCCACGTGGCAGACTCTGGGCCACGGTTTCCTCTCTTCTGCTAAAGGGCAGGGGTGCCCCCAGCCCCAGGTGGCCACCACAAGAGTCAAATGACAACTGGGCTAAGTGTGTCAAGCTGGCCCATCTTAAGGGCCCGAAGGGTCTGCCTCGTGTTCCCCTCCCTCCTCACCCCATTCTTCCCATTTGCCCACTCGGGCCCTCGCACACCTGTGACCTGTGGCTGCTTCCTCCCCAGAGAAGGCTACAGACGGCTCCCTGCAGGGCGAGGACTGGGCCCTCAACATGGAGATCTGCGACATCATCAATGAGACCGAGGAGGGGTAAGGACCCTCGGAGGGCTAAGGACCCTCAGGCAGGAGGGCCAGCCACAGGAAGTCCACACCCGCTGGACCCACACCTGCATCCCTGCCAGCCCCGCCCAGCCCCTCACCAGCTCATGGCCCTGTTGTGGAGGGGCTGCCAGGTCCTCTGAACCCACCTGGGTGACCATGTGACATTTCAAACATGTTTGGACCATGATCCAGGCCAGTCCCTTTATTGGGGGCTGAGAGGCATCAAGAGGTTCAAAGCCCCGTGTCACAGCAGGTCCCTGCATGCTGCCACCCACACTGCCTCTCCACGCCGCAGCAGCTCCCTGGACAAGGGCAGCTGGAGGCTCCCAGGGCGAGGAGGAAGTGGCCTGAGGGGTGGGCTATGCGTCAGGGACAGCGGGCTCCCTCTGAGCAAGAGCGCACGCGGGCCACACGTTCACTTCCCTGAGCTCTGGACACAGCAGGGCAGGTCCAAGCGGCGCTTGCCGGCAGTCGGGCAGCGGGCGTGGTGTTCCCGTGCTGTGGAGCCCTGCCAGGGGACATGATGTGAGGCGTCAGAGTCTCAGCTGCTCTCCTCTGACTAGTGTTTGCCAGCCAGCTGTGTGACACGACCTTGGACAAGCCCCGTCACTCTCCAGGTCTTTGTCCTCTGTTGCAAAGCTCTTCTAGATCCTTCCAATGGTAGCCCAAGTCCCTGAGGGGAGCAGGAAGGGGTCACTGTCCTCAGGAAAGCCCTGCAGGGACAGGCGGGGAGGGGTGTGGTGGCCGCAGGAAGGCAGCCAGGTGCGTCCTGCGTTCAGTGAGTCGGCATGTCCCTCTCTGGTTCTTACTGGGGTGACCTAGTGACCCCTCAGCTAGCACACAGAGCTTCTCAGCCAGGCGCGCTGTGCATGGAGAGGGCCCAGAGTGGAGGCCCGTCAGGAGAGGCAGAGGCTGCTGGGTCCCTCCAGTGTCCGTGTCCGTGGCTTGATGCTCACTTTGTCTCGAGGCCCGTCAAAGTGAAGTGGGAGGGATGGTGGGCAGAGGGCAGGACCAGGAGAGAAGGCAGGCAGAAGGCCTCTGGAGCCTCCGGAAAGGCTGGCGCCCTGTGGATGTGATGCTGGAGGTCACTGCCGTGTCCTTGGAGACAGCAAGCTCCATCTCCCTGCTGACCCCAGGACGGCAGCAGGCTCAGGGCCGGCTGTGAGCGAAGGCAGCCATTCTCAGTGATATCGCCACAGTCTCTCCGTTGGGTTGTGCCCTCCTTGTCATCCACCTGGCTCCCAGCAGGGTGCTGGACACCCAGGTGCACAGCATGCGCTCACTGCCCTTTCCTCCAGCCATGCTGTGAGAAGCAGAGACAAGTCCCTCTGGAGCCTGGAGTGGCCCCCAGAGCGGCCCCTGTGCCAGTCAGCTTCCATCACTATAACAAAGGACCCGAGATAATCAGCTTATTAAGAGAAAATCTTCATTTCAACTCACAGTTCTGGGGTTACTCTAGGCCTTGGCGAGGCAAGCCCGTGGTGGCAGGAGTCCAGAGCCGAGCAGAACCGCTCACCTCATGGCCTAAAAGCAAAAGAAGAGTGAGAAGGAGACCAGGGACCCACCCCAGTGACCTGCAGATCTCCCACTAAGCCCACCTCTCAAAGCTTCTGCAGCTTCCCAATAGCACCCCTTGGACCAAGCCTTAATACATGGGCCTCTGGGGTCATTCCACACCCAGAGTATAGCAGTGGGCACACAAGGGCCCAGGAAGGGCAGGAAGCTACCCAGGGTGCACTGCATGGAACTGCTGGGCCAGGCCCTCCCTCCCTCCCTGCCCTGTCCTGTCCACTGGCCCTGGCCCAGCTCGCCCCACACCTGGTCTGCCCTGGAGGCCTTGCCCACACCTTCCCTCCTGCCCAGGACCTGTGCCAGGGTTCCAGGCTCCCTGGGTCGCCCTTGATGGATCAGCACTGACTGGCAGGTCCCTGCTTGGTCAGACTTGAAGGCCAGATGGAAGACAGAGGGCCGGCCAGGCCGGGGCATTAGAACACTGCCCAAAGGCCATGAGCCTCAGTGAGGAAGATGCAGCGGGGCAGGGTGCAGTGCAGACCAGGCTTAGGCTGCAGGGGAGGCCTGTGGTTCTGCCTCTGGACAAGCGCTTGCACCTCTCCCCAAAGGGAGCGTCCAGCAGGAGGCCTGGGCCCCTCATGGGGAGCCCTGCTGAGCAGCCCATCTGGACACAGCTCAGGGAGGAGGAGCACCGAGGCCGTCTCAGGGCCCCCTGGACTGAGGTGCGCCGCCTCCGTGAGGAAGGGGTCCTCTGCCTGAGCCTCTTTCTTCCTTCTGCTCAGCCCCAAAGATGCCTTCCGCGCAGTGAAGAAGAGAATCGTGGGGAACAAGAACTTCCACGAGGTGATGCTGGCTCTCACGGTGAGTGCCCCGTCTGTCTGTCCATCTGTCCTCCCCTCCATCGACTACACGACAGGATCACAGTCTGCTAAAGGCCACTTCCCCTCAGGCCCAGCAGACGGTCCACCCTTGGGCTCCTCTTTGGAGGGCAAAGTGATGGTGATGTGGGAGCAGACAGAGGCCACCTCACCCTCGAGCCACTGGCACCGAGAACCTACAGGCGCTTAGGAAACCCAGGCCCAGGGAGCCGGTGTGGCAGGAAATTAGGTGTCACCTGGCTCTTTGCCACCCCAAAAAATGAACCCAGGGCAGTGCCAGGGGCTGAGAACAGGTTTGCCCACCGTCCTGAGCCCGTCCAGGCACCAGAAGGGGTGGGCACAAGTGGGTGTCCTGGCTCCAGGGGGATTAGGCTGGGTGTAGGAAGGAGCACGCTCTGTCCCAGCCCCCCCAGGTTGTTTCCCCGTGGAGAGCCGCCTCCCCTCTAGACAGTTCAGCTGAGGACCAGCATCAGGATCCAGGGGACACTGACCTGTGGAGGGGGGCTGCAGCCAGCACGCCAGCCCCTGCGCATCCCCGCCCCGGAGGCAGCTCGAGTACTGGCGTGGCCCCCCGTTTTCCACAATCCCGGGCGCGGCGCACCTTAGGAAGTCCCCTCTCTTCTGCCCCACCTCCCACCTGGGACACAGGAGGAGCCTGGAGGGAGGCTGGGCACTTCCCTTCCTCTGACTGGGGCACACCGGGGCACCTCTCGCCCTCAGGTCTTGGAAACCTGTGTGAAGAACTGCGGGCACCGCTTCCACGTGCTGGTGGCCAGCCAGGACTTCGTGGAGAGTGTGTTGGTGAGGACCATCCTGCCCAGGAACAACCCGCCCACCATCGTGCACGACAAGGTGCTGAGCCTCATCCAGGTGAGCCTGGGGGGGGTCCTTCCCGAGTCCCGCTCGCCCCAGGCTGGGGTGGGGGCGGTACCAGGCCCTACTTGCCTTGGGGAGATGGTGTGGAAGTGGGTGTGGCGAGCCTGGTCACTCTGTCCCTCGCTGGCTGCACGTGGTAATGAGAGGACTGGCAAGTCGGGGAAAGGGCCTCTGGTCCCTCCAGGGCGCCAGGGGGGTGGGCTCACAGGGAAGAAGGTGAGCAGTGGTCACTGGCCATGTCCCCTTGTCGCCTCTCAGTCCTGGGCTGACGCGTTCCGCAGCTCCCCGGATTTGACAGGTGTCGTTGCCGTCTATGAGGACCTGCGGAGAAAGGGCCTGGAGTTCCCCATGACCGACCTGGACATGCTGTCACCCATCCACACGCCCCAGAGGGTGAGGGGGATCCCCACGTTGAAATTCTGGGCAGGGCAGGCTCACCCCCAGGCCCTGCTGTGGCCTGGCCTTCCCGGGAGGCCCTGCTCAACTGTCTTTTGCCCCTAGACCGTGTTCAATTCAGAGACATCATCAGGACAGAATTCCCTGGGCTCTGACAGCGGTCAGCGAGGGGACCTGAGCCAGCACAGCACCCCTGTGCCCACCCCAGCCTTACTGCCCAGCGATGCGCCCATCACACCAACCCCGGAGCAGGTAGGCAGACCAGCCCCCAGCAGCCCTTTCCAGAGTCAGCTGATGAAACCTCCACCTTGTTATCTCCTGGCCAGAGTGAAATCACCCCAGGTCATAGATACCTCCAGAAAAGTTTTGCCAACTGGACAAAATAATTCAAGGCATAGAAAAAGTGTAAAACGACCTCTAAACAAAAATCACCCGCCTGGCTATGGCCTCGAGCAGCTTGCCTGCAGTCCAGCAGCTCATAGGTTAAGACTGGTGACCTCCAAGTACCAAAGGGTCCTCGCAAAGCAGCGCTGAGAGGTTCTCGCTTAGCTTCACAGTCTGCTTTTGTCCCCTGGCACGTGTGATGGCGTCAGGAGTGTGGTGGGTGACCCCCAGGCTCCTGCGGTCAGGACCCTGTGGTTTGGATGTGTCGCGTTCCGGCTCTCGCACCACGGCGCTGGTTCAAAGGTTTCAGGTGTTGTGAACAGAGCGGGGGCTCCGACCGTCCCTGGTCTGTGAAAGCTGGGACGTGGGAGGCCATCTACCTGTGGCCAAGGTTAAGCCAGCAACCTGTATGCTAGCTCCTATGAAGCAGCCCATGAATGGCGGGCGCTATCACAGTCGTGAATTTCCCCGGTGGCATTCATATCCTGAAGACAACTGTGACGTGGTCACACTATTCAGAGTCCATTAGCATTTCTCAGGATGTAGTCTTGTGGCTACCGGAGCCAGGAGCCGATGTGTGAGCAAGGGGTTCTGCAGGCAGGTCTCATGGGGGTGATCAGTGTACAAACCTCTGTGAGCACAGAATGCCCAGGTCCCGCCACAGAAGACACCTCGCTGTGCACCTCAGCCTACTGTCACGCTGTCCCCCAAGCCCAAGCCCTTGGCTCCCTTTGGTCATTGAGACAACTGCTAAAGCTGAGTTTTAAGCTCAAGGTGGTGGCACATGGGACACTAAAGCAGACCAAGGTCAAGAAAGAAATCCCAGTCCCCCAGGAAGGAGTAGGGGACAAAGTCCCCATCCTCCTAGGAGAGAGAGAGACAAAGCCCCAGCTCTCCCTGGAGAGAGAGGGCCTGCAGCCTGTCCCCTCCCTGAGGAGCCCCCATCCCCAGGGCCTTGTTAGCTCCACCTCGGGCCCAGGAGAGGCTGGCGCACTGCTGCCACACGGCGCCTCTCTCCCTGCAGCCTGCACCTTTCCACTTCTGCCTTCCAGACCTGGCTCCTGGGTTTGGAGATGGCAACGGTTGGTAACGCCCCTGTGTGGGGCCCTGGGGCTGGGGGACAAGCCCACCACAGGTCCTGAGGCTGGGCTGTGTCTCGGGAGCCAGGAGCGAGGCTGCCTGGGGAGGGGGCCAGCCAGGCAGGCCGCTCCTCAGTGTCACGCCCGGGTGCCAGGGGCTGCAGACCCTGCTCCCTCACTCCCGGCCATGGGTTTCAGATCGGGAAGCTGCGCAGCGAGCTGGAGATGGTGAGTGGGAACGTGAGGGTGATGTCAGAGATGCTGACGGAGCTGGTGCCCACCCAGGCAGAGCCTGCAGACCTGGAGCTGCTGCAGGTGAGCCAGGGCCCTGCCCAGGTGCCCCTTGCCCCTTTGCCCACCCACATTCCTTCCCAGACCACGCTGTAACCTTCCTGGCTCGCTGGGAACCTCCAGGTCACAGAGGTATGTGACAGCAGGGGCTCTGGACTGCTCAGATGGGAGCTCAGACCTCAGTTCTGTCCCTTCTGTTGGACCAAAGAACCCCTCTTATCTCGGTTTCCTCTCTATCAGGTGCCACAGTAGCCTTTCTGGTACAGGCTGGATGTGAGCCTTAAGGGAGGAATTGCATGGAACCGCCAGCCCCGTGTCCACAGCCAGCCCCCTGGTGGCCCTGGGATGAGCTGGAAGGTTTCAGCCACTGCTTAGGACGGGCGTCTTAGCGGGGTCATGTGGACTTTGAGATGAGATGGGTCTCGGGGGCCCAGGCAGGTGGGAGCACTGAGGGTCACTGCTGCATGGCATGAGCCAGTGTGCCACTGGACAGAGGGCTGTGTCTGGGAGAGGCCCCCTCCCTGTGGAAGTCAGTTCATAGGAGCACCAAGCAGGCTGGGGACCTCCAAGGCCCAGGAGTCAGCAGAATCTGTGAGGGGACAGAGCGCTCAGTGCTTGTCTGACCTGCGTCACTCTCTTGTCCCTGTGCCTAAGGAGGTGACTTGCTCAGGAGTCCTTCCCTGTAGGAGTGGGAGAGCGTTGGAGTTGGCTGGACGCCTGGACTTGAGGGCTGGGTGAAGGGCCTGCACGCAGCTAGCTCATGTGTCCCCAGCCAAGGTAGCTACGAGTGGTCCAGGGGATTCAGGAGGGAGAAGCTGGCCAGGCAGACACAGTAACGGCTCCCACACGTTGGGGCCTGGCTCCTGTGTCCCAGGATCTGTGAGGACATTTATTTTTAGTTGTAGATGGGCACAATACCTTTATTTTATTTTATTTTATTTTATTTTATTTTTAGTATGGTGCTGAGGGTAGAACCCAGGGCTCCACTCATGGAGGCCGGCTCCACCACGGTGCTGCCTCCCAGCCCCTCTGCTTCCTGCCCACTGGTCTGGCCTGTCCCTGCCCGCTGCACACCTCCAGTCCCGGGGCCTGTGGACAATGACTCGGCTTAATTAGGCCTGCTGTAGTCTACACAGGGCCTTCCTGGAGAAGCCCAGAAAAGAATTCTCTAGAATTTTCTAGGCTGTATTAAATAGGTAGCCCTGTGTTCACTCAGAACGTACTACGGAAACCAGGCCACGGAGCTTGGTCAGGGAGGGAAGACAGAGGCCCCGGATGTTGACGGCCACCTTAGATGCCCTTGCCTGTGCTAGTGCTGAGGAGGAGTCCCTGGAGGCCCGGCCGGGGAGGGTGGGTGTCGGGGTGCACAGGAGCCGAAACCAACACGCAAGCGGCCCTGGTCCTGCTGCCCCAAGAGAAAGTGCACATCAGCCACACCCCACGGCTCTCTGCACCCCCACTTCACGACCGAGGCCCCTGCTCACCTGGCGGCAGGTACCTGGGCAGAGAACAGACAGTCCTGCAAGTCAAACCTACAAAGCTAGGGGCTTTCATTTCTTTATTTTTCCCCAAGTAAGTTTAAACCAGACACTCGCAAGGAAAGTAGGGACGTGCCACCCAGTGCAGTGTGGAACACTGGCCCCAGCACGCGGCCGAGTTGGCAGCCCCACCCAGTGTCACCACCTTGTTCTTACAGGTGTCCAGCTGGGGTGCCGGGCACAGGAGCTCTCGCGCTCTCTGCAGTGCTGGAAATCTGAAATCATCCCAAGTTAAAAAATTAGTGAAGATAGTGGGGCAAAGAGTCATGATCAGCACATGTGGAAAACGGCTAGAGTCAAATTGTATTTTTTCTACACCCAAAGAAGTGGTGACACTGTGTTCAGCCATCACTCTTGTGCCCCCAAACAGTCTTGAGTTTTGTTTTAAGCAAAGATGGTGGGAGAAACTTCCTTCTGGACCCTGCACACACCAGGTTAAACCGGCAGCAGTTAGCGTGTTGGGATCGCCTGAGCTTTGAATTTTAAGGTAAAGCCAGGCAAGGTGGCAAGTGGCGATAGTGCCAACTCCTGGGGAGGCTGAGGCAGAAGGATCACTTGGACCCAGCGTTCAGGGCAGCCTGGGTAAAGTAGCAAGGCCCCATCTCAAGACCAATTAAAATTTTGGTAAAGAAACCAGGAAGTGAAGCGTACATTCCTGTTTGTAGAACCAAGAGCCATCCCCTGGAAACCACTCCCTCCTGCCAGGCCAGGCCAGGGCTGGTGCGCTGTCCACGAGGGATGGCCTTGCTGGGCCGAGTGACCATGTGTCTCACTTCCGCCCCTGCAGGAGCTTCATCGGACGTGCCGGGCCATGCAGCAGAGGGTCCTGGAGCTCATCCCGCGCATCGCCAACGAGCAGCTGACCGAGGAGCTGCTCATTGTGAACGACAATCTCAACAACGTGTTCCTGCGCCACGAACGGTAGTGCCCCCTCCCCAGGGCCTGAAAGCCGCCCTTCCACGCCCTCAGCCCCTTCCTGGAGCGGCCTGCAGCCTGCAAGGATCCACTCGGGGGGCTGGGCAGGCGGGGCAAGTGCATGGGCCCTGCAGCTGTGGTGGTCTGGCCTGTCCCTGCCCGCTGCGCACCTCCAGCCCCTGGGCCCGTGGACAATGACTCGGCTTAATTAGGCCTGCTGCAGGCTACTCAGGGACTTCCTGGAGAAGCTCGGAAAGAATTTTCTAGGCTTTATTAAATAAGTAGTTTTCAGAATCCAAAGAAGAGCAAGACAGTGAAGCTGCCAGTAAACAGCTGCCCCTGGGTAGCTCTGGGGTCTGAGGTCAAGGTGGGGACACAGATTCCTGGACCATGTCCCGGGTGCCACCGTCAGTAAATGTGACAGCCCCCAACACTCATCAAGCTTCCGAAGCCCCAAGACTGGCTCAGCTTCATTGTCCCACCAGATGGGGAGGGGAAAAGCCTCTCAGTGACAGGCCATCAGGATCACATGAGATGGGGAGCACAGCGCTCCAAAAGAGCGTTCAGTTGCTGCTGTGGAAGAGGACAGGGCCGCAGGGCCCGAGAGGTGGTGGCCCTCCACTTGTCACATCTGTGGCAGCTGGTGGTGACTGAGTCCATGGGCCAGTGCCTGGAGACCTCCACACACCTGCGCCTGGTGCCTGATGCTGGCCACCCAGCCTCCTCTGGCCCCATCTAACTTGAAATGGCCCCACGGCCCCGCCTGCCCACCTCTCTTGCTCCAAGGCCCCCGGGAATGCAGGGCCTCTCCCGCATTTCAGGCTGTGGGCTGTGCGGTGGCCCCCGACACCAGTCCCCAGGCCTCTCCTGTGCAGTGCTTTCTGTTCTCAGCTGCTTCTAGTCAGTGTCCTCTCCGCACCCCCAACCCCAGCTAGGAGTCAGGTGCCCAGACACTAGGCGAGGGGACAGGAGTTCAGAAGTGATGCCACTTCCCGTGTCCCCAAGCCACTCCCTCCACTCCACTCCTCAGCCCCTCGGTGGCTCCATAAGGCAGGCCCAGACCTTTCCCACACCACCGCAGCAAGCCCAGCGCACACAGGCATGTGAGAGGAGGAGACAGTGTCCCAGGGCAGTGCCCCCGTCCCTTCCTCTGTTCTAGCCATGCTTGTTGGCTGCTGGTCGTGACTGAGGTGGCCTTATGGCTGCCATTTAAATTGGGACACTTTAGCAAATGGAGGAGGGGCCCGGCTGACAGCAAGCACAGACTGCAGGCGCTCCCTGAGGTGGACCCACTGAGTCGTTGAGACCCACGGTTTGCAGAGCTCCTCTGGAGCTGTGTCTGTCTGTCCGTCCCCTTGACTGGGGTCTTCTCTGTCTTGTAGGTTTGAACGGTTCCGAACAGGACAAAATGCCAAGGTAAAAGTCGTGTTTGCTGCGACTCGAGCGAGCGCGTTCATGGGAGGAGGAGGCCTCCCCCAGCACCCCAGGCAGGATGGAGCTGCCCCCGGGCTCCCAGGGAGGTCTCCTAACTTACGGCCCTGCCCCTTCATGGCAAATGGAGCTCTGCCACCAGCTGGTGCCCAGGGCCTTCCCTGAGCAGGGGCCCGAGTGGAGGGGAGAAGCCCCCTGACTCCCAGTCAGAGCCTGGGGGCCGAGAGTGCGGGCCAGCGCTTCAGGAGAAGGGAGCGGGGCTGCAGGCCGGGAGGACACTGGGCCTCTCCTCCCCCAGGCCCCTAGTGAGGCTGAGCCGGCCGCTGACCTGATCGACATGGGCCCTGACCCTGTGGCCACCGGCAACCTCTCATCCCAGCTGGCAGGAATGAGTAAGTACCGCGGGGGGCTCAGCGAGGGCACCTCACGGTGCCATAGCAGCCTGGTTGTCCTGGGCGCTTCCATTGTCACCAGCATCAGACGGTGTCCCTCCAAACCAGGTCCCAAGCCAGCTCTTATGGCAAGGCTGGCACTCAGGAAAAAGACACTGGGGCTGCCCCAGGGGTCCCCCAGGCCCTGGGCCCTGCTTGTCAGAGACCCCACTGCTGCGTGAGTGTCCCTCTGCACTGATGCCCCTCCCAGGGCCTAAGTCTTCTGGGTGCGTTTAGGTGAGTGACTTGGACTCGCTGTGCCTCTCCTTGCCTCTTGGTGACAAGTAGGAGGGAGCTGGGCCCTCCTCCTGGGTCAGGAGGAGGATGGGACAAGCTCACAGCTGACGCAGGCTCAGGCCAGTGCCAGGCCTGGAGGGCACTCTGGGTTTGTGTGTGGAACTGCAGATGGAACCCAGGACTGTCACATGCTAGGCACCTGCTCTGCCGCTGAGCTACACCGCAGCCCCACCACTCTTGGTAAATGGTGGCATCGTCATCACTGTCACAGGGATTGTTTGTTTAATTTTATTCATTTACTTATATGCGATACTGAGAATCAAACCCAGTGCCTCACACATGCTAGGCAGGCGCTCTGCCACTGAGCCCCGCCCCAGCCATGGGGTTGGTTTGAATGCTCTTGACTGTCTGCTTCATACCAAGTCCAGGAAGTCATTCAGACCCCACCCGAAGCACCCAGAAATACTTGTTGGAAAAGCCAGTCTGCCCTGCCCCCACCTCCTCCGGCAGATGTAGGGGGCGGCCCCTCCCCTGTTGCCTGACCCTCATTGCAGCTCCCAGGGAGTGACGTGCTGCACCTGCTGCACCTCGGACAGGAGCAGACAGCGGCCGGCCGTGGCCTGCTCCCCGCCCCACCTGCCCCTCCACCTGCCCAGTACCACACCCCGGGCCTGGCAGGGAAGCCCAGGGGTAACAGGTGGATGCCTCCTGTGGCCTTTCTGTCCCTGTAGACCTGGGCACCAGCAGCGTGAGGACTGGCCTGCAGTCTCTGGATGCCCCAGGCCGCCTGGAGGACGAGTTTGACATGTTTGCGCTGACTCGGGGCAGCTCGCTGGCTGACCAACGGAAAGAGTGAGTGGCCCGGCCCTGCCCTGGTCCCCTGCAGGCAGGGCCTCTGTCAGGAGAGGGACTTTCAGGACCCCTGAACCTGGCGCGGTGGTGGGCACACGGGGAGGAGAGGCATGCGTCCATCAGTCAGGCATGGCCTCAGAGCCCTGTGGTCAAGGGACAGACCGCAGGCAGAGCTGGCCCAGAAGTGAAGCTTACAGACAGGGACCGCCTCTGCCTCAGTCTGACATAATCTGGTCAGAGGGCAACTGAGGCACCGAGAGACTGGGTCAGGCCAGGCAGCTGATGTCTGGTGTCACTCGGTTGGGAGCCCAGGGCTGTCTGGTTCCAAAACTTCCCCCAGGCCCCATCCCCCGGAGGCCAAGGAAGTTCCCTAATGAATCCTCGGGGCTCTCAAGCCCAGCCACCTGCTCTCAGGGCAGTCCTGTGGCCCACTCAGGCTGGCCTGCCTTGGGACAGAGGTGGGCTGCCCTTCCTGCACGCTGTCCATTTTGGGGATCTGCTTTCAGCAGCCGAGGCAGGTGTGTCTGAGGGCCCACCCCTGGCCTTGACTTCTCCCAGACTGGCTCCCCACGTGCTCCCCACGTGGCCTCTTCATCCCTTTGCTTATGACCACCCGGATTGAGCTGTGGGCAGCCAGGATTCCTACAGCCAAGGAAAGTTCTAGATTAAGATCCTCTGAGCTGCTGCCACTTGGCTTTGGGTACTCTGTGTTGATCCCCTGCCCACACCAGCAAATCCAGGTCCAGTCTGATGGCCACGGCCAGCAGGAGGGGCCCTTCCTCCCAGTTAGGATTCCACAACCTGGATCCAGGGTGTTCTGCCCTGCCCCCAACCAGAGCCAGCCCTGGGCCACCAGCAGGTTTGTCTTTTGTGTTGTTTTGTTTTTGGTACTGGGAGAACCCAGGCCTCGCACATGCAAGGCGAGCTCTCTATCATTGAGCTATAGAGTAATATCCCTGGACCCTTTTTAAGAAAAATTTTGAGACATCTTGCTAAGTTGTCAAGGCTGGCCTTGAACTTTCAATCCTCTTGCCTCAGCCTCTGAGTACCTGTAGCTGTCACTGGAGGTGCGCGTCGTCACCATGCCCCGCAGGCTGGCTTCACTTTGGTAGAGTGCACACACTCAAGCCCAGGTGCCCCAGGCCTGCAGCTCGCGGTTGCCATGGAGCTAGGGATGCTACTGAGGCTCCTGTGCAGATGGAAGCTAATGGGTCATGGGGGACTTGCCACTGTGGGGTGGCCCGTGCACACAGGCCCCAGGGACAGTCGCCCTGGCACACTGGAGAGAGTGTCTGAGTGTTCCGGTGCCAGCCTATCTGGAGGGTGCTCTCAGTGGGCTGTTCCTCCAGGGCACAGGCCCTGGGGACAGGGAAGATGGCACCTGGAGCTTGCTCTGCAGGGTGCAGTCTCCCCGGGAGAGTGGCCTGTGTGCGGCTGCTGCTTGTGCTGTGGGAGCACTTGCAGGAGGGGCGGGCGTTATGGGCACAGAGCAGGGCGGGCAGCTCTGCAGAGGGCACCCAAGGACAGACAAGGCGAGGGGCTGGGGGAAGGGGAGGAAGCACCCAGGCCTGGAGCTCTTAGACGAGTGTATTTCCAAGTGGCCCCGTCTGTCCCCTGCCCAGCAGCCTCACTGGAACCATCTGAAGAGAGGCTCTCCTTCCTCCTGCGCTGGCCTGGGGCAGCCGGCCTCTGGCCAGGAGGTCGAGGGCCGCTCCACAGACTGTGCTGCCCTCTGCTGCTGTAGGGCCCATCCCCGGCCCAGCCGAGCCTCAGGCTTCAGGGTACTCCATGTGGGGGAGAGAGGGGCAGGGCGAGAAGGAATCAGGAGAGAACACGCAGTTCTTTGGAGTGAAGGGAAGCAGGGTTCTCTAAGTCTCCCAGGCCAGCGAGCCTCACCCAGCCCTTCCCACATGCACCTGGCATATCTTAGAGGCGGCATCCGGGCTGCTGCCCGCCCCCCACTAGCAGCCGCCTCTGGGTCAGGGTGTGTGATCCTTGGCATTGTGTTCTCGACAGCTCTTGCCAGATTTAGCCAAGGATGCTAAGGGAATGAGCACAGCCTAGGCCACGCTGGCCTCAAGGTTGGCTCTGGACGGCCCTGCAAATCGTCACTCACCAGGGACAGGATGAGCCAGCCCACAGTTGCACTGCACCAGCTGCTGCGCCTTCTGGGGGAGGGTGTGTAGCAGTGCTTCTGGGACGTGGGGGTCTCCCCAAGAAGCCCCCTTCAGCCAGGTGCAGGGGTACACACCTGGACTCCTAGCAACTCAGGAGGCTGAAGCAAGAGGATCATGAGTTCAAAGCCAGCCTCAGCAACTTAGCAAGACCCTGTCTCTAAATTAAATATTTAAAAAAACTGCCTGGGATGTGGCTCAGTGGTTAAGCGCCCCTGGGCTCAATCCCCAGTTCCAAAAATAAAAATGGTTTTAATTTTTTTAAAAAATAAGCCTCTTTCAAGCCACATCTCTAATCCCAGTGACTTGGGAATCTGAGGCAGGAAAATCACAGGTTTGAGGCCAGCCTGGATATTTTAGCCAGACCCTTCTCAAATTTTTTTAAAAATTTAAAGAAAAGAGCTGAGGATGCAGCTCTGTGATAGAGCATCCCCAGGTTCCATCCCCAGCACCAAAAAAAAAAAAAGAAGAAGCCCCTTTCAGTGAGACCTACCGCACTCCTAGGAAGGCGCGTTGGCACTGCACCTGTTCCACGTGTCGGGGCTCCAGCTCCCGAGTCCCCACCTCAGCAGAGCAGCAGTGCCCCTCACCCGGGCAGCCTGAGCCCTAACTGCGCCGGGCTTTCTCCTGGGCTGGGCCCGTGGCACGCTGCCTCACCACTGTCCAGAGTGGGAACAACCACCCTCTCCACACCAGGGCAGGTCCCAGTGCCTGCCCTGGACGGCCCGCCACAGCAGGGAGGGACGCCTGGACGCCCTGTTGGCCCAGCTTCCCTCCCACTCTGGGTGATGCCCTTGGTCCCTCTGGGGCTGTTC
Source organism: Ictidomys tridecemlineatus (assembly GCF_052094955.1). Classification (NCBI taxonomy): domain Eukaryota; kingdom Metazoa; phylum Chordata; class Mammalia; order Rodentia; family Sciuridae; genus Ictidomys; species Ictidomys tridecemlineatus. Next base: position 10,994,545 of record NC_135482.1, on the reverse strand, counting down.
CTCCGTCACAGCACACACTTCCCACCCTCTCCTCACCGGCCAGCAGCCGAGTGGCATCCCTGTCCCTCCCAGCCCTGCCCCTTCTACCCTGCCTGGCAGGTTGGCCTCCCCCGACGTTTGGCAGGGCCATGGCGGGTCATCAGGGAGGGTCCCAGCGCTGGTGGGCCAGGCAAGGTGCAGCTCCCCCGGCTGCCCGCACCCTAGTTTTCAGCAGCAGACCCGCGGGTGCCCTTCAGGTGCCACCTTTCAGAACCAATTGATGAAATTATGAGACAGGAAGTGCTCCAAAGAGGCCCCACAGACGGTTCTCCGTGAGCGTGGATCCTGGAGCGTTTCTCAGCTTGGCCAAACCTGGCCGTAGCCACTGGGGATCTTGTTCTGGGTCTTTAGCCAAAGACCCCCCTACATTCTCCAGCTTTGCTGGCGCCTGTCACACAGCTCAAGTGCCTAAGCCGGTCCCCAGAGGCAGAAAATGGGGTCTTTTCTTCCATCCCCAGGCAGGCCTGGGAGGAGGAGCCCTCAGCCCACACCTGCCCTGTGGACTGAGCTGCCCCTGTCCGGGTCCCACCCAGGTCCGCCCAGGGACTCCAAGTCCTCATCCCCCGCCCAGGCCTGGTGTGGCCGGGGCAGCACCTGATGGCCACAAATGCCTCTGTGTTTCAGGGTCAAGTATGAAGCCCCACAAGCAACAGATGGCCTGGCTGGAGCCCTGGACGCCCGGCAGCAGAGCACTGGAGGGGTAAGCAGAGGGCCAGTCCCACCGGGTACCTTCCCAAAGGCGGGCTTGCTGTTTGCTGGGCTCTGGGCCCAGAGTCCACAGCCTTTCCCCCTCTGGCTCTCCAGAGGTCCTATGTGGCTAATGCAGTTATTCCCAGTGGACAGTTGAGGACACAGCTCCAGGCACAACCCTTGTACCTCTGCCTGTGCATCCGGCAGTGGGAGAACCCCTTCCAGTTGGCCAGGGCGGGGCTCCCGGGAGCTGCTGGGAACAGCAGGAAGCTGGAGAAGCCAGGGCCAGGGGCAACACGGGGTCATGACGGCTTCCAAGGCCAGGGGGGGCCGAGCAGTGGGAGAGGAAATGTGAGGCGGCAGGGCACGGGGTGGCCGGGAGGACTGCTCTCTGCCCTAGGTGAGGTAGAAGTCACCGGAAGGTGCTGAGATCAGGAGGGACATTTATCTGACTTTGATTTTAAAAGGATCGAGAAGGGAACTGGGACACCCGTTAGGCTGTGGAAGCCATCCAGCCTGTCCCCAGGCCAGCAGGAAAGGCAGGAGCCCAGCGACTCCTGGGGACTGGGCCCTCCCTCCTGTGTCTCAGCTTCTGAGCCATTCGCAAGTCACCCAGAGCCTTGCAGAGAGCAGGGTCCAAGGGACCCAGCAGGGACTCCAGGGACTCCAGGGCCTCTGGTCTGTGCGGTGGCACCTGCCACCCCTTAGCACTTTTACACACCAAGGGGCCAGGGCTTAGGCCACTCCTGGCTGAGGCCACTCCTGGCTGGGCTGGCCGCCACTCAGCACCGTCCTGCTCCCTCCGCTCTGGCTGTCGGGGTTCCCCAGGCAGAGGGGCAGCGCGGGCAGTGGAGCCCCTGCTGCTGCTGGTCCTGCCTTCTCTCTGGGCTCTGCTCCTCCCAGTGGGCTCTTGGGCTGGGAGACAGGGCTGGAGACTACGCTGGCCTGGTTGGAGAGACTCACTCTCCCTCTCTCTGAAAGCAGTCAAGCAGCAACTCACGGCCCCTGAACCCCCACTCCGCACAGGCGCCATGTGAGCGCTCCATGGGCTTCACCCCCACCCCCACTTCCTGCCCCCCATCACAGACCCAGGGCAGAGCTCCTGCGGGTGAGGGCACCCGAGGCACAAGAGTGCTCCACAGGCTGCCAGGAGTCACGCTGCTCTGAGGACCAGCCAGCCTCCAAGTCTGTGCCCGTGACCCGCAGCTGCAGAATGGGTGGAGAAGGGAACCACTGCCCTTGTGGCAGAGACCATATCCTTGAGGTCCATACTCAAATGTCCCCGTCTAGAATGCCACCCTCCGAGGCCACTGCCTGGTCCACCCAGCACCTCACTTCTCTCGGGGCCCTTCTGCTCCCCTCTGTCATCAGCTAAGTCTGTGCAGGTGCCAGGGGACAGGACCTGGTGGTGCCTAGCCACCGACCCTGTCCCTGCCCCCACCTTGATGGCTAGAGAGAGACCTCTGGTCCCTCCCTGGGCCTCGCTTCTGAGAATCTGTGGGCAGGGTAGTCCCTGCCCTGGGCCTTTGCAGGGTGCTCCCCAGCCTGGAGCCCCACTGCGCCCTTGGCGTGTCAGAACTCAGGGGAGCGGCTCCCCCTGACCTGGCCTAATCCAGCTTCCAGTACCCCGTCCCCATCCCCCGCTTGGTCTCCTGGTCGGGCACCCCTCCCCAGCCGGGCACAGGGCAGGTGGTGGGTCCTGCGCTCTCAAAGGAGGGAATCCCAGGGTCTGCCTCAGCAGGAAGTGCCCGTCTAAGGAAGCAGCAGCTCAAGCAGGCATGGGGACGGCCACTGCCACCCAGCTGGTGGACCCTGGGGCTTCTGCCTGGTCACCCAGAGCACTGCCCCTCCCAGCCTCACCCCCGCCTTTCCTTCCAGATCCCTGTCACCCAGGCCTGCCTCATGGAGGACATAGAGCAGTGGCTGTCTGCCGACGTGGTGAGTCTGGCAGGGAATCCCGTTTTTCTCCTGAAGACTGAGCGGCCCCAAACAGACCCCCATTAAGTACGCCCAGTGTGGCACGAAAAAGGAAAGAAGGAGCGGCCGCGAGACGGTAGAGGGCTGGGGACACAGCTCAGCTGATAGAGCGCTTGCCTCACATGCACAAGGTCCTGGCTTCAGTCCCAGCACCACACACAAAAAAGATGAGGGTAGAGTTGTCCCCCAGAGGGACCAGGGTGAACATCTGGTCCCCGTTCCTGGCCACCATCTGCCTCCCCCTGGCACGGCACCCTTCCAGGTTCTTGATCCTGGTGTGAGGCCCCAGGGGGTGTCAGCCCCCCCAGGGGAGACACCATCAGCGGTGCCGGCCACCGTCCCTGCAGCACCCATGGCGACTTCAGCCACTGTCAGGGAGACAGGCTTGCCCCCTGGCATGGATAGAAGACTGCCAGGCAGCTCAGGGGCCCAGCCCAGGAAAATTCGCCACTCGTCTCTAATGGAGGCACCGGGGCAGGCGTCCACGCCCCCAAGCCCTGCGACCCTGCCCCTGGAGACCAGAAGGAGCAGGAGTGACCAGGGCTCCTACTCCAGTATCCATCACCCACCTCTCTGAGCACCAAGGACCAGACAAGAATCTGGAACTTAGGGCTAGAGGCTGCTTCTGCCAGTGGAGAGACCAGGCCCGTGCCCAAGTCAGCCAGGGACGAGGACTCGGGGCCTCCTGTCTGGGGGCAGATGCCCCAGCCCCTCCCCAGCCCTCACCTCCAGCACAGTGGCCCCACATCTGGGTGTCAGCCTTCCCTCCATGGGGTCAGATTGTCCACCCAGTTGGGCCCTAGGAGGGAAGGACCTAGCCCCACGGGGGGTCCCCGGGCAGCACACCAGGGCCGGACAGTCTGTGTAGCTCGCCAAGTGAGTCCCAGCCTCCCTGCTTGAAGGAAGGAGAAACCAAAGCTCAAGGAAGTCGGGGACACCCAAGACCTGCAGCTCAGTGGAGTGGGGCCCCGGGCCCCGGTGTGTCACCCAGGCCAGTTCCACAGGGCCATGCTGGGCGGATGAGCCCCGTGGCCCTCTGACCTCTGTCTCCGTCTTCTTCAGGGCAATAACGCCGAGGAGCCCACGGGCGTCACCAGTGAAGGTAGTACCCCTCCCGCCCACCCCCGTCCCCAGGGACCTGCCTCCCAGCCCACCCCTGTCTCTCTCCCACTAGAGTTTGACAAGTTCCTGGAAGAACGGGCCAAAGCTGCCGAGCGGCTGCCCAATCTCAGCCCCTCAGCCGAGGGCCCACCAGGACCCCCTCCTGGCACAGCCCCTCGGAAGAAGACCCAGGAGAAGGACGAGGACATGCTGTTTGCCTTATGAGCCAGGGCCTGCTGCTCCCTGCCCTGGGCTCTCCCTCCCCCGTCAGTGCTTGGCTGGGTACCCCTCTTTCCGTGAGGATGGAGCTGGGCCGTGCTACTCCGGGGAGGGGGACGGCGGGATGCACTGGGGACGGGGTTGGCTCTCCACTGGACCCCGGCTGCTCGGCCCCTTCCCCACACCAGCCACCACAGCCGCTGGGAACTAGGGGGCTCCAGGCAGCTGCCTGGTTGCTTGGTGCCCCAGTGTGGCTCTCCTTTCCTGTCCCCAGAGGAGCCTCGGAGCCCACACTGCCCGCCGAGGCCTTACCCGTTCCCGGTGCCTCGGGGGGCTCGGAGGCCTTGGCTTGCTGTGCAGGGCGGGGGCGGAGGCTGTGCTGAGCTGCTGTCTGGGTAGGTCACCCACCCTAGGGGCAAGGCCTCGCCAGCCCACAGCTGCAAGATGAGGCCTTGGGGCCCCGGGACCCCACTCCCTCACTGCCTTCCCCTCCTCTCCGTCTCCCGGCAGCAGCCCCATGCCCTGTTGGAAGATCCCTCGTACAGGGCGAGGTGCCTTTTGTACCCTCCAATAAAGAGAAAACCACCCTGCTGGCTGCGTCACTCTGAGCAGCAGAGCGCCTGGGTCTTGGGGCACCACCTTTTTGGGTCCAGACTCCACACCAGGCCCCCAGGAGGGTCTGCTGTGGGCTCTAGGCACCCTCCGGCCCAGCCCTGTTGGTGGTGGTCAGAAGAGCTGGCCCCAGGGCCCCAGAGATTGACCTGCCTGAGGAGAGCAGCAGGGTCAGCACACCTAGGTCTGCGGGGCGGGGCTCCCGAGTGTGGCCAGGCTGCGGGCAGCTCCTGCTCCAGCGCGCTCTGTCTGGGTGGCACCTGTGCTCTGAGGCATGGCCTGGAGCTGGGCACGTGGCAGATCAGATGCGGCCCAGCCCTGCAGGCACCGCGGAGGCAAAGAAAGCGGCTTCGAGGCAGGCCCCATGGACCCCAGGCCCACCCTGTCCCCCACGCAGGGGACAGGCCTGCAGTGCTGCCCCCAGGGCAACTCATGGTCCAGGCCAAGCTTCAGGGCTTGCAGATGAGCCAGGGCCCCGTCGCACCTGGCCTGTCCTAGCCACCCCTCACGACATCCCAGTGGGGACCGTGCTTCGAACACCACTTGCAGTGGGGAGGCTGAGGCTCCGGGAGGCACTGACTGATGGGGGAGAGGGACCCTGGTCCCCTCACCCTGCAGCCCACCTGCCCTGCCGCTCCCTAGGCCTGCTCCCTCAGTCTCCCCCCAGCGGAGTCTTTAGGGGAATCGTGATTTCATGAGGATCAAAACCAAAGCTGCCTCTTCTCTGTGGCCACCAGGAAGCCCAAGGAACCTTGCATGGGTGGCTCCAGGGGCCCTGAGCCCCGCTGTGCCCAGGTGTGGTCCTGGGGAGGAGGGAAGCCTGAGGACGTGGTGCTCCTGCAGCTGTGCCCGCTGTGAGATGAAGGACAGGGTCACTGGATGCCAGCACCAAGCCGGGAGCTGGGAGGCTGGTGGAGGTGGAGCCAGAGAGCTGGGGTGCAGAGAGAAAGGGCCCCGTGGGGTCCCTGGGCTCCCGCTGGCCGAGACTGGCTGCAGGGAGCTTTCCTCCTCCAGAGAGGAGGCTGCGGGGCTGGGCGGTGGTGAGGGAGGCCCTGGCAGGAGGCCATCAGGACGGCCAGACAGAGTCCCCGTCCTACAACTGTGAGAAAGGAGCAGCTGCCTGTTGGGGCCTTTGGTGGCAGAGGGGAGTGTGGTCCTGGTCACAACTGGAAGGCCACCGCGGGCCAGGGACAAGATGGCATCAGGGAGGGGCTGGAGCAGAGCCAAGCCAGGCCCCTGAGGGCAGCTTGGGCTTGTAAGGAAGTGCTCACCTGAGCCACCAGAAGCTCTTGCAGAACCTGCACCCTTGCCCCACCCTGGACCTGGACAGTGACCCCTCTATCTCCTGCCATGTCAGTGTCCACGTCCTGACCTCTCCAGCTGTCACCCATCAGCAAGTCCTAATGCAGCCTCTTCTGAGCTGTGTGTGGTCAGGTGAATGACTTACCTCTCTGCCTCAGTTTCCTCATGCATAAAATGGGCTAATAACAGTTGCTCCATCACAGGGGTCTGGGGGTTGACTGAGCAAACAGGTAGCACAGCGCCGGCCACATACAGTCATCCCATTGTCCATTCCAGCATGGCCCCTGCTCCGGACACCTGGTTCAGAGCACTGCCCCCTGGTCCTGGGTAATTTCAGGGACACGGGCTCATCTTCCCAGCTCTCCTGTGTGGTCTCTCCCTTCAGGGCCACCTCTCTGCCTTCTCCCCAGCAGGCGAGAACCAGAGAATGTGCCTGCCCCTCCTCTTCGTTTAGGCTGCTCCAGCTGCCTTCATCCCAGCCACAGGAGCAGACGGGGGTGGGGGCCGTGCCATGGTGCAGTGGGGGCTCCAGGAAGCCCTGCCTCTCTAAGGTGGCCAGATGCTCTGGCTGGGCGCTACAGGCCCTGGCCCTGGTCCTGGTCCGGGGTCAGTATCCCATGGTGACCACAAGATGGCAGCAGTGCTGCATGTATCCATCCTACCAGGACTCAGGGCCGGGACCACCACTCTATAATGACACTGGGAGGGGCAGGGTGGCTGCCAGCTGCAGCACTGTCCCACACAAACTCCTGGCCTTCCGCCCTCTGCCCCCCCCCACACACACACACACATGCGTGCATGCACACCTTATTGGTGGGGCTAATTTTTTCAGTCCTGGGATTGAATCCAGGGACACTTTACACTGAGCTACGTCCCCAGCCTTTTTTTGGGGGGGGGGGGGAGGGGGGACAGTGTCTTGCTAAGTTTCTGAGCTGCCCTTGAACTCGCCATCCTCCCGCCTCTGCCTCCTAAGTTGCTGGATTACAGGTGTGCCCCCCAGGCCCCGTGAGGCTGGATAACAATGGCAGAGGGCCGGGAGCTAGAGGCCGGAGGACCTGGCCCCACAGCCTGGTTCAGCTGTGATGGACGAGGGACTCCATCAACGGAAGCTTCAGGTCTTCCCACGCCTTCCCGACTCAGGGTTTGTGGGGAGGAGCTGGGGTGGGCAGGCGATAAGCAAGCTCCTTGGGACCCGGCTCTGGCTCTTCTGGGTGGGCACCTGCGTCTCTGGGTGTGTGTGGCCATCGGCGCTGACAGCATCTCTAGCTGCATTCGGCCACGGATCCCCTCCCCTTTCCTCTTTCCATATCTGTGACGCCCTGGTCCAATGGCGACAAGCCTGATTCCCATTGTCCTTCCTCTGTTAACTGGCTGCTCAGTCCCCAGTCTGTTACTGCCCCTGCCCAGCCCCTGCCGATGTCCTCCCGCCCGTAGCCCTGCTTGGACAGCCACTCCTCACCAGGCCCAGCTGCAGCCCCCACCCCACCCCCTCGGGGCAGTCCCTGCCTGGCCGCCCAGGGATGGGGGAGGAAGAGAGAGAAAGGGGAGGCTTCGTGTCAGCAGATGGTCAGGGTAAGCGCCTTGAAGCGACGTCCGAGTCCCACCGTCCCCACAAACCACACAGGGGTTTGTCTGATTCTAGGATTTGCACCTCCAGAGACCCGCTCACCCCGGAAATCCCTGGTCACTGTGTTCGGGGAGCACCGGGCCAGGAGCGCCCACGGGGCTGAGCCTGCAGAAGTGGGTTCTCTCTGATTCTGCAGCCAGGGGCCCAAGAGTCAGGTGTGCAGGGTGCTTCCTGAGGCCTCTCAGCATCTTGAAGGTGGCCTTTGTCTCCCTGTGTCCTCGGTGGCCGCCCCCTGTGTGTCCTGTCCCCAATCTCTTCCTTTTTTGTGTGTGTGTGTGTGTGTGTGTGTGTGTGGTGCTGGGTTGGACCCAGGGCCTTGGGCATTTGAGGCAAGCTCTCTGCCAACTAAACTATGTCCCCAGCCGCCGCTTCCTCTTCTTAAAAGGACATCAGTCATACTGGATCAGGACCCAGCCAGTGACCTCATTTTACCTTAAGCCCTGTTCTGTCTCCACATACACCTCCCGGGCTGAGGTCTGGGGACTCTGGGGACTAGGGCTTCAGCATATGAACCTGTGGGGACACACTCAGGCAACAGCAGTCACATGTACCGATGCCCTCCAGGCCTGGGGCCCGTCCTCCCAGGTACCAGCTCTGCAGAGGGCAGCACGTGTAGCACCAGCGTCCCCCCCAATGGGGCCTTGTGGTGGCTGGGAGACCCCTGCTTGAACTAGCCTGGGCTTGGCCAGCAGAGGCCAGGAGCCCAGGCTGGCCTGCACCCCAACTCCCCAGTGGGTTAGATACAAGCCAATGGGGCCCTTAGACGTTCAGAGGTCACTGGAAAGTACCAGAGAGGGGGCCAGCTGGGCAGGGGGGGGGGCCCTCCCCACCCAGTCCCAGGAGGCTCCGTGTCCAGCCTGGCCTCAACCAAGAGAGGGCAGAGCAGGGACCGAGGGTGAGACTCCAGCCAGAGCCTCCGTCAGGCAGGTCCTGTGTGGAGGAATGCCCAGCCCACACGGCCACCCACCTACTGCTTGATCTGGGCCAAGCCCTTTCTCTGGGTCTCAGTCTCCCCAGCTGCTAAGTGAGGGATGTGACCAGGATCCTAAGGTCCCCTCGGCCTTTGCTACTCCATCCTGTCTCCAAATTCCACCATCCCCCTCCAGAGAAGAACCTGACATCTACGGAGATGGGGATGCGGGGCCCAGGGTCTGTCCCCTCCCCAGGACTGCAGGGGCTCAATGGGACAAGGGGCTCAATGGAACAAGACTGAGAGGCAGGAGCCAGAGGGCCGCAGAGGAAGCGAAACCCAGGCTGGGGACCCTCCCCCCACCCACCCCCAGAAAGGGGAAGCAGGAGGTGCCAGCTCCCTCTGCACCCACCCTCCCTGTGGCCCTCGGAAGGTAAGTCAGAAAGGCCACCGGGCTGTCACGCCGCTGAGGGGAGCTTCTGAGACATTCTCCTGCAAAGAGAGGGGACCTGGCTACTGGGTGGAGGGCGGTCAGGGTGACAAGCGTTTTACTCTAGGGTGAGGCTCGAAAAGGCACCGCATGTGCTGCCTGCACAGTGTGGTGTGTGGTGTGGTGTGTGGTGTGGTGTGTGTGTGGTGTGTGGGTGGTGTGTGTGTGTTCAGGCAGACAGATGTGCGCGTAGGCTACCCCATGCGCTGGGCCTCATGGTGCCATTCGGTCTGCAGCAGCTGCAGGGCAGAGGCAGTGCCCAGGCAGGGGCTGGGGCAGGGGCCGCTGTACCAGCCATAGAGATGGACGTGCCAAAGCAGGTCCCTTCTCAGGCCCCGAGAAGTGCAGAGACTTACCCAAGGCCACACAGGACAAGAATGAGAATCTGGGACTTGCCTGGAGCAACCTGGCCAGATGTGGACACAGGGCAGCGGGGCATCTCCTCAGCACCCTCCCTTCTGCTCCTGTAGAAGGCTCAGCTCGGACACCAACTAACCCACAGGGTCACCAACCTGTCCCTGAGGAGCTCCACCACCAGGGTTTCCCCGGGACCTGGGATTTAGGCTGCAGATGCTTTTGTACCAGGCACTTGGCAAGGGGTGGAGTAGTTCCTATCTCCCTTCCGGTGTGTCCGGGAGCAGACTGTGGGTGTTGCCCAGACATTTTTCCAGCCCATGTGCTCCAGTCACTCCACAGCCCTGTCCCCAAAACTGTCCCCTCATCTTCCGATGGCACAGCCTGTGGCCCCCTGGCTTGGAGCAGAAATCCCAACCGAAAAGCACAGGCGCTCAGGGGAGCGGCTCCCGGGGCCAGCCAGGGGCTCTGCTGCACTGCTGCCCACCGCGGCCGTCATGCTCCTGGGACACCCCTCAGTGACCCTTGGCCCAGCACTGGCCCCACGTGAACATGGCTTTGCTCTCCACTCTACAAACCAGTTTCCGGGGCCCCCTGGTGCTCAGGTGGCTTCCTGTTTCAGCCCTGCTTCTTCCGCCATCCCTGGAACTTGGTGATTTGGGCCTTTAGACACCCAGGGCCAAGTGAGAAGTCCCGCTTTCCCCTCTCCCCAGCCACTCTCCAACCCGGAGCCCACCCCTGCCCGCGGAGCTGGCACGTTGCAGCTTCTCAGACTCCAGAGAGGAGGCTCCTGGGTGGGATCCGCTTCGCTGGGCTTACGTGTCCCTTCCTCCCGTCCTTCCACCCATGGCCCATCTACCACCTGCCATTTGTGGGTCTAACCCCTGTGCCTGCCGGCAGCCTTTCTGTCCCCGAGTCTCCTGGCAGCCTTGAAGTGCTGGGGACGGGGCAGGAGGTAGGTATTACACTGGATGGGAGATGAATTTGAGACTCCCCAGGTCTCAGAATGCCCCGTGTGGGGGCAACGCCTGTGATCCCAGCTACTCAGAGGCGGGGCAGGAGGATCCCAAGGTCAAGGCAGCCTGGGCCACTTCGTGAGAACCTGTGTCAACATAAAATAGGGGGCTGGGGATGTGGCTCCGTGGCGCAGCGACCGGCTTCCACCCCAGCCCCGAACAAAACAGACAGAAGCTGGAGGTCCTCGTGCTTGAGGGTGACAAGGACGTCAGCAGAGGAAACAGCTGCGCTTCAGTCCAGGTCTGCGATTGCCACAGACGGACGGTGGAGTAAGGCCGGGGAGGGGGGGCAAGATGGGCACCAGGCGGAGGGCAGGGAAGACCAGAGGAGAGACAGGCGCTTCCCGCATGTCACCTGATCCCAGCCCTCCCTGCAACACCAAGATCTTTAGCAAGTGTCCTGGTCACGCTTATGTGTCAAGAGCAGGGCTCTGTGGAAAGGAGAAGGGTGAAGTTTCACATCTGAGTCAGCCCAGGACTGACCAGAAACACCCAGGAAGAAGCATGGGCACTGGGGCGGGGTCGTGGTAGAAACGTTGGGCCCCAGATCTTCAGGACTCCCTGGAGTTAGGGGATTGAAGTGTGGACACTGCACCCGGGACCACTTTCCACAAGCAGCTAGAATAGAATAGACCCACTCCTGGCCTGGCCTCTAAGGCCCCTGGGATCTGGCCCCCTCACACCCAGGCACATGGGCTCTTTCACACCTCAAAAGTCTCAGCACCAGACCACAGGGCCTTTGTACCTGTCCTGTAGGACACCTCCAAGTTAACTCATCCTTCAGGGCTCTGCTACAGTGTCATCTCCTCAGACAGCCGCTCTTTATCTCCTGACGGGTCATTCATCCGTCACGGGATTCACCTCCCGATGACACAGGCAAAGAGGAATGGAATAATCATAGAATGTCTAGAGTCTATACCTCAGAACAAAAGTGACTCATTCCTGGCACTGGGCCCGCCTTTCCTGGATCTACGTTTCCACCTGGATCCAGAGCCAGTTGGGGGTCTGCCATCCAGGGAAGAGGGACAGTCAACACGTTGGCCGCATCACCAGGGGCCAGTCTCTCCAACGCGCCCACGTTGGCGGAGGAGGAGAGGAGGGGCTGCTGTTTCTAGGAAGCTATAGCGCCAGCCCGGGCAAGAGCCAACTCGCCACACCTGGGCGCTGAACCTGCCCAGCGTGAGCTGGAGGCCGGCGAGGTGCAGCGGGGCTTTTGAAGTAGCTTGTTTGCAAGGCAGGTCAACTGCAGATCAAGTCACGTCCTCTGGACACTAAAAACACAACCCACAGGCACAACGCCCCCTCACGAGCTGCGCGTCAGGCCGGGCCTCGTCTGCAGCGGGGAGCTGAGGGAGATCCAGGCCAGGAGGGTGCCTTCAGGTCCCCCCTGCACCTCCCAGAGAAGGGCGCTCACACCTCCCCGGGCCACCTGACCTGGGCAGCCCAGCACCGACCCCCAAGTTAAGCCATAAACTCAGGTGGTCCCAGTGTCTGATGGGTTCGGAGGTTCAGTTTGAGATCATGAAAACATTTCGCAGGTTAAAAAGGACTGGGGCCCGGCACAGTGGTGCCCGCCTGTAATCCTGGGGAGGCTGAGGCAGGAGGGTCACAAGCTCAAGGCCAGCCTCAGCAACTTAGCCAAGCCCTAAGCAACTTAGTGAGAACCTGACTCTAAATAAAAATAAATAAATAAATAAAAGGACTGGGGCTGTGGCTCAGTGGTCATTTACATACATGTATAAATGAAATGCCATCAGGCCGACTCTGGCACGCCCACCCCAGCCCTCCCACCCTGGGGGCTTTCCTTCAACGCCCCCTCTCTGGCTCAGTAATGTGGCTCGGTGCTTCCAGCTTCAAATCCCACCTCTGTCCCCAGTAGGACTATGGTCACGGTCCCCTCCCCCACTGTGACCCCAGTGGGCCAAGCTCTGAGGATACAGCGGGGAGTAAGTCACAGCCCTTGTTCTCCCAGACACAGGGACTATCAGAGAAAAGCAGCCCTGGGTGATTGATTGATTGATTGATTGATTGACTGAACCTTCAGGTCTCCTGCCTCCAGGAAAGCCAGCCCAGGTGCTGGACTTGGAGCCATGACCCACCCTGAAGCCCTGGCTGGGGTGGATGACGAAGGCCCAGATGACAGTGGCTCCTCGGCTCTGCACAGACAGTCTGTCAGGTGCACACCGCAAGCTCGGGTGACACAGGGCAGCAGGTGCCAGCAGAGAGGAGGCAGGAATTAGGGTTAAACCCCACCCAGTCATACCTGAGATACCCAAAAAACAACCACACAGGAGTCACAGGCACACCCCGCAATCAGAGGCAGCCAGGCAGCAGGCGGGAGAGAGACCCAGCTAAGCCAGAGGTCTGACTGGTGGCCCTGGGGCCAAGTCAGGTCTTACAGAGGGTTTTACTTTTAATCCAGTTTACTGTCAAGGTCTAAAAATAATACTAGGGGCTGGGGATGTGGCTCAAGCGGTAGCGCGCTCGCCTGGCATGCGTGCGGCCCGGGTTCGATCCCCAGCACCACATACCAACAAAGATGTTGTGTCCGCCGAGAACTAAAAAATAAATATTAAAATTTCTCTCTCTCTCTCTCTCTCTCTCTCTCTCTCCTCTCTCACTCTCTCTCAAATAAATAAATAAATAAATAAATAAATAAATAAATAAAAATAATACTAAACTGGGCACAGAGGCACACGCCTGTAATCCCAGCAGCTCCAGAGGCTGAGGCAGGAGGATCACAAGTTCAAAGCCAGCCTCAACCAAAGCAAAGCGCTAAGCAACTCAGTGAGACCCTGTCTCTAAATAAAATACAAAATAGGGCTGGGGGTGTGGCTCAGTGGTAAACCATCCCTGGGCCCAAAATAATAATGATGATGATGATGATGATGAAGAAGAAGGGGTATTCTTTGTGGCAACAATTGGAAGACTTGGGGGGAGCTGAGGTCTGTCTCCCGCCTTGAGGCATTTGGGCTCCAACCGGCCTCAGTCCCACCCCCCAGCTCCATCCTGTCACTCAGGCTGCCTGTCAGCCCCTGGATGCCTCTGAGTTCGGGATCCTGATCCAATCCAACATCCCTGTGTCACGGATGAGTTTGATGAGACCCGGAGAGGGCAAATGACTTTCTCAGGGTTGCACAGCTAGTAAGAAACTCATCTGGAACCAGAAAGATTTAAAATCTCCAGGGGGCCACTCAGCACTCACTCAAATTCCTCAAACAACCTCTGGGGGGCGCTGCTGGCGGGCGGCAGGGCATGCTCACCTGTGTGGAGAAGGGGCTGGGCAGCTAGGCAGCCAGAGGAGGGGCTCCCCCGTCACCAGGGTCCAGAACACGATCCACACCTTCCCAGGGTTCGTCCCAACCCGTCTCCCCCAGCTGCCTCTGGATGGTAAATGGGCTAGGTCCCAGGGCACGGCCCACTGACGAAGCTGGGCAGGTTGAAAGGCGTCTGGGGAGGGGCAGGCAGGGAGAGAGGGGAGGCACCACCCCAGGTGAGGGACTTGGGGAAGGAGCCTCGATGGTCAGGGCAGGGTCTTTGAGCCTCATGGTGAGCCTGCTCTCGGCAGGTGGCCTGGGGGGGAGAGGTGGACCCCGGCTGGGGGACCCCAGAGCACCTGAAGAGAGCTGAGCAGGTGCGCACCCACAGGGACTCCCACCGCTTGGCCTTGCCCAGTTCAGTTCTCTGGGTGGCCTGGGGGCCAGGCTCTGATGCCATCCCTGTCCCACAGAAATAAGGCCCGAGGCAGATTCTGCATTCACCTTCCCACAGTCACACAGCTGGGGAGTGGCCGAGCCGGAATGACCTGCACAGGCTGCCTCCCAAGTCCCAGTGCTCAACACCAAACTGTTCGGGCAACATCTGATGCCATTATTGTTGTTGTTGTTGTTGTTATACCAGGGATTGAATCCAGGGAGCTCTACCACTGAGCCACACTCCCAGCTATTTTTATTTTATCTGAGCCAGGGCCTGGATAAGTGGTTGAAGCTGGCCTTGAACTTTCGATCCTCCTGCCTCAGCCTCCGGAGCCACTGGATTACAGTTGTGCTCCACGGTGCTTGATCATTATGGCCATTGTTGATCGTTCAATATTACTGATTATTCAATATGAATAATCCCTTGGGAAGAGGAGCAGGGTCCCCGACTGAGCACCTACCCTGCACCACACACCGCCAAGCTCCTACACCCATGTTCTCAGTGTACGTTGAAATCACTGGGTCATTTTTATTGTTGTTGGGGTTTTTTTGTGTGTGTACAGAGAACTGAACCCAGGGGCACTTAACCACTGAGCCACACCCCCAGCCTTTTTTATATTTTATTTAGAGAGAGGGTCTCACTGAGTTGCTTAGGGCCTCGCTAAATTACTGAGGCTGGCTTTGAACTTGCAATTACACCCATGTTCTCATTTGACTCCGGCCGATTGAGAGACTGTTGGTCCCATTTTCCTGATGAAGAAACGGAGGCCACACAGAACCCCTCACCCAGCTGTCTGATGCCAAAGACCAGATGCAACCCACCCTATGCCCCAGACCAGCTTCCCAGGCTGATGCTCCCTCCGTAGAAAGCTGGACTCAGCTGGAATTTCTTAAGGAGGCCCCTCAGACCCTGATAGAGACGCTTTCCAAGAGCTGCCTGCTGGGGCAGGGCCGGGAACCAAATGCTTCCCAGCACTTGAGAGTCCACAGAGTGTCCACAGACATAGTCACCAGAGAGCCAGCTTAACTAGCTCTGATTCAGAGAGTAGCATGCGGGGCTCAGCCCAGCCCTCCAGCCACAGTGACCCTCCTTAGTATCCTCTTCCTCTACTTCCTGGAAACTGGCAGGACAGGCAGGAGGTGAGGGTCTGGCCCCCCCTCTGCCCTGCTCCCTACCCCACTAGCAGGTCCCCTTTCCTCTCTGAGGCCCCAGTTTCCTCACCTGTACAGCAAGGAGTCAGTGGCCCGGATGCCCCTGGGATGGACTCACCCGGCCTTGCTGGGCCACCTGAACAGCAGCCAGGCTCTCGCCACCCCGAGCAGGGGCCATTCACAAGTCCCCAGGATGCACTGAGCCTCTGGACCTGTGCTGCCCCGTGTTCCCGAGGCCTGGACTCCTCCCGAGGCCAGGCCTTCCTCTGGTGTGGGACTCCGCTCCAGCTCACGCTACAGGCCATCGGACTCTTCCACCTCTGACCCCTGCTCAGGTGCTCCGCGGAGAGGGAAAGAAGGCAGGTGGCAGGTCAGGGCACTTTTGTTGGCCAATCATCATAAGCAAAACCCACAATCACAAAGAGCTAGGCAGATATTAATCATTTAACATGAATTCTTTCGTTTATCTGTCACCCAAGCCTAGGAGGGGAATGTTATTATTAGCCCAATTTTATGGATAAGAAAACTGAAGCCCAGAGACACTAAACGACATTAAAGGTTCACGACTCATGGATTCAAAGCCAGGCCTGGAAATGTTTTTAAGCACCAGGCTCCGTAAGGAAGGGGCGGCGGCATTATCTACATGAATAGAGCCCCCACTTCACACGAGGGCACCGTCTGTCTCTCAGGTAAGTGGGCATCTGGCATCCGGCAGCGTGGGGATGTATCGAAACTCCGCCTCCAGCTCGTGGGTTTCCTGGGCTCCTTTACCAGGGGATTTAACATCACCATGTGGCATTCTCGCCCGGAGTGTTTAGCCAGAATCTAACCTGGAGGAAAAGGACAGACACAGAGCACTGGACATTTCCTCCTCCTCCACCTCCTCCTCCTCCCCTTTCTTCTTCTTCTTTTTTGGTGGGGGGATACCAGGGATTTAACTCAGGGACATGTGACCCCTGAGCCACCTCCCCAGCCCTATGTTTATTTTATTTAGAGACAGGGTCTCACTGAGTTGATTAGCTCCTCACCATTGCTGAGGCTGGCTTGGAACTCATGATCCTCCTGCCTCAGCCTCCCAAGCCCCCAGGATTACAGACGTGTGCCACTGTGCCGAGAAAGGCCTCCTGGCTGAGAACACAGGACATTTTCAGAAGACTAGCCCCTCTCTTCAAAATAATTTTTTTTTTCAGTACTAGGTGTTGAACCCAGGACCTTGTGCATGCTCGCCAAGTGCTCTACCACTGAACTACGCCCCTGGCCCTCTTTATTGTTTTTTTCTTTCTTTCTTTTTTTTTTTTTTTTTTAAGATAGGGTCTTGCTGAATTGCCCAGGCTGACCTTGAACTTGAGATCCTCCAGCTTTACCATCATGGGCCACAACACCCAGCAAAACAATTCTTCCACGTAGAGAAGACTGCAGAAGGACCCAGCCTCAGATAACAAGAACCTTCCCACTGGGGGGGGGGGGGCAGGCCTCCTGGGAGCCAGCTGGGAGTCAGGCCTGTTCCAGATGCCACAGAACAGAGAGTGGCTGGGTTGTGGCTCCGTGGGGAGCACTCACCTGGTGTGCACCAGGCCCGGGGGTTCCATCCCTTAGCACTGCCGTGATGCCCCCAGGTGAAAGTGGCCATGTGCACTGTGGCCTTGCCTTAGTGGGGAAGAGTCCTGAAGTCTACAGTATGTCCCCAAATGGTTCCAGGGGAAAAAGTAAATAAGAGCGGAAGGCCAGCACGCTGTGAGCATGGTGGCTGAATGGTGGTGTTCTTCCTGGATTTTGGGTCATCTGAAAATCATCACGTTAAAAAAGGGAGAAAGAGCTAGTAGAGACGAGTCTGGGTGAGCCGGTGTCTCAGGCTCGGCTCTCCAGCCATGGAGTCTAGGACACTGGAGGAGCTGGCCAGGGCTCTGTGACAAAGCCGTCACACCAGGCGGCTTGGACAGCACCTCTCCTCATGGTGCTGAGGCTGGAAGACAGAGGCCCAGGAGGCAGCAGGGCTGGTTCCCTCCAAGCCGTTCTCCTGGCTGGCACATGGCCATCTTCTCACGGCCACCCTCTGCGCCTGTCTGTCCTCCTCTCCTCCCATCAGGGTACCAGCCAGGTTGCACTAGGGGTCACGCTGAAGGCCTGGTTTCTCTTGCTCCATACGAGCCTCAATACAGTCTCCACACAGCCTGAAGTGTGAGCGGTCAGGGCTTCCACACGTGAGCTTGAGGGGCAGATTCTGCCTGGGACACTAAGGCTGTGCCACCTGCCACTCCACAGGGGCAGAGAGGCCTTTCTCAGCCAAATCCAGTTACTCTTTTTTGCACAGACCAGAGGCTGGGACGGAGAGGGCCAGCCAGGCAGCCCAGGGGCCACTCACGTGTTCCAAGCTGTGCAGTCCAGAGTTCGCAGGCCTGGGCAGGGCCTTGGCCCCCTCCTTGTCCATTTCTTGCTGTCTCCCCTGCTCACGCCCCATCCTGTCCTGGCTCTCAGCTGAACAGGGGGAAAAACAACTGGAAGGTTTAACAGGAGAGGCAGGCACTCAGGACAATAACATCCCCCTACCCCGCATTTTTTTTTTTTTTTTTTTTTTTGCAGTACTGGGGATTAAACGCAGGAACTCTAGAGCACTGCGCTACACCCACAGCCCTTTTTATTTTTTGAGACACAGTCTTGCTGAATTGCAGAGGCTGGCTTTGAACTTGTGATCCTCCAACCTCAGTCTCCAGAGTCCCTGGGTTTACAGGGAAGCCCCAGCCACACTTCCAGCCCCCAGGATACTACCCCTTGAATGAATGAGTATGTTCACTCAATGGTTTTCTGTACAACATTTTTGAAATGATATCTACAAGGAGCTTTTAATAATTTGGGAAAACACTCAAGCAAAGCAAAAGAAAAAAGTATACAAAACACACATTGCAATTGTAATGATATATAATCTCCATAGAAAAAGATGGTTAAAGTTTCTAATTCTAAGAAACACTCTAAAATTGGCCGTGGTCATGGCACATACCTGTAATCCCAGTAACTCAGGAGGTTCTGGCAGGTGGATTCTAACTTTGAGGCTACACTCAGCCACTGAGCAAAATCCTGTCTCAAAATAAAAAAATAAAAAGACCTGGGGGCCAGGCACAGTGGCACTCACCTGTAATCTCAACGGCTCAGATTGAGTGGCACGTGGATTTCAAGTCCAAAGCCAGCCTCAGCAATTCAGTGAGTCCCTAAGCAAATGCAAACCCTGTCTCTAATAAAATACAAAAAAGGGCTGAGGATGTGGCTCAGTGGTTAATCGCCCCTGGCTTCAATTCCTGGTACCAAAAAAAGGGGGGTGGGGTTAGGGATAAAGTACCCCTGGGTTTAATCCCCAGTACCAAAAAAAAAAGTAAGAAAGTAAAAAAGAAACACCCTAAAATGTTAAGTTGTCTGGGGCATGGGGGAAGGGGAGGCTGAGGCTGGAGGGTCAGAGTTCAAAGCCAGCCTCAGCAACTTAGCAAGGCCCTACCTAACCAACTCAGGGAGACCTTCTCTCTAAATAAAATATTAAAAAGGCTGAGGATGTGACACAGTGTTAAGCACCCCTGGGTTCAATCCCGGGTACCCCCACACACACCAAATTTTTTTCATTTTTATTTTTGTACTTGCAGATGGACAGCCTGTCTTTATTTTGTTATTTATTTTAATGTGGTGGTAAGGATGGAACTCAGTGCCTCACACAAACGAGATAAGAGCTCTGCCACTGACCTACAGACCTAGTCCCCTCCCGGGTTTTTTTTTTTTTTTTTAAGTATTATTTTCTCAATTTTATTTAAAAGTCAAGGATAATGGATGGATCCCTGGAAGGTTAAGTGGACGGGAAATCGTCCTTATTGCTCAATTTATGATGGGGACACTGATGCACCAGAGGGACAGCCAGGTGTGCTGAACTGAGCTGGAGGCAACGGTCCGATTCACAGCACAGTCGCGGCGATGGGCGACTTGGTTGCGGCCCTTTGTTCAGGTGCCAGGTGACATCCACGGTGCTCTGCAGCCCAGCCAGCCTCTACCTGCCACGCGTCGCCAGAGCTCCGGGCGGAGGGAGGGCGGAGCCGGGTTGGAGGGCGGAGCCCGGGGCTGGGATGGAGGGCGGAGCCGGGGTGGAGGGCGGAGCCCGGGGCTGGGATGGAGGGCGGAGCCCGGGGCTGGGATGGAGGGCGGAGCCCGGGGCTGGGATGGAGGGCGGAGCCCGGGGCTGGGATGGAGGGCGGAGCCCGGGGCTGGGATGGAGGGCGGAGCCCGGGGCTGGGATGGAGGGCGGAGCCCGGGGCTGGGATGGAGGGCGGAGCCCGGGGCTGGGATGGAGGGCGGAGCCCGGGGCTGGGATGGAGGGCGGAGCCCGGGGCTGGGATGGAGGGCGGAGCCCGGGGGGTGGAGGACGGAGGGCGGGGCCCGGGGTGGAGGACGGAGGGCGGGGCCCGGGTGGAGGGCGGAGTCTCGCCGCTCTGGCTGCAGCGCGCGCCCCGGCGGCCGGGCTGAGTAATCCTTGGCGAGCGGCGCTGCTCCTCCCTTGAGTCACGTCCGCGGCGGCTTTCTGCTGAGTCACGGTCCCGAGGTCGTTTTTCGCTGAGTCACGGTTCCTGTTGCTCAAAGCCTAATCCCTTGAGGCGAAGTCCAGCCACCTGGGGAGGTGTCGCGCGGATCGGGATCTGCGGGCCTGCGCGTCCTCCCAGCCCTGAGCCGGCAGAGCAGCTCAGCCCCGCGCCCTGCCCGCGCGCAGCCCTGGAGAACTCAGCCGTCTCCCAGGCGCTGTGCCGGCGCTGCACACTTCAAATCCGGGCGCCGGTGGGGGCGTCACAAACCCACTTAAAGGTGGGGCGCTGCTCAGACCCAGAGGCATCTGCAAAAAGCCGGCCTTTAATCCCAGAGGCTCGGGAGGCTGAGGCAGGAGGACCCCGAGTTTAAAACCAGCCTCAGCAAAGACGACTGCATTAAGCATTGAGACCCTATTTCTAAATAAAATACAAAATAGGGCTGGGGAGTGACTCAGTGGTCGAGTGCCCCTGAGTTCAATCCTCCAGTACCTAAATAAATAAATAAATGAAACTGTCCTGTGTATTTGTAAAACATAAAGGTCACGAAACAAAGGCCTCAAGATCACAGAGGCTGGGCGACTACCTGACATGCAGAGTTGTGTGTTGGGCCCTGAGCTGAGAACCGGCTACAAAAGGTGTTAATTAGTGGCGTTTTTACACAGAATAGATTTTATATTAAGAAGTTTGGAATATGCCACTTGGGCATAAGGTCTATTTGGGAATAAAGGCATTTAAAAAAATCTGGTGCCAGAAGGTCCTCCCACTTCAGGTTTTCTTCCTAAGCAGGAGACCCAGTGGGGTAGTAGTGCCTGCTTGTAAACCCAGTAATTTGGGAAGCTGAGCAGAAGGATCACAAGTTCGAGGCCAGCCTGGGCAATTTAGCAAGACCCTGCCTCAAATAAAAAATAAAAAGGACTGAGGATGTAGCTCAGTGGTAGAGCTCCACTAAGGCTCAATCCCCTGCCGCAGTCTGGCTGGGCACAAATCACCAGCCACTCAAGCAGGAACAAACTTTATTTCTGAACTCCTTTGAACGCCACCCACGTGGCCTTCTCCCAGGACACCACACACCAACCGGAAATCCCTCCTCCAGCACTTCCCCAACCAACAGGAACTCCCCAGGAATCCCGGCAAGAACTCCAAAGAAGCCGGCTGAGGCAGACAGCAGGGGTCTAATATACAATTGAATACACAGCTTAACATAACCATCATCATCTCAATGGCTTGCTGGTGTCACCTCTCAACCACTCCATTCTGGAAAAAATGCCCTGTGTCATTCCAACTCGGCTATGGCTCTCAGCAATCCCCTAGTATTGCAACAATAGCAAAAACAAAATTAGTGATAGAGAATAACATTTGTCAGATGTTAATGCCCCTTCACCCCCATAAGTGCAGAATCCTCCAAAAATTTTTAGTTAGGAAAAAAGGTTCTAGCTGAATCATGAAAGGGGAACTGGCTGTCTCTGTGACCAAACATAGCAGCTAAGCCTCCTGTGTACTTCCTCTGTGCCAGGCCCATTTCTAAGCTTCTTACACATGTTAAACTGATTTAATCCCACCACATCCCCTTCAGCCTATGCTCCCTTTGATCCTCATTTTGTCAAATGAGGAAATAGAAGCTTAGGGGGTTCAAGTACCCACAGCTGGTAAATCATGATCCCGGATTTGCCTGCAATCTTTTGCTTAGAGTTCATTGCTTTAGCCAATCTAGAAGAGGAGTCCCGCCATGGGACGGAAACCGGTCTTAGAGCTATAGTCAGCCTGCATGCTGGCAGAAGCGTCCTGAGGGCCTGCACTTTCCAGACTGGCCGGCCACCGCCTTGCTGTAGGTCTCAGGCCCCGAGTCTGTTGGACAGTCTTTGGAAAAGGCATTGTTTTTCTGCACCCCTGATGCCCAGGCCCAGGGGCTCTTGGGCCATAGGTGTCATGAACATGAGTGTCTTGAGATTGACCCTGAATACCAGGTGAGCAGTCTGACCTTAGGCAGGGAGGTAACCCTGCTTGCCAAGCCTCATCCATCAGATATGTAGTGAATGTCTGCCTGGTGCCAGCTCTGGACCAAGGAATGGATCCACCATGGTCCTCCCTGCCTTCCAAGAGTTCAAATTTAGGAATGGGTGGGGGCAGCTTGGGGCACAGGTGGCTGTGTGGAAGGTGAACAGAAGTCCGTTTTGCAGCTTCGTGGAAGATAAAAATAAGATAGGATCAACTGTGCATATTTAAAGTACACGTTGTGGGGGCTGGGGTTGTGGCTCGGCGGTAGAGCACTCACCTAGCATGTGCGAGGCCCTGGGTTCGATCCTCAGCACCACATAAAAATCAATAAATAAAATAAAGGTATAAAAAAATTTAAAAAATAAATAAAGTACACATTGTGATCAGTTTTGATATACTACATAATCAGCAAGCCTCACAACTTTTTACCCATCAACATCATGAACTTGCTGGGAGCAGTGGTGTATGACTGTAATCCCAGCAGCTCGGGAGGCTGAGGCAGGAGGATCAAAGCCAGCCTCAACAACTTAGCAAGGCCCTAAACAACTTAGTGAGACCCTGTATGAAAATAAATTACATTTTAAAAATGGGCTGGAGATGTGGCTCAGTGGTTAAGAGCCCCTGGGCCCAATCCCTGGTATCAAAAAAAAAAAAAAAAAGAAGAAGAAAGAAAGAAAATAAAACAAAACAAAAAAGATCATGAACTTATTCATCACTCCCCAAAATCTTCTCATGATCTTAGCAATCCCTGCCCTCTACAGATTACCACTGATTTGACTGGCCTATCTTACATTTTCTAGAATTCTATATAGTCCTGTATACAGGTTATATGCAATATTTTATAAATGAAATGATGTCATAACACCCTTTTGTTTTATGCAGTGTAATAATTTTTTTAATATTATTTTTTACTTTTTAGTTATTGGCAGACAGAATGTCTTTGTTTTGTATGTGGTGCTGAGGATCGAACCCGGGCCGCACGCATGCCAGATGAGTGCACTACCGCTTGAGCCATATCCCCAGCCCCACATTTTGAGAGTCATTCATACATACTCATCACTCCCCAAAGTTTTCTCATGACCTTGAATTATAATGCCCTTATTCCTGAATATCCATAATATATTTAGGCCCAAAACAAGGCTGTGGTGACCATTCCTGGACAAGTCTTTGTGTGGACTACACTTTCATTTCTCACAGATCAATGCCTAGGAATCGAATTCCTGATTGGACGGGAGGTGAATGATTAACCTTTCAAGAAATTGCCAGCCAGGCCCCTGGCACAGGCTATAATACCAGCAGCTCGGGAGGCAGAGGCAGGAGAATTGCATGTTTGGAGTCAGCCTGGGCCCTGAGATCCTCCTGCCTCCGCTTCCCAAACAGCTGGGATGACTGGTGTGAACCACCTTGCTGGGTGTCTCAAAAAATAGAAAAAAATAGAAAGAGCTGGAGATATAGCTCAGGGGTAGAGCACCCTGTGTCCAAACCCAAGTAGTTTTTCCAAAAGAAAAAAAAAAAAAGAACAAGAGATTGCCAAACTGTTTTACACACTGACTGTACTCCAGGGACCTTTTCCCTGTACCTGCCTAGTTCTGTGGCTGGGGGCCTGGAAATTAAACTGACAGATGACAGGTGAACAGGATAATGATCGCGATGAACACAGACCGCCTGCGCACACCTGGGAGGAACTCGGGTGAGTAACTCAAGGAGTGTTTAGATGTGGACTTGGGGAGCATCTCAAGAAAGAGGAGAATTGATGGGAAAAAAATATATGGGGGAACTAAGGAAGGTAAGGTTTAGCTTAGCAGTTTTCCTGGGTAGATTCCTCTGGGTGCTTTCTCTGGGTTGGAGGACTGCTATTTTAGGTCACTAGGTTTGCTTCTTATTTTTTTGTAAGAGGATGATTCGTAGAGTAAAAGAGTTCAATTTTATAAAACCTGTTTATTTTTTCCTTTCATTTTTGTGGTATTGGAGACTGAACCCAGGGCTTCTCTACCACTGAGCTACATTTGTAGTCCTTTTAAATTTTTTTGTAATTTTGAGACAGAGTCTGGTTAAATTGCTGAGGCTGGGGCTGGGGATATAGCTCAGTTGGCAGAGTGCTTGCCTCGTATACACAAGGCCCTGGGTTCAATCCCTAGCACCACAAAAAACAAAAATGTAAATTGCTGAGGCTGGCCATCCTCATTCCTCAGCCTCCTGAGGAGCTGGGATTAAAGGCATATACCTTGATGCTCAGCTTGTGTGTTTCTGGGTCTGTGTATGTGTGTAGAGAAATCTTTGCCAAACTTAAGGTCATTAAGGTTCTCTCCTATGGTTGATCCTGTATATAGTATAAAGTTAACTCTTTTATGTCTTGGATCTGTTTCTGAGCAGCGTCTTGAAGATAAGCAGCTTGGTAAAGAAGCAAGAGCAGGCTTCCTCCACCCCATCACAGGCCCAGAGGCTAGTAGGCCTTCCTCTGAGACCAGCACAAGCCAGTGTGAGGGAGCCAGTGGGCTGGGTGGGCCAGGATACAGAGCCTGCTCTGCCTCTTGGGGTGGTGGGGAACTATGGAGAATGTTGACTAGAGGAGTGGCCCAGTGACCTGGCGCCTTATCTGCAAACCCAGGGGGCAAGGAGTCAAGGGGAGAAGAAGTGGAAAGGTATCCTGCCAGAGATGCCCCCTTCCCCCCAGCTCTCTCAGGAGGGGCCCTGTGCCAGGTGCCAGCTAGCTGTGGCCCTCTCTTGTCACACTGTTTCGGGGAGCTCTTGTACTAGGAACGTCCATCTCTTGTCCCTTATGTGTGTGGCGAGCCCCTTATCTGCCTGGGGTTGGGTGCCTTGCCCTTCAGTCCAGGGGCACTTCTCTAGGATTTGGGCGTGTCTGCCTGGCTGAGCTACCTCTCCTTCCCTTTAGGCTGCAGACTGTCACTGGGGTCCCTGACTGGCGGATCTGCATGGGTCAGGACACCCTCTGTGAGGTCCCCTGCTTGAGACTACCCTGCAATATAGCTGGTGTGGTGGTCCATGCCGGTAATCCCAGGGAGGCT
Source organism: Ictidomys tridecemlineatus (assembly GCF_052094955.1). Lineage (NCBI taxonomy): Eukaryota > Metazoa > Chordata > Mammalia > Rodentia > Sciuridae > Ictidomys > Ictidomys tridecemlineatus. The sequence continues at coordinate 10,969,787 of NC_135482.1, read as the reverse complement.
GAGGTAGGAGGATCATGAGTCCAAAGCCAGCCTCGGCTTAGCGAGACTCTGTCTCAAAATAAAGAGGACTGGGGTGGGGCTGGGGTTGTGGCTCATCGGTGGCGCACTTGCCTGGCATGTGTGAGGCACCGAGTTCGATTCTCAGCACCACATATAAATAAGTAAATAACGTCTATCAACAACTAAAAAATTATTTAAAACAAAACAGGGCTGGGGATGTGGCTCAGGGGTTAAGCACCCTGGGGTTTAAACCCCGGTACAAAAAAAAAGAAGAGATTGAGAGACTCTCCAGGCAAGGGTCCCATTCTCCTTATGGTCACCCAGCTGGGGACAAGGACCGCTCCCGGGTCCCCGCCACATCCCGTCCGCAGCTGCGCCACGTCCCTGTTTTCCGGGCGCTGCGCCCGCCCTCCCTCAGCCCAAACCACTTCTGTTTCCCGGGGCGCCGCGCGGTGCTGAGTCGAGGTTTCCGCGGAGCCGGCAGCTGCGATTCTGCTGTGTCACGGTTGGGAGGGGGACGGAGACAAAGGGGGCAGATTTTGCTGAGTCACGGCTGCTTTCCGGCCTCTCTCCGGGTGGTTGGTGAAAGGGCAACCTTAGCTGTCAGCACGAGGAAGCGAAACTTCCAGAAGCGAGCAGAAAACTCTTGTTTATCTCTGGATCTGTACACGTCTGCACAGCCGGGCGCACGTCTCTCCAAGCCGAGGGGGGGGCACTACTAGGCTTCCCAGCACGTCGATGGCAGTAACCTGGAACTCCCTCTTCCCTTCCCGGTGGCTTGGGGCAAAAATGTTGGAGTCCTTCTTGACTCCTCTTGTCTCTTTCATGGTTCCCTTTCTTCTGAAATTCTGTAAGATGTGTATGAATATGTGCCAACAGACACAGGCTCCGGGTACCAGGCTTGGGCTCCTTCCACCGTGGATAGCCCATCCCCTGGGGCTGGTAAGGATGAGATGAGGGGCTGGGCGTGCAGCTCAGTGGTACAGCATGTGCTGTACTTGCAGGGGACCTGGGTTACATCTCCAATGCACACGCACGCGTGCAAGTGCGCGCGCGCGCACACACACACACACACACACACACACACACACACACACACACTCTGCTATGGAAAGCTTGGTCCTTCTCCCCGGTGCCAATCCAATAACCAGGACATAGTTTTGAGAAAAAAGAAAAACAAGTTTTATGGTTTTGCTAGCAAAGGAGAAGCACGGGGGACTCCTGTCCCAGAGTCTGTGATTCTGCCCATCAGTAGGAACAGGGGACTTTTAAAGAGAGACTCAAAGGTGACATTCCGCGTGTTCTCTGTAGAAGTTGTCATTCACTTGTTAACATGGGAGAGAGTCATTTCTGAGAACCTCTGGTCCCATCCACAAACTCTGCATTACTTCTTTGGGTGGGTGTGAGCTCAAGGACAGATCAATCTGCCTAAAATGGGGAAGAAAGGTGACCCAATTTCCCCTGAGATTAGGGAGTGGAGAGATTAGGGAGGAGCAGGGAGAGAGGGAGGGAAAGAAACATTTCCTTTTTGTGTGTGTGTGGTGCTGGGGATTGAACCCGGGGCCTTATGCATGCGAGGCAAGCCCTCTACCAATTGAGCTGTATCCCCAGCCCAACATGTCCATTTTTAAAATAAGTCATAGTGACCGAGCAGCAAGGGCTGTACTCAAAGCACAGAGTGGACACTGTTACAGAAGGATCCACAGAGACATGCTTGGGGGAGTGCCTGGCTGAGGGCAGCCCTCAAATGCGAAGTCTTTCCAATTTCTGCACACATGCAGCCCTCTTCGGTTCCCGTGCCCCTCCCTGGGTCATTTCCCAGATTTCCTCCATTAGGATCCTGAGCACACGTGGACTCTGTGGTATTTGGCCACAGAAGACTATGACAAGAGAGGGCTGAGAGGAGGCTGCGGGTTTCCTAACAGCAAAGCTCCAGGGTGGGAACAACAGACCTCATGCTAGGAGATATATGGGGGTGCAGCAGGGCCCCCAGGGCCTCTACCCATGCTTTCCCAGCTTCCCAAAGCTGAGCATCTGCCCTGGTTTTGGCAAGGCAGGTGTTGAGTGGGGTCTGTCACGCCACAGCGTTGTAGCTCAAAACAGCACAAACTTATTGTCTGGGATGCTTGAGGTCAAAAGTCCTTGGGTGGTGGGGCAGGGCAGGCCCCTGCTGGAGCTCCAGGGAAGAACGTACCCCCTGGCTGGGAGCAGCTTTCAGAAGCCCCCAGCCTCCATCTGGTCCGCAGAGCTGGGTGCCCAGCACCTCCAATCTCTTAGTGTCCCTCTGCCTCCTTTGTCGAATCACCTCCTGCCGCTGGAGCCATCTAGACTCACTCTTGTGACATCAGGCCCAGGAGGACAGTCCAGGATAATCTCCCATCTCAAGATCCTTGACTTCACCCCATCCTCAAAGTCCTTTGTCACATAGACAACCTATTTGCAGGTCCTGGGGATGTGGGCATCTCTGGGGGTCTTGTTGGCCTCCAGCTGCTGGGAGAAGGGCACTTGGTTCATTGCGTTGCCAGAGGAAAGGGAAGGGGAAGTCAGGAAGCTGAGTCAGCGCTGGGCAAGGTTCAGGAGCTCAGAACTATGACATAGGCCTGCGCCAGCACTGCCCTGGGCCGCCTCGGCTCCAGCGTTCTCTGTGTGGTCTCTGTTCTAGCAAAGTCTGGGGGCTCCCAGGGAATAAACTGGGGCCAGGAGCCAGGCACCCTGGGTCACTGAAGACTCCATCCCCAAATGAGGGCACAGCCTGTGGCCTTCCTGCATGGGGCCCCTGCTCCCCAGGTACTTAATAAGATGAACTTGACCTTCTGGGGTCCCTGAGTTGACAGGCCTGGACCTGCAAATGGCCAGCTTTCAAACCTCTTCCCTCTTCTGCCTAAATCCTGGACCCTCTGTGAGAGGGTCTGGACTCTGGGACAGGAGGGTACAGTCTGGCTTCTAACTGCTATAATCCTGGCTCTGCCACCCCTGGCTGTGTGACATAGGAACATTATTAACCTGTCTGTGCCATGGAGCTTACATGGACAAAAAGAGATGAACCGGTGATGGCACATATCTGGGGTGTGGCTGCTCTCAGGATTAGATGTGGGGGTGCGTAGTCTGGGTTCTGCAGCGAGAAGCATTGCATAGCTCCTGGCTGGGTCACAGCGGGTAACTGTAGCTTGGGGTGGTCCTTCCTGACAGCCCAGCAATGTTACTGCCATTTATTTGCCATCTTGTTATGGAAAGCTTGGTCCTTGTCCCTGATGCCAACCCAATAGAGAGGTTTTGAGAAAAAGAAAAAGGTATATTGCTCTGCTACAGGGGACTCCTGTCCCAGAGGCTGCGATTCTGCCCATCAGTAGGAACAGGGGGCTATTAAAGCCAGATTCAAAGGCGACATTCCACGCGGCCTCTGTTGGAGTGGTCATTCACTTTTCATCTGGGAGGTGGGCATTTCTGAGAGTCTGGATTACTTCTTTGCAGGTGGGTGTGAGCTCAAGGACAGATCAATCTGCCTGAACTGGGAAGAAGGGTGGGTAATCCAGTGTCTCCCAGATTGGGGAGGGCAGAGATTAGGGAGGGGCGCTGGGGCCGCGCTTTGTTTCCCGGGTCACATGACCGCCGCCCCCAACTCCCTGCCGGCCGGGGGCCAGGGGCGGGCGGCGGGTGTCGCAACGCCCTGGGCCTCCGCTGGGCGCCGCCCACGTGACTCCTGAGCATAAAAGGCCGCGGCCCGCGCCTCGCAGTCACAGCCGCTGCTTGCTCCTCCGCAGAGCCCCCGCCAGCCAGAGCCACCGCCAGCCAGAGCCACCGCGCCAGCCAGCCCGCCCGAGCCATGGACCGCCCGCAGAGCGACAGGCAAGTGCAGCCCGGGACGCGGGGACCCGGGGGACGGGGCGAGTGCGCGGGACCGGGAACAACGGCGCAACCTCGGGGACAGCGAGGGCCGGTAGCCCGGGTGCGCCGCCAGGGGAGCGGAGCCGGGGCAGCTGGAGGCACACGAGGCGATTGACAGGCGGCCCGTCCCCGCGGCGAGCCGAGCGGGGTGTCCCCGGGCGCGCCCGCCGTCGGGGAGCAGCTTCCCAGGTGCAGCGGGAGGCTCTGCCTGCGCTCATCCCCCCGGCTCCCGGGCCGCCGGACAGTGTCGCCTCCGGGGAGCGCAGCCGCAAGGACTAGAGCGCTACATCACCTGGCCTGTGGCTGGGCAGCTCGCAGGTGTCGGGGCTGGGACTGGAACCCCGATGTTCCAGCTCCCGAGGCTGCCACATTCCCTTCTCGGCTTGTGTGGGGGGCTGCAGAAGAGAAGCGACTTCTTGACAATGGGGAGGTCACATGGCAGAAGTGCTCCCAGAGTTTCTGTTGTTTGGTACAGGCACTGAGCCACATCCCCAGCCCTTTTTATATTTAGAGACAGTTTCCTTAGTTTGCTGAGGCTGGCTTCCAACTTGTAATCCTCCTGCCTCAGCCTCCAGAGCCATTGGGATTACAGGCCGGCGCCCAACAGTAAGGGACTTTCGAGTAAAGCAGAATTTCTCTGGCTTTTTAATTTAGAGATATTGAACCTAACGTTATGGGGTGTCAACTGAGATTTGTGGGTCTTTTTTTTTAATTTTTTAGTGTTTATTTTTTAGTTCTCGGCGGACACAACATCTTTGTATGTGGTGCTGAGGATCGAACCCTGGCTGCAGCATGCCAGGCGAGCGCGCTACTGCTTGAGCCACATCCCCAGCCCCTCATCTGAGATTTGTATTTGGAACTTTGGCTGAAGAAATGAATTAAATATTAGGCCTAAAAAAAATGAGCGTTCAATGCAACCAGGCACAGTGGCACATGCCGTGATCCCAGCTGCTCTGGAGGCTGAGGCAGGAGGATACCAAGTCCAAATCCAGCCTCAGCAATTTAGCAGGCCGTAGGCAATTCAGCTAGACCCTGTCTGTAAATGAAACAAACAGGGCTGGGGGTGTGGCTCAGTGGTGAAGGGCTCCTGGGTCCCATCCCTAGGACCTAACGTCAGTCAAGTTCAAGTGCTCCCACTGGCCAGCTCCCACTCACCCCTCTCCTTCATGGGGAGCAACTGGGGACAGGAATTGCCCCCTTGTTTGGGGGACTGTATTACATAGTGCTTTCATGACGACAGAGTGTTGGCAGGGCTGGGATGGTGGCCTGTCATCGGCAGGCTGTGCAAACTCTACAGATCCGTGGGAGAAGCCCTGAGGACAGCGGGTGGCACTCTGCAGCTCAGGGGCCAGCTAGAGGACCCACCCCAGCCACCCTTGATTTACCCTCCCTCCCTCCACAGCTTGCCCCAGGATCTGTCCGAGGCCTTGAAGGAGGCCACCAAGGAGGTGCACGCCCAGGCAGAGAATGCCGAGTTCATGAGGAACTTCCAGAGGGGCCAGGTGACCGGGAAGGGCTTCAAGGTATGTGTGTCCTGGTGGGAACAGGCATGTGGAGGGTGGGGCAGGTGTTTCCCGGCTCCAGCCAGTTACTAAGTGGGGATGAGGGCCAGAGATGCTTGTCCAAGGAAGTCATTTTCCTAATGACACTGAGGCTCAGACAAGAGAAGTGACCTCCTCTGAGGTCACACAGCAAGTTTTTATACATATGAACCTCAGTCCTGATGAAGATGAGGAAAGTCTCAGGGAGGTTAAGTAACTAAAAGATGGTCACACAGCTGTGGAAAAGGACAAAATCAAAGCAAAAGTGATCTCATTTCAGATCTGGTGCTCCTGCCCTAATTCTAATGGAAGACCAGGGGTAGTGTGGTCCTTGGCAGGACCATTTCACAGTGGAACTGTGGCATCTCCTAACATCCCAAGCCACTTTTCCTCATCTGTTAAATGGCATTTCAACAGCAAGAGTTGGCATTTCAACACCCAGTTGGTAGAATGTGGCTGATGGCTGTGGGGGATGGAGGTGACTGCTGGAATAGGCCATCCCCAGCCACTGTGGACTTTGGATTGTGCCTATAAGTCAGTTCAAAGTGGATACTGGAACTGTGAGGGGACCCAGTGCTTGTGTCCATTATGCTGTGGGGGTGGTGCTTAGCCCTAGACTGATAGGAGTGCTAAGTACCAGGCTGCTAAGTACCCTGCCTGAACCATCTCCCTTAACCCTAACCCCTCCTGCAGTGTGTAGTGATTCTCCCCTTTGGCATGGGAGGGAACAGGTTTGACCTGTAGAGTCCCATAGACCCTGAATCATTTCCTGCCCTAGAGTTAGGAAGCTGAGGCCAGAGAGGGCTAGTGACTCCCCCGTGGTCACACAGCTGAAGACTGGCTGAGCTGAAGGAAGAGCCAGGTGTCATAATGGAAAGCCCCAAATGCTCCATACCAGGCTTCCTGGCTTTTTCTTCCTTCACAAGGAAGACAATTCTGTCAATGTCTATGGCTGAGAAGTAACTTGGACATTGTAACTTTGTCCTCATGGGACTCAACCTGGAGTATTAATGTGTAACAGGAGTTCCAGGGCTGCACTGGAGTCGATTTCATTTCTTACTTGCCATGCAATCTCAAGCCTTAAAATGGGAATAGGAACTGGCTTTGGGGTTTTTATAAGAAACTAGCTGGGCCCGTGGCACATGCCTATCATCCCAGTTACTCCGGAACCGAGGCAGAGACTCACAAGTTGAGGTCAGCCTTAGCGGGATTCTGTTTTAGGTGGAGAAAGTGCAGGTCAGGTTTTGCTCTCCTGAAACCCCTCTGGCTGCTGTGGGGGGACTGGGCGCTGCGGGAGGTGGAGCAGGGAGGTGGAGCAGGGCCTGGACGGCAGGGTCTTCGCAGCCTGACCTGCCGCCCGTTTCAGCTGGTGATGGCGTCCCTGTACCACGTCTACGTGGCCCTGGAGGAGGAGATCGAGCGCAACAAGGACAACCCTGTCTTCGCCCCGCTCTACTTCCCTGAGGAGCTGCACCGCAGGGCGGCGCTGGAGCAGGACATGGCCTTCTGGTACGGGCCGAGCTGGCAGGAGGCCGTCCCCTACACGGCAGCCACACGGCGCTACGTGGATCGGCTCCAGCAGGTGGGGCGCAGGGAGCCCGAGCTGCTGGTGGCCCACGCCTACACCCGCTACCTGGGCGACCTGTCGGGCGGCCAGGTCCTCAAGAAGATCGCGCAGAAGGCCCTGGACCTGCCCAGCTCCGGAGAGGGCCTGGCCTTCTTCACCTTCCCCAACATCGACAGCGCCACCAAGTTCAAGCAGCTCTACCGCTCCCGCATGAACACTCTGGAGATGACCCCCGAGGTCAGGCAGAGGGTCACCGAAGAGGCCAAGACCGCGTTCCTGCTCAACATTCAGGTGAGGGGCTGGCACCCCTGGGTGGCCACTGCCTCCTCCAGTGACCCTGTCTCATGGGGGAGAGGATGCTCTTGAGTTACGGCTGTGTGCAGGGACTTAGGACCGGGTTCCATTTCTGCCACTTACTAGCTGGGTAATTCTGGGCAAATCGCTTGATCTCTCTGTTCCTCAGTTTCCCTGTCTGCCAACTAGGGTAACAGTAGCACCGAGGTCATGGGTTTAAGTGAGTATAGGTGACATGTGACATTCCTGCAGCTGTGCCAGACACAGGGAAGCCCTCTGTTAGCTACTGTCATCACGGGTGTGACAGTCACAGTGGAGGTACCCGGTGGCATCATCTAAGGTGTGCATGCACTTGTGTGTGGCCAGGTTGGCCCTGCAAAGGTGACAATTGCTGAAGCTAAGGATATTTTGTAACTGCCTCAAATCCAAGGGAAAGACTAGGGGTTGGACCCAGCTCTGGAACAATGATCCTGGGTGAAGCTGGGGGGCTGGGGTTCACTGCCAGTGGTGCCCTGTGCTATTGCCAACCCCACCACCTGGAGGCATGTTGGCAAGGCTCTCAGGATGGGCTCAAGTGCCCCTCCTTTACACCCTCCTCCTAGAAAGTCTGTTTTTCAGAGAGGTGTCCATGAAGAGGACAGGACACCCATTGGCTGGCTCTCCATCCTGGTTTTCCTGATTTCTCTGTATCCTGATCCTTCATCCTGATTTCTGCAACCTAATTCTTCATCCTGATCTCTGCGTCCTGATTCTTCATCCTGACCTTTACATCCTGACCCTTCATCCTGACCTTTACATCCATACTGATCCTCCATCCTGATCTCTGCTTCCTGATTCTTCATCCTGATCTCTATGATATTGTATCCTGATCCCCCATCCTGACCTTGCATCCTGGTCCTTCATCCTGACTTCTGCAACCTGATCCTCCAGGAACTGCAGATAACTTCTCTGCCAAATGAACACCCTAAAATACCCCTTTCTTAAGAGGGAGCTTCAAATATAGTCATGTGAAGAAGGCAGACTGCAAAAGAACACATGCATTGGGATTCCACTGTTAGGGACACTGAAAAGGAATGCCACATCTCCCTGAGCGGCCTTTCTCTTGTCTTCCAGCTGTTTGAGGAGTTGCAGGAGCTGCTGAAGCAGGACCCCGAGGACCAGCACCCCTCACAGGCAGCAGGCCTTCGCCACCGTGCCAGCAGCCGGCTGCAAGGTGAGGGCTTCCTGGGCTCCCTTTGAGAGGGCCGAACTGCTGGGGTCCTGCCCTAGCGGGGTCCAGGAGGTCCTGAAGTTGGCTTCGGCGAAAAGGATGAGACAGGAGTCTTCAGTTTATGTTTTTCCAGGATGTGACCTTTAGTTAATTAACTAATGCCAAACTACATAACCAGACTCTATGTTATATCACTAACCTTATATTTCTAACATAAAAATCTCTTAAAGCTGCTTAATTCCTACACTTTTTCTCAACTGCTTTCTCAGTTGTTTCTTGGTTTCTTAGTCAAGGTGACATGTCTTAACATAACTTTCCTTAATCATACGGTGGGCTTTGTGCAAGAAGCCTAATGATTAGGCTTTCTAATAGGCTGGAAATAGGGGCCTGGGTCTTAAGTTGATATAATCAATGTGGTGATCTTTCGGAGAATGATTGTCCATAATCAGTTTTGTCCTCAATGTACTGAGGTAGAGGAGCATAGAACAGCCTTCAGTAAATATATTTACTACCTGTTGTAGCCACCTGAAGTTTGGTTTGGCATTCAACCCTCCTGTTAGGAACATGAGCATGCTTTGCCAGCTTTCATCCTCATAGTGACCTTGTCAAACAGTGGGACAGGGAGTGCATGCCATGCCTGTTGGTCTGAAGGCTGGGGGTATGTGTGTCTCCATGTCAATGTGCGGATGTCCTTGGTTAGGGGCTGGGGTGTGGCTCAGGCAGGTGCAAGGCCCTGGGTTCAATCTCCAGCACTGAAACATCTCTGGGCTTTCATTTCTTTTTAATTTTAAAACTGCAAAGGACACAGACAGGGAACACAGGCTCTTCCAGATCCTTGCCCCCCTCCCCCCAGTCGAAAGAGGTCTTGAGGCCCAGGCCTGAGCATTACTCCTGCAGGCCTCAGCATGAGCTGCCCTATGCCTGCCATGAGGGCGACTGGCCTCCAGAGGCTTCTCCAGGGCTCCATATCAGGATAGGGCCAGGCTTCCCACCCATTGTCTGACTCCAGAGACCTGCCTGTCCTGCCCTCTCAGACCTCACAGCTGGCTGGGACTGGTCCCCTGTAAATGAGGGGGTGGGGCTGAGTTCCAATCTCAGGTTCCACTTTCCAGCCTCTCTGCAAACCTGCAAATGCAGCCAAATGAACACCCCAAAATACACATCCCCAGTACCATGCTTCCCAGAGACTGGGTGTGGGGTGAGTGTACAGCCAGGGCTCCTGGTCAGCGATACAGGCTCAGGAGCACCTTCCTGGCCACAGGCAGGCGCCTGAAATCCGTGCCCAGTGGGCCCTGGGCTTTCTCCATGGCTTCGCTGAGCACAGAGCAGGCCCCTGGGAGGAGCCCTGAGCTTTTCGCCTTGCGGGAATCCCGGGGGTGGCCAGCAGGACACCTGTGTGTTTGTGGGGAGCCCTGGCATGGGCAGGAACTGCACTGGAGTCCAGGGCCTCTGCCATCCCCTGCCGCTGACCTGGCCTTCCTTCTCTTTCAGACTCCATCCCTGCGGAGCAGCCCCGAGGGACACCCCTGCTCAGCAGCCTCTCCCAGACGCCACTCATCAGATGGCTCCTCACTCTCAGTGTCGTGGTGGCCACGGTTGCCATGGGGTTTTATGCCTTGTGAACCCAAGCATGCTGGCCCCTAGGGCCATGAACTGTCCAGCGAGGGCCTTCCTTCTGGAGAAGGGGAATATCTTGGGCATCGGAGGCTTCAGGGGCTCCAATCCTGTCCTCGTCCCTCCTCCCCTGGAGGCCTCTTCAGCGACTGAAAGCACACCCAGCGGCCTCACCTTCCAGACCTGGCCCCCGGTTCCTGCAGGAGAACTGGCCACAAGTGGCCACTGTCGACCCTCCAGTGCCCTTGCTTCAGTGTCTGACAGTGGCCCAATCACTTTTCCGTGGGCCGAGGCAATTTTTATATCCATGTGCAGAGAGTTGTGTCGTGTCTGTGTTGGAGCCGGGCTGCTCACGTTCAGCCTGAGCTGTGGAATTTTGTTCTGTTTTTTATAACGGGGTTGGGGGGTGTTTGACAGCCCTGTGACCTTGGTCTCTGTAATAATAAATGACGCTGTCTGATGTTTCCACCAGGTGTTTTCCTGGGCTGCTGCCCTTTCCCCACTTCCTGAATGCCTGGCGGAGGGGCAGGGATGGGGTTGGCAGCCCTGGTTTGGGATGTTGGGCTTTGGCACCCCAGGTGAGCTTCAAGCACTTTGAATCACTGAGATGAGCCCTGAGGATGGGGTGGGAGTGAGCAGATCCCAGGGTGACATGTATTGTGGACAGTGACAGGGAATGGAGGGAGCTCCCTGGGCTCAAATGCAGTTACTTGGCCTCTCTGTCTCATGCATATGGGCCTACCTACCTCACCTGTCATGAAGCAACTGGGCTGCACACCGAACGCCAGCACCCTGAGCTGTTGTACAAGGAGAGAGGCCCGTGTACTGATTCTTGTATCCGAGGTCAGTGTAGGTGACCTCACCTGCCACCTTTTTTTTAAAATCACTTTTTAATTGTTTTTTTTTTTTTTTTTAAAGAGAGAATGAGAGAGGGGGGGGGACAGAGAGAGAGAGAGAGAGAGAATTTTAACATTTATTTATTTATTCTTAGTTCTCGGCGGACACAACATCTTTGTTGGTATGTGGTGCTGCTGAGGATCGAACCCGGGCCGCACGCATGCTAGGCGAGTGTGCTACCGCTTGAGCCACATCCCCAGCCCCACTTTTTAATTGTTGATAGAACTTTATTCATAGGGTGCTGAGAATCCAACCCAGTGCCTCCCACATGCTAGGCAAGTGTGGGGCCCCCCCAGCTATAAACCCAGCCCTCAAACAGTCAACCAGACTGAGGGTCAGGAAGGATTTCAACCAAGCCCTTCCACTAAAAGCTGTGACATACTAAACACTGAGAAATCGCAGACCCTCCACTGAAGGTGTGCAGGGCAGTGCAGAGGGCGAGGCTCTGGGGATCTGAGTACCTCCTGCTCCTGCGCTTGGTTCCCGCCCTGCCACTCAGTTGAATCTTGGCACAAATCACTTCAAATCTCTTAATAAAAGTATGCCTCCCTCCTGTGGCGGGAGGGAGTATTCAGTGGAATTCAAACACCAGTCAGGGCAGCATTAGAAGCACCTGGAGCCAGGTGGGATGGCACACACCTGAATCCCCAGAGATGAGGCAGGAGGATTGCAGGCTCAAGATCAACCTCAGCAACTAGGTGAGGCCTTAAGCAATTTAGTGAGACCTTGCCTCCAAAAAAGGGGTGAAGGGGACCTTAACACAGCCCTGGTGGGTTCTTGATTTATGCTATGGGAAGGAATTTCAGGATGTGTCAATAGAGGCACAAGCCAAGCTATCAGCAAGGCAAGCAATGGGGCAGAGCAGCCTCCGAGGGAGGGAGCTGTGCTTTGGGATCCTGGGCTCTTTGAGGAATCTTGTTAATCTTAACCTGAGAAACATGGGGGCGGCATCTGCCTAAGGAGCCGATTCCTTTGATCTTGGAGCACAGAGCAGCTCACAGGTTTCTGATTCTTAGAACAAGCTGGCGTCATACAGTTAATAGATAGCATTTGCACTATACACATTTCAAGGTTTTTGAACATTGTTTCTCCAGGTTTCTATTAATTAGTCTAAAAATATGTTCTGTCCATTAACCAAACGTATAGGCACTATTTAACCAGGATTACAGCACTCAAGATTTATTGGACATCTTAAGAATTCAGGCCAACAGGAAAATAGGCCTGGCAGGTGGAGGTGGGGGCATCCATGGAGGTTTTGGACTTAAAGCTACAGCCCCCCTTTTTTTTTTTTTAAGAAAGAGAGATTTTTTTAATATTTACTTTTTTTAGTTTTCGGCGGACACATCTTTGTTTGTATGTGGTGCTGAGGATAGAACCCGGGCGCACGCATACCAAGCAAGCACACTACCGCTTGAGCCACATCCCCAGCCCACAGCCCCTCTTTTATAACCTTTTTTTCAGTTGTTGATGGACCTTTATTTTATATGTAGTACTGAGAATTGAACCCAGTGCCTCACACATGCCAGGCAAGCGCTCTATCGCAAAGCTACAGCCCCAACCCCTGCGACCCTCTTCCTTTCCGTTTGTCTTCTTTCTACCTATCCTACCCCGGTCTGGTAAAATTGCCCAGGATGGCCTCAAATTTGGGATCCTCCTGCCTCAACCTCCCAGTAGCTATGATTACAAGAGTGCACCACAGCACCCAGGTCTTCTGATTTTTTTAAAAAATTAATTTGGGGCTGGGTATGCGGCTCAAGCGGTAGCGCGCTCGCCTGGCATGCGTGCGGCCCGGGTTCGATCCTCAGCACCACATACCAACAAAGATGTTGTGTCCGCCGAGAACTAAAAAATAAATATTAAAAAATTCTCTCTCTCTCCTCTCTCTCTCTTTAAAAAAAAAATTAATTTGGTTATAATTGTACACGAGACCTTTATTTTATTTTTTTATGTGGTGCTAAGGATCAAACCCAGCTCCTTGCATGTGCTAGGTGAGCGCTCTACAGCTGAGTCATAAGCCCAGCCCAAATCTTGTGATTTTAAAAGAAATTGGGATAAAAATATTTCTGTGGGTCCCTAAGCATCCTGAGGACTGTGCTTGCCCAGTTTCTCAGCGCACAGCGGAAGCCCCTGCCTCCTACCGTCCTGCTTCACCCTCTCCTACCAGGTCTTAGCAGGTGGGGACTATGCACGCAGGCTTAGTCAAAAAAAATATTTTTTGGTATCGTCTAGGTCCACTTTGTGGTGCTGTAACAGAATACTTGACCCTGAGTAGTCTACAATGGTTGGAAATCTCTTTAGCTCTATGTCCTGGAGACTGGGAAGTTCGAGTGGAGGGGCCAGCAGGATCTGGCAAGGTCCTTCTTGCTACGACATCCCGTGGTGGAAGGAAGAAGGCGAGAGAATGAAGGAGACAGCAAGGGAGGACCCAACTTCCCTTTTGTTGGAAACCCACTCCAAAATAACACTTTAATCCATTCAGGAGGTCGGTGACCCCAATACCCAAACACCTCCGTTAGGCCCCACGTCCCAACACCACTGCACTGGGCATCTGCTCCGACGAGGAAACCTGGGGACACATTCCAACCACAGCAGATATTATGCCCCTTCTCAAATACGGGAAGCCGCTGAGCTCATCTTTATCGTCGTTTTATTTTTGCGGTACTCGGGATGGAACCAGGACCTCCCGCAGCTCCAACGCTGAGCACGTCCTTAGCTATTTTTTTTAGTTATTGCGGCACCAAAGGTTGAACCCAGGACCGCTTAACCTCTGAGCCACATGCTCAGCCACCCCCCCTTTTTTTTTTAATTTTAAAACTGGGTCTTTCTGAGTTGCTCAGGGACTCGCTCAGTGGCTGAGTGAGGCTGGCCTCGAATTTGCGACCCTCCTGCCTGGGCCTCCGGAGCCGCCTGGCTCTTGGTATACACTACCAGGCCACCCGACTTGAGGCGCTCAGTAAACACGTGTCCCGGCGAAGAGAAGCGGGTCCCCGGCGGGTTGCCCGGGCGGTGCCGGAGGACGCGGCCCAGGCCGGCCCTTTCCCCAAGGCTTTAGGCATCGCCAAAGGCTGTAAAATCCACCAATAGAGGGCAGAACCGCTCCTTAGGACCGGGCCTGCGAGATCGGTGGTCCTCCGCGGCTGGCGAAGGGACCGGGTCACCATCTGTGACTCACTGTCGCCTCTGGCTGTTGGGGTGCAGCGAGTGGCGTGGCACCCTGCCGTCCTTCTCGGGCCTGTCTCCTGTTACAAAACGGGGCAACGGGACCCTATCATTTCCGCCATTCTGTTTTTTTCTCCCCATGGCTTTGGATGGAGTCATTTTCTCTTGAGACCTTAAAAAGTCTTAAGAGAAGGGCACAGCAGCCCTCAGCCGGCGGCGCGCCCTCCCGCCATCTTCGGGCTGCTCCGCGTCCCCCGCACCACTTCCTTCCAAGTCAGAAGTTTCGCGCCAAATTATTCCGCACACAAAATGGAGCCCGGAAAGAGGCGGGGTCATTACGTCACGAGAGCCACATCCAATCCGCTCCGGCAGCCGTCCCGAGAGGCGGGACTCCCGGGCTCAGAGCGGTCCAATCGCTGGCCGCGGGGCCCTGAAGAACCAATGGGAACGCACCGCCCGCGACGTACGAACGCAGCGTCTCGTTTTTCCCGCGAAACTCGGCGGCAGTGCGCGGGGTTCTGCGTGTGTCTCGGAGTGTGTGGTGCGGCGGTAAAGGTGAGGCTGTGGGGCTCGCGGAGGTCTGCGGAATGCTCAGGGGTTGGGCCGCAGCTTGCCTGGCGAGCGGTTCCGGGAGGGCAGCCGTGTCGGGGCCGCGACTTCCCCGGTTCCGGGCGGGCGACCCGGGCCTGGTAGGGGAGCGGCAGCCGCCCGCGCCCCCGGCCCGCTCCAGCTCTTGGTCCCCGTGCAGGTGCAGCCATGTCCGGCTTCGACGACCCTGGCATCTTCTACAGCGACAGCTTTGGGGGGGACCCCGGGGCCGACGAGGGGCAGGCCCGCAAGTCGCAGCTGCAGCGGCGCTTCAAGGAGTTCCTGCGGCAGTACCGGGTGGGCACCGACCGCACGGGCTTCACCTTCAAGTACAGGTGCGCGCGGCCGCGGCGCGGGGTCCAGCCCGCGGGGACGAGCGGGGCAAACAAACGGGTGACGGGTCCACGGCGCATCCTGCTCCCCTCAACCCCCGGTTTTGCTTGCTTTGTACCCAGAGTTAAGGTTGGAAGGAGTCGCCTGTCGCGTGGGCTGCCAGCAGCCCAGCTAGAGCAGGACCACTTCCTAGTTTGCGTCCTTGCACGTAGCGTCTGTGACAAGGTCCCTGCATTCTCAGTGGCACAAAAGTTGGGGATGGCAGGTGTGATTCACTTCCCTGCCCGTGCATTAGTCCTGGTTTTCATTGGCCCTGCTGCTCCTGGTCCACTGGGCAGCCGGCCACCGCAGGTGGAGCCCCTGCAGGCCTAGCCTCCCCCTCCCCCGGCACCCATGACTTTTGATGCCACAATGTGAATTCACAGTTCCAGCAATGTTAGCCCACTGCCTCCCCGGGGGCAGGCTCTCTGGGCCTCAGTTTCTTTATCAGAAGGATGGGTAGAGCCATTCCTGCCACCATCTGTTGGTGCAGCAGCTGGCATTGCCTATGTGCCAGGCACTGAGAAACCAACATGGAAAGACAAACTGCCTGTCATCAGGAAGCTCATAATCAGGGGAACAAGATGTGGGCACCAACGGATTCCAAGTGGTACTGCCTCAGTGGAGGGAGGTGGGGAAAGTTTCCAGAGGAGCTAGAGTTTAAGGTGACTTGCTGAGTGGACAGTGCCAAGCATGTGTGGCATTCTAGGTGGGAGCAGCCGTGTGCATGGAGTATGGTGTACAGGGTGTGCTTTTACAGCCAGGGCCAGAGTGCACATTTTATTGGCTCCTGGATATAAGAGGTAGGAGGGACTGGATCTGTGATGCGGTGGGGCTGGGAGCAGATTGTGCTTAGGTCCATGGTCCCCAGATGTGTCCTTGGGACAGGAGCCCATGGGATGCTCCTTATAGAGTCTGTATGGTAGTTTGCAAGGCAGATGTGGGTTTACTGCCCTGGACCCTCTAAGTTGAGGCATGTGTCCTGTTGTCTCCAAAAGTGAGTTAATGGTGCTGAGGAGTCCTGCAGTGTAGAAACTGGTTGGCCGTTGTGTGTCTGTCACTGTGATTGGACACACCTCATGAGCTGCGCCATGGGGCTGTTCTTTGTAAGACGTTTCTGTTGGCAGTAGGGAGCCTCTGCAGGGCTAAAGGGTGGAATGAGGAGTGGTGGGGCAGGTCCTGGGGGTGCAGGTGTGCCACAGCCAGTTGTTTCCCTCTTCTCTGCACCCTTCCCTGCCTACTCCAGAGATGAACTCAAGCGGCATTACAACCTGGGGGAGTACTGGGTCGAGGTGGAGATGGAGGACCTGGCCAGCTTTGACGAGGACCTGGCCGACTACTTGTACAAGCAGCCAGCCGAGCACCTGCAGCTGGTGAGTGGGACCCTGCCTCAGCTCAGCCCCCAGGGTTGGCCCTACCCAACCACCAACAGCCTGTGCTCTCCCTCCTCTCCAGCTGGAGGAAGCTGCCAAGGAGGTGGCTGATGAGGTGACCAGGCCACGGCCCTCTGGTGAGGAGGTGCTCCAGGACATCCAGGTCATGCTGAAGTCAGACGCCAGCCCGTCTAGCATTCGGAGCCTCAAGGTGGGTCCCTAGAGGCCAGGGCTTTCAAGACGAGCAGCCCTGGGCCTAGCTGTGTAACCCTGAGCAAGACACTTGGCCCTTTTGAGCCTGTTTTCTTCTCTGTAAAGTTGGGTCATTGGACAGATTGTTATTGAGCTTATCCCGTGAGCAAGACATTCGGCTGAGTCCTGGAGAAGCCATGGTGAACGTTACACGCCCAACTCTTTCCTGTTCTCAGTTTATATCTGGGGAGACGAAGAAACCAGTAAATGTCACATATTCTTGGATGGTTGGAAATGCAGTAAAAGCCATTAAGAGAGGGACCTGAGGGTGTGAAGCCTTTCTAGGAAAGATGGAGAAGCCTTCATGGAGGAGGTGACATCCAAGGGGGTTCAGCTGGTGCAGAGCCTGAGAGGGCATGGTGTGTGTGTGCTGGCAGCCCCCCACCGTGGCTGAGGAGTCACGAGGAAGCAGGAGAGGCTGGCAGAACAATCTGCTGTCTACTCTCTGTGTTGTTGAGCAGATGCGCTGGGTACTCACTGTTGTGAGCAGAACAGGCACTTGTTTTCTTGGAATTTACAGGGGGAGAAATGGGAAAGGAACAGTTAGAAGATCGCAGCTTGATAGAGGCGTGAAGAAAAGAAAGTGGGTGCCACGAGAGCCTGCCCGAGAGGTGGAGGGTGGCTAGAGAAGACCTCCAGGAGGAAGTGGGTTGGAGCATGCCCATGCCCAGCCAGCCGGGTTCCAGTCTGTGAATCAGCTTTCCAAGCTCAGGGAGCAGCATGTGCCCAGGCAGAGCAGCAGCAGAGGGACGTGCAGGGATCAGGAAGAAGCAGCTGGAACCCAGAGAGCACAGGGTTGAGGAGAGAAAGGTGGAGAGGCCAGATTGCAAGGGCCTTCATGGCCACAGGAAAGAGCATGGGTTTTGTTTGGAGCACAGTAGGGAGCCAGTGAAGGTGTCACCTGTCACCTAGTGTCATCTCCATCAAGCTCTGTGTCTGAGAAGGCCGTGCTGTGTTTATAAGAACCCCACAGTCCTCGCAGCTTTGTCAGGGTCGTTA
This sequence comes from Ictidomys tridecemlineatus, assembly GCF_052094955.1. Classification (NCBI taxonomy): domain Eukaryota; kingdom Metazoa; phylum Chordata; class Mammalia; order Rodentia; family Sciuridae; genus Ictidomys; species Ictidomys tridecemlineatus. The sequence continues at coordinate 10,952,036 of NC_135482.1, read as the reverse complement.
TCCAGCCTTCCGTGGTTAGCAGGACAGCAGGTCTGTTCCCCAAAGCTCTGGGCTCTACAGTCTCTGGATGGTGTCCACTTTGATAGGGACTCTGTGATCCTGTGTGGAGCCAATTGAGTTTCCCTGGAGTGCCTGCCTGTAGGGTGGCATGGTTTGGCAGGGCAGTGCTGGCTCCAGGCCGACTTCTCAGGGTCTTCTGTCTTGCTGCGTAATGAGTGGCCCACTTCAGTGAGCATGAGCCCTCTCTGGAAGGAGTGCCTGTTAGGGTGGGTCTAAGGGGGTGACCTCAGGCCCTTTGATCCTGGAGAGCCAGGAGCCCTGTCCTTTGTAGGTTGTTTTGCACAACACTTGCTCTGTGGGTCGTTGCAGGCTTCTATGTCCCTGGTCTGGGCAGAGCCTTGTGGCTTGGGACATGTTTACTCCAGAGAGGTGGCCAGCCTCCTGTGTTTCTCCTAAACCTCAGGCTTCAGAGGGGGCTCCAGCATGGATGTGGCTCCTCTGTTCCAGAAAACCTACTGGAATAGGAAGAAAAGATGATGGAAGGGACTTTTTTTTTTTTTTTTTTTTTGGTACTGGGGATTGAACTCCGGGACACTTGACCACTCAGCCCCAGCCCTGTTTTGTATTTGATTTAGAGAAAGGGCCTCACTGAGTTGATTAGTGCTTTGCTAAGTTGCTGAGGCTGGCTTTGACCTCAAGATCCTCCTGTTTCAGCCTTCTGAGCCACTGGGATTATAGGTGTGTGCCACTAAGCCTGGGCAGGAAGGGACTTCTTTTTATTTATTTATTATTTTTTTATTTTTGGTACTGGGGATTGAATCCAGGCACACTTAACCACTGAGCCACATCCCCAGCCCTTTCTTTTTTTCTTTTTTCCCCAGCCCTTTCTATATTTTATTTAGAGACAGGGTCTCGCTGAGGTGCTTAGGACCTTGCTTAGTTGCTGAGGCTGGTTTTGAACTTGCAGTCCTTCTGCCTCAGCCTCCCAAGCTGCTGAGATCACTGGCATGCACCACTGTGCCTAGCTATTTTTAATTTTTATTATGAAAAATTTCACCCCTATACAAAAGTATAGAGTAATAATGTGCCTTATATATCTTCACTACCCTTACTGATTGTAATTTTTTGCCTTTTTTTTTTTTTTGCTCTTTCTGCATTTTATTTTTTTGCTAAGGAATTTTAAAGTAAATACAGATGTAACACTTTATCCCTAAACACTTTAGTGTGTATTTTTAAAATATGGCTTCTCACATACTCCGCACTATCAACACCCAAACAAAGTTAACAAAGATCCCTTGGTATCAGATGCTGAGGCTGGTTTTGAACTTGGTATCAGATATCATATAGATTCATATTTATTTAATTCCCTTAGATGCTTTTTTTTAAATTTAATTCTTAGTTGTAGTTGGACACAATACCTTTATTTCATTTACTTATTTTTGTGTGGTGCTGAGGCTCTAACTCGGCCTTGCACATACTAGGTGAGCTCTCTACGGCTGAGCCACAACCCCAGCCCCCCATGCTTTTTATAACTCATGTATTTCAGCAGGACCAGGAATTATATCAGCTTGTTATATGGAAGTCTTCTTTAATCCAGGGAGCCTCCTATATGTTTCTGGATATAAATATTTTCTCAGTTATATTAGAAGGGGCTCATTGTCCTGTAGAAGAATGTGCTACCTTGTCAATTTATCTAAGGCTTCCTTGGGTTGGTGGCATGCCCCTTGCCACCCATGAATTTTGGAACTTGGGAATTGGGTCCAAAGGTCTGGTTGTGTTTGGTTTCACACTCTGGGCAAGAATACTGTTGAGTGGTGTTGGTGCTTTGTGTTGCATCCCAGCAGAGGAGAGGGATGGCTTGGGTGCCCGTCATCAGCCATGTTGGTGCTGATCAGGTCCCAGGTTAAGGTGGCAACAGCTTCATCTTCCCATAGTGACAACATAGGTACAGACCCTTGAATTTAGCCTCTTTCAGCCTCACTCCTTCCCACAGTGCCTGGTTTGTTCAAGAGCTCCAACGAAGCCTTGTGCCTGTGTCTGTTCTTTCATTCAGCCCAAGGTAGCCCTGGTGGAGAGCTGGTGGAGAAAGATTGTCCTAGTCTTGCAGACTTGTGTCCTAGGAGCTTTGTGAGCTGGGGGCTGGCAAGGAAGCAGCAGGCGCCTGGAGTTTTCCTTAATGTTTTAGGATTTAGAGATTAGGCCAGTGGATTCCTGTACCTCTCACCCGGCTTCAAAGCATCTGTAGCCAGTCTTGCCTCCTCTGTGGCCCTGGGGTTCTTTTGAAGTGATCCCCATATTCGTCAATTCATCTGAAAATTTTCGGGTGTGTATCTTGAAAAGACAAGAAAGCAGGTAACTGCAACTTCACACTTACAAATTCACATTATTGCCTTGGTGTCCAGCGTCGGGTGGTCACTGGTGGAGAAGCTGAGGTGGGTGTTTAGTCTGTGGCAGAGGTGTGCTTTGCATACCCAGGACTTGATCGTGGGCACTAAAGCTGGAGGAGGAGGATGGGAAAACTCAGGCTGAGAGAGAGGGCCCTGTGTGGCTTTTGACAACTTGAAAGAGAACCTGGGTCCCTGCCTCCAGGTTGGTGCTCTGGTCTGCCCTGGCCAGGGAAATTGCTGTCAGAGCTGGGTCAGGTCTCCTGGCTCTGCTGCTGTGGAGTGGATGGTCTCCTGTCTCGCTCCTGCCCCTTTCCCTTGTATGGTGAAGTCCTGAGAAGCAGAGGCTGCACCTGAGGCTCCTGGAGCCCTTGTTTCCAGACAGCTTGGCATTTGGTGGGTGCCCAAGAAATCTTCTGAGCTGAGCAGAAGAGCTGCAACCTTCCCTGTGGCTCAGGGCCACCTCCTCCAGACCCTGTGCAAGTCATTCCCCAGCAGCTCTATGGTGTCCTCTGGCTCCCTAACCAATAAGCCTCTTGATGGCTCCCTTACAGTCAGATCTGATGTCACACCTGGTGAAGATCCCTGGCATTGTCATTGCGGCCTCTGCAGTCCGTGCCAAGGCCACCCGCATCTCCATTCAGTGCCGCAGCTGCCGCAACACCCTCACCAACATCGCCATGCGCCCTGGCCTGGAGGGCTACGCCCTGCCCAGGAAGTGCAACACGTGAGTGTGGCCAGGAGGGACTTTGGGGCCGTAAAGCAGTGGAAATTGGTGACAACCCTGTGTGCCGCATCTCATTAGAGACCTGCTGGGGCAGGCTGTGCTCTGATACCTAAGGTGTGGTGTCCTTCCGCCACGGTGAGTTCTGTCCCTGCCAGGATGCCCCGACAGCCTGAATGGGCAACCAGGTTAGGAAGGAAGCATAGTCCAGGGCAGAGTCTGTTGGAAATCCCCTAGAGCAGCCTGGCTGCTGGCCAGGTGCTGCATGTGAACCGCAGAGCTGCGCGCCTTCACTGCACGCGGCCATGGCTGCAGAGGCAGAGCCTGTGGCCTGTGCTCAGAGCCTGGCGTATTCACTGCCTGGCCCTCTAGAGGACTCCACACTCACACTGGCTGCTCCTTGGCCTCCACTGGCACCTACCTGGCTTCCCAGCCACCTGTGGCATATCTGCCTCGGTCCCTGCTGTTGTGTCTCACCTTGGAGTCATGTGGGCTTAGGCCCCTCTGGTCTGTTCCACCTGCCGCCAGGCAGCCCTCACCACAGGTGCTGGGCCTTCCCTCAGTCTGCTCTGCCTCCCTCTGGGCTCTCCCCGCTCCTCTGTCACCTTTCTATTCCCAGCTTCAGGGCCTCTGAACTTGCTGTCCCCTTCCCTCAGGCTGCCAGTCTGTCCTGAGTGCTCTTCATACGATCCTCGCAATAGGCGTCTTGCCCACCCTCATCTTGGTCTGGTGCACACAGTTTGGCTACTCGTCTGCCTGTCTCTACCTTGGGGCACGTGCCGGTCATCCTATTACTGAGTTACTTGCTTGTTTTGTGTAGAACTTGGCTCCTTGAGAGCGGGAGCTTTTGGTTCACCGCCGTGTCTGGCGCAGTGTCTGGAGTGCAGTGAGTGCGTTGCTGTGGCGTTGTGCCCATTGCTGTTGTGTTGGTTGAATGAAGACTTTGCATAGGGTTTATAGAGGCCTGGACCCTCAGAGTGGCCTGCAGGTGCCTCGAGCCTCATGAGAAAAGGTCCTGGGATGTGAGTGGGGTTCAGTAAGGGACCTGATGATCTCGACCTCTTCAACTGTGGGGTGCTGGGCCCTGGCAGGGGATTATGAGTGAGGCTTGTCTGCTGCCTCACCATGCTGGGGGGCCAGGCCTCCCATCACTCCCCCGACTCCTGTGTGCTGCTAGTGCAGCAGACCTGCCCTCCATTTAGGGCCTTTGCTCAGTGACCTTCAGCCACATCTTGTTGACCTCTGGAGTGGATGAGCCCCAGCCTTTCGGCTCTCAGGGTAGCTCTGGTGACTGTCCCTCCCGAACAGGGACCAGGCTGGACGCCCCAAGTGCCCGCTCGACCCGTACTTCATCATGCCGGACAAGTGCAAGTGCGTGGACTTCCAGACCCTGAAGCTGCAGGAGCTGCCTGATGCAGTGCCCCACGGCGAGATGCCCAGGCACATGCAGCTCTACTGTGACAGGTGAGGTGGGCAGGCCTGCGAGGGGGCCTTCATGAGGGCTATTGCCAGGCGTGGATCTTTTGAAGCGTGGGCGGTGGGAGGAGGATGGCTCATTGGGTAGCACTTGCTCTGTGCCTGGTGCTTCCTGTTGGCTTCCTCTTCTTGGCTTCCCTTAGTCAGCTGGGGCATATCAGCTCCTGTTTTGTATGTAAAGAAGTGTAACTTGGAGAGGTTGAATGACTGAGCGGAGGAGCCGGCCTCAAGCCTGCATCTGTTGCTTGCCAAAGCCCATGTTCTTCCTAGGAGACCTCCACAGCACTCTCAGGACCCACAGGCCCTGGGCACATCCAGCTAAGCAGCAGCGTGGAAAGCCTCTGCCCAGATCACCCCACCCCACCAGGCTTTCTGAGAGTCTGCTTTTGGAGCTGGTTGTGGTGGTACACGTCTGTGATCCTAGCCACTTGGGAGGCCGAGACAGGAGGATTGCAGGTTCAAGGCCACACTGGGCAATTAGCAAGACTCTTGTTTCAAAAACTAAAAAGAGCTAGAGATGTAGCTCAGTGCTGTCTCTAGGTGTGATCCCTAGTACCAAAAAAGCCTAGAGTTTTGCTAAATAATTGGAAAAGGAGAGGTGGGTTTTTGGCTTGGTCCCCCACAGGGACCTGGAGAGGCTTAGAGACCCTGGCCTGGAGTTCTTAGCCTGGCCTTGCACCTCTGAGGTGGAGGTCAAGTGTTCTATATGTGATAGTAGCTTTCCTGGGCCCCACTGGTGGCCATGGAGGGTGCAGGACAGGTCAGACTTGAGCTAGTTACTAGTTTGCCAAGCCCCGGTTTCCTCATGTGTAAATGGTGACAAGCACAATTCTGATCTCTGAAAGGGCTGCTTAAGATACAAGACAAGAGCTTAGTAAAACCCCTTAACACAAATTAAGGCTTGGGTTATTCTTCAGAGGTACGTGTTCCTAAAGTTAAGTAGGGTATGGAATGAGTCGTTGGGATAAATAATGGGAAAATGACGGGGACAGTGGTGGTCCTTCACTAGACGTGACTCTTGGTGGTGTGTGGAGCACCTTTGTATTTGTTACCTTACTTGGTTCCACTGTGGCTGGGGCAGGTTAGAAATAGTATATCACCCCCCAGGCTCAGAGTTGCAGTGACTTCTTTGAGATCACATGGCTACTGTGTGCCTGCTCTGTGCTGCCCAGCTTTGGGGGGAACTTGGAGACTTCCCTGTTGCAACATTTTATTTCTAAAAAGAGGAAATGAAAGCCCAGAGGCAAATTGATTTGGCTAAGCTCATGGGGCGAGGCAGAGGCTCAAGTGGGGAGCACCTCAAGGAGGGCCTGGGGAGGAAGTCCTCCCAAGATGGTGGAAGGGATCCGCACAGGAGCCTGACTCAGATAAGACCAGAGGGCGCTTCTCGAAGACTAGGGGCAAGACACTGAGCCACCTCCTCGGACACCTTACAAAGGAGCTCTCGAGTTCAGAGTGAGGCTGCCGTGCCAGAGTGAGGCTGTGCTCTGAACGACTGAGCCATCCAGGCATGAGGTGGTGGTGTTGAGGGAAGAGGGACCTTCCTCTGGGCCTGGTGTGGGTGGGGCTGGCTGAGGGTGTCGTGCTGGAGGTGGGAATGCCAAGGTGGCTCTGGGTGCTGTGGGAATGGGCGTAAGCAGGTATTTGCTGTCCCTGCCAGGATCTCACTCTTCTTTCTCTTCTTTCCCTGCCCTCATCTTAGGTACCTGTGTGACAAGGTTGTCCCTGGAAACAGGGTCACCATCATGGGCATCTACTCCATCAAGAAGTACGGCCTAAACTCCACCAAGGGTCGTGACAGGGTGGGTGTGGGCATCCGGAGCTCCTATATTCGTGTCCTGGGCATCCAGGTGGACACAGATGGCTCTGGTGAGTTGGCGTTGGGGTCCTGGTGTGGCCCCCTGCTGGAAGGCTGGGCTTGCACACTGCCCTCAGCAGGTAGCGCAGTACCTTGGGAGGCAGCCCAGACACCCTTGTGTTGTTCACGCCCTTGAGTGTTGGTGTTTTAGAGTGAGCAAGCATTTCTTGGCCTGACACTTGCACCTTTGGTCCCTGCTGTTGGCCCTTGACTGAGGGTGTTTGCCTAGATGCAGGGTTGAAGCTGGTGGGGAATTCCTGAGTGGCGGTCTGCATCACCATAGCAGTAGATGTGGGAGAGGGGAGTGCAGGCCTCTGGGAGGCAGGAGCGAGGAATGTCAGGTGCTGGGGCGTTCAGTTCCCATGGGGCGCTGAGTGACCATGGGGTGTCTGGGCTAGACTTAGAAGGCTGGGGGCGGTCTTCCAGGTGGGAGGGGATGGGGTGAGCTGGTGAGGACCCTGGCCTGGCTGGGGGTGTGTGGAGAGTCAGTGGGAGTCTGGATGGTGAGTGGGTGAGCTGGGTAATGGAGTGGAGGGCATGTGATGACAGCTGAGGGTGGGAGAAGTCCCTACTCCCGCTGCAGTGAGTTGACTGCCTGGATAGTTGAGTCACCTGTATGCTGTCAGTTTGCACATGTCCATCTCTAGCCTGGAGTCTCCCTGTGTCAGACTCATATCCAGCCATTGACTTGGATCGTCCAAGAGGCATCTCAGACTCAGCGTGGCTACAGCTGATCTCCTTTATCCCCTGCCCCCAAACTCCCCTGCTCCCTTTCAGTCTTTCCTTCCCTTCTCTCCCCTCCCTCCTGTTGCTTAGTAGAACCCTCCAAGACCTCCTCAGTGCCTTTCTCCTCCCTGTGCCTCATCTGTGAGCATATCTGGCCCTTCCTCCTTTAAATGTGCCCAGGATCTGACCACTGCCCATCACTCCAACCTGGTCTGAGCCTCTGCCCTCTCCCCTGGATTGTTGGTCCTCATCCTGTCTTCCCATTCACGGTAGCCAGAGTGAGCGGTGCTGTTTGAAGACATATTACTCCCTGGCCGAGATGGTCAGTAGTCCCCGAGGCTCACACCCTCTGGCCCTCTGAGTCCTCTGTCCTCCTGCACCCAGAGCCTACCCGGCCCTCGTGAGGGCTTGGTCTCCAGGGTAGCATTTACTTAGGCTGCAGCTGTGCTGTGCAGGCCCTGCTCTCGGGGTGCCTGAGCGGGGGCCCCGCTGGACGGATAGCTGGAGTAGATCCCCTCACACTCTGCACCCTCCCTGCCCACCTAGGACGCAGCTTTGCTGGGGCCGTGAGCCCACAGGAGGAGGAAGAGTTCCGTCGCCTGGCCGCCCTCCCCAATGTCTATGAGGTCATCTCCAAGAGCATCGCCCCCTCTATCTTTGGTGGCACAGATATGAAGAAGGCCATTGCCTGCCTGCTCTTTGGGGGTTCCCGCAAGAGGTGAAGGGCCTGGGGAATGGGGGCTAGTGACATGGCCTGCAGGACAGCTGCCAGGTGGTTGGGGATCAGTGCTCTTTCCAAGTTTCCCAGGCTTGCTGTTAGCTGTTCATCCTGGTGCCAGTCTCAGGCTCCTCTGGCCCTGGCTGGAAGTGGGCTGGGGAGAGCTGGCAGGAGCAGTGAGAGCACTGGGCTTAGAGTCTGGGTAACACTGTTCCTTACTATGTGTCCTTGGGCGAGAGACACCACTTATCTGAACCCAAGTTTCTGTGTGAAAGAAATGGGTGAAAAGCCGGACACAGGACATTATGTCCTTTTGAAACGCTAACAGCTGCCACTTCCTGCAGTCCCACTGTGCTCCAGGCTTCTTCCTGAGTGTCTGAAACCCAGCAGTCCTTGCAGGAACCCTGTGAGAATGCTGCTCTTGTGCCTGTTTTATAGACGAGGAGATCAAGGCAGAGAGAGCAAAGGGACTTGGTCCTAGGCATCTGGGTGAGCCACCCTCTGGCTCCCTTTCCATTGTGGCATGCACAGCCCACCCACAGGCAGCGGCCTTTCCTTTCTAGCTCTTGCTGGGTGTGGCCCCGCACAGCTATAAGCACCATTTCCTTTCCCTCTCCTCCCCTGGAGGTAGTTTCTGCCCTCCATTGTTAGGCCAGGCCTGCCGTGATCAGGGAGCCACAGAGCTGGCTGTGAACCGAGGTCCTAGACCAGAGCTCCTGCCTTCTTACTGCTCTGTCCTCACGAGAGGCTGGGGTGACCAGCCCAGGTAAGCCCTCACTCAAGTGAATTCTCTCTCCCTCTGTCCCCAGACTCCCAGATGGACTCACTCGCCGAGGAGACATCAACTTGCTGATGCTGGGAGACCCCGGGACGGCCAAATCCCAGCTCCTGAAGTTCGTGGAGAAGTGCTCTCCCATCGGGGTGAGTGGCCTAGGAAACCCTTTCCCAGCTGGCTGTCCCAGCCAGGAAGAGGCTATGAGCAGGACTGTGGGGTCCCTGGATGACCCAGGGGGGGCTGGCTCATTCAGAACCTCCTCTTCCCTCCTAGCTGTGTTGGGACGGCAGAGGGGAGGGAAGAAAGGGAACCTACAGGCATGTGCAGGTTGGGTGTGGGGGCGAGCGCATTGGACTGAGACTGGGGCTCTCAGCCAGGGCAGTAGTGGACAGTGGATTTTGAGCAAGTCTCCTGATCTCCCTGAGATTAATGATATTGGTAATGATAATTGTGAAGATCAAGGGCAAGGCACTGCGGAAGTGCTGGGGTGTGTTTACTGACTCCCCAGCTCTGCAGTGAGATCCATTACCCCACGTTATGCCTGAGGGAACGGAATGGAGAAGTGTCTTCCCGGGGTGCCCCTGCTGGTGAGCACCAGGTCAGGGCTGGCACCAGCCATCTGAACCAGGCCCCCTGTGCATCGAGTGGGTCTGGCTGTCCAAGTAGGGGAGGGAGTGGCCGCTGGGGTCAGTGGACAAGGCTGCACAGTGGGTGGCGGGAGTAGAGGAAGTGTCCAGCTCTGTCCCATGGTAGAGGCTCATGTGACCTAGGAGTGTGAGCCGTGCATCATTTTCTATCTTCTAGCAGCCACACTGAAAACAGTGAAAGGGATCAGAAATTTTTCTCAGTGTAATTTATATAACGTGATTTAAACAGTTGTGTTGATGGTGGTTTATTTTGTGGTGCCGGGAGAGGAGCCTGTGCTCTGCAGGCTAGACGCTTGCTGTACGCCGCTGCAGCAGCTATCGAGGGAGCGCTTTACCCTCTTGTTAGTGCTGTCGTCGGTGTGCACCTGGCACTTAAATGGCATCTCAGCTTGGTCTTGCCATGTTCCAAGGGCTCAGTGGCAGCATGTGGCACACAGGTCTATGTAGATGCCAGGGGGCTCTGGGTGGGGCCAGCCATGTGGGAACCGGTAATCCCCACCCAAGCCCTGGGGCTACCTAGCAGTGTGTCTCCCTTCTCTGGGCGTCAGTGCTCTTCTCGTGGGAGATGGCAGGACCCGCTGAGCCATGCTTTTTCCAGGGTGAGTGTCCAGGCCAGCTGAAGCCAGGCTCCTCCCTGCCAGAGAGAGGGGCTCTCAGTGAGCCTTGAGTTCTTTGCAGGTTTCGCGGTTTGCTTTGATGTGAGACCTGGGCCAATCATGACCCATGGGCCCCTTGACTGACATGCTGAGTCAAAGCATGGGTTGGAGCTGGTGTTGGGCCCTCGCCACCACCTCTGCCTCTCCCCAGGTGTACACGTCTGGGAAGGGCAGCAGTGCCGCAGGGCTGACCGCCTCGGTGATGAGAGACCCCTCATCCCGGAACTTCATCATGGAGGGCGGAGCCATGGTCCTGGCCGATGGTGGGGTTGTCTGCATTGACGAGTTTGATAAGGTGAGTCTGATGAGGTGAGTGAGTGGAAGATGGGACCCAGGTGTGTGACGTCAGGTGCTCCTGACTTGGGAGACTTGTATTTATTCTAGGGCAAGTTTGGAGAGTTGTTTAACCTCTGTGAGCCTCAGTTTCCATATCTAGAAATGAGGGAGAGTAAAGCGAAGCCCATGTGCTTGTCACCATGATTAGAGGTGACCAAGTTCCTGCCACTGCCACAGCCTGTCCTTGAGAATGGTAACTCCTGCTGGTTTTTCTTCTGTTACTGCTTCCTGCCTGGGTAAGCATGGTGCATGTTTCTCTCCCCCTCTCAGATGCGGGAAGATGACCGTGTGGCAATCCATGAGGCCATGGAGCAGCAGACCATCTCTATCGCCAAGGTGAGCACCCTGGTCAGCCTCCTCAGCCTGCTCTGATGGGCTGCCCTGGACCCTGCTTGCCCAGACTTGCCTAGAGGTGAGCGGGTACCACCTGGGCGTTTGTGGGACAGACATGTCTCCCCTCTTCCCCTCCTGCTCTGTCCCTGTAGGCTGGCATCACTACCACCCTGAACTCAAGGTGCTCCGTCCTGGCTGCTGCCAACTCAGTGTTTGGCCGCTGGGATGAAACAAAGGGGGAAGACAACATTGACTTCATGCCCACCATTTTGTCCCGCTTCGACATGATCTTCATTGTCAAGGATGAGCACAACGAGGAGAGGGATCTGGTATGTCCAGGGGCAGGGCCACTGGCCACAGGGCTCCAGACCAGTCTGTGGTCCTGGAGGAGGGGGAACAAGGTGCTTGGCCAGGGGAGCCCCCATAGTCACATTGGAGTTAGCGGGGAGAACACAAGATGGTAGACTGGAGCCTCAGAGGTGCCTGGAGCCCTGCAGCCTGCCTGGCCTCTGCCAAGAGGGAGACCCTGTGTGATTTCGGCCCAATCACCCTCCCTGGGTGTCACCTTCTTACTGTGGAACAGGGGGGCTGATGCTGGGTTACACGTAAGAGAAGCCCTGCTCTGGTTAGTAGGTTTCTGAAAGAACTTAAGGTGTAGAATGGACGTGCCCAGCAGTGGGTCCAGGCTGTTGGGCAGCTCTTCTTCCTCTGCTTTCCTCTGGAAGCTTCGTTCTCAGGCAGCTGCTCTCCTTGAGGTGGACCAATGAGCTTTTGTCTTTGAGCTGGTAGCTTATCTGCCTCTAAGTTAAGAGGAGGGTCCTTGAAAAGTCCTAGGGTGGAGAGTTGTTGGTGGATTCAGTGTCCATCCTTAAAATAGACACATTCCCAAGCACTGGAGGCTGGACTCCATCTGAGCCATGGTATCTGGGCAGATGTGTGCAGAAGGGTTGGGGCCTGTCCTGTGGGATGAGCACACCTGAGACCTGAGCACTCTTGCTGGTTTCATGATGCCAGGGCCCCATCAGCTCTTCTCGCCTGCCTGACCTTTAAGGGGACCCAGGCTCAGGAAGGCCTGTGGGATGACCTGGTGACCCCTCTGCTCCCAGATGCTGGCCAAACACGTGATCACTCTGCACGTTAGTGCGCTGACACAAACACAGGCCGTGGAGGGCGAGATCGACCTGAACAAGCTGAAGAAGTTCATCGCCTACTGCCGAGTGTGAGTGCAGGACACAGGCCCCCCCCCCCCCCCCGCCCGACCCGTGTGAAGGGAAGGGGCCCAGTGGCCTTGGTCCTGCCTCCTGGCTTGGGATGCCTCCGACAAGTCTGCTGTATGGAGTGGCCCTGTGGGATCTGCATTGCTCCTCTCTGGCCTCACACATAGGATTCTGCCTCAGTTCCTCTAGCTCCATGAGGAGTGGGAGTTAAGATGGTCTTGAGAACCCCTAGAGTCAGCCACAGGGAGGTCATCGTGGACATGGCTCTGGGTAACACCCACCCTTCTTGACCTTGGACAGTGTGCTTGACTCTGTAAGGATTGCACAGGATGACAAGGACCTGGCCCAGCCCAGCACCAAGCAAGGGCCCGTGAGTGTCAGGGTTATGATAACACTCACGGGTTTTCAGTAATCATGATCATACACATACACATTCTGAGTGTTTTGTTAAACTCCTAGTTGTCCCACCAAACCTGAGAGGTTTGGTGATGAGTATACTATAGTTTCATTGCACCAGTGGGGAAACCAAGGCAGAGCAAGGCTCAGTAGCTCTAGGGTCTCACATAGGAGAATATGAATTCAGGCACCTGCCTCCAGAGACAGGTTCTTTTTATTTTAAACGTTTTTTTGTGTGTGTGTAGTTGGGCACAATACCTTTATATTATTTATTTATGTGGTACTGAGAATTGAAGTCAGCACCTCACACGTGCCAGGTGAATCCTCTACTGCTGAGCCACAGCCTCAGTCCCCAGAGCCAGATTCTTTTTTTTTATTGTTGGTTGTTCAAAACATTACATAGCTCTTGACATATCATATTTCATACATTTGATTCAAGTGGGTTATGAACTCCCATTTTTACCCCATATACAGATTGCACAGTCACATTGGTTACACATCCACGTTTTTACATATTGCCATACTAGTGACTGTTGTATTCTGCTGCCTTTCTTATCCTCTACTATCCCCCCTCCCCTCCCCTCCCATCTTCTCTCTCTACCCCATCCACTGCAATTCATTTTTCTCCCTTGTATTTTATTTTTCCTTTCCCCTCACATCCTCTTATATGTAATTTTGTATAACAATGAGGGTCTCCTTCCATTTCCATGCAATTTCCCTTCTCTCTCCCTTTCCCTCCCACCTCTCGTTAATCTTTTTCTCATGCTCTTCCTCCCTGCTCTGTTCTTAAGTTGCTCTCCTTATATCAAAGAAGACATTTGGCATTTGTTTTTTAGGGCTTGCCTAGCTTCACTTAGCATAATCTGCTCTAATGCCATCCATTTCCCTGCAAATGCCATATTTTGACATATTTTAGTGCCGAGTAATATTCCATTGTGTATAAATGTCACATTTTTTTTTTTATCCATTCATCTATTGAAGGGCATCTAGGTTGGTTCCACAGTTTAGCTATTGTGAATTGTGCTGCTATGAACATCGATGTGGCAGTATCCCTATAGTATGCTCCTTTAAGGTCTTCAGGAAATAGTCCGAGAAGGGCAATAGCTGGGTCAAATGGTGGTTCCATTCCCAGCTTTCCCAGGAATCTCCATACTGCTTTCCAAATTGGCCGCACCAACTTGCAGTCCCACCAGCAATGTACAAGTGTACCCTTTTCTCCACATCCTCGCCAGCACTTGTTGTTTGACTTCATAATGGCTGCCAATCTTACTGGAGTGAGATGGTATCTCAGGGTGGTTTTGATTTGCATTTCTCTGACTGCTAGAGATGGTGAGCATTTTTTCATGTACTTATTGATTGATTGTATGTCCTCCTCTGAGAAGTGTCTGTTCAGGTCCTTGGCCCATTTGTTGATTGGGTTATTTGTTTTCTTATTGTTTAATTTTTTGAGTTCTTTGTGTACTCTGGATATTAGGGCTCTATCTGAAGTGTGAGGAGTAAAGATTTGTCAGAGCCAGATTCTTGACACACAACACCTTAGTTTTCTTTTATTTGTTTTTGATGATGGGGATTGAACCTAGGGCCTCTGGCATGTGAAGCCAGCACCTACCCCTGAGGGTCGTCCCATCTCTCGGTTATCTTTTGAAGAGGCTAAACCTCAAAGGTAGAGGGCTCTTGGTGTGTCCACCATGGCGGTCAGGTAGGTCCCTAATTCAGACGCCTCTGTCAGGATGAAGCTCAGAGTCTTCAGAAGCTGAGGCCCACGTTTGCAAGTCAGGGAGCCCTGAAATATCGTCTCATCACCACCAAATCCTGGGGAGCTGCTTCTTCTCTCTGGTCCTCAGTCTCCTCAGCTTTAGGGTGCCCCTAAGTCAGGTTGTCAGTTGGCCTGGGGTAGAGAGGCCGGATGGAGGTAGGGGCCGACCAGATTTCCCTTTGCCCGTCTTCCTGGTGAGTCTCAAACTCCTGGACTTGCCCTGTCCAGCCTCTTGTGGATGTGTCCACAGGTGTGCTGGGGTGGAGGAGCAGGAGGCTGCTGTGAGGACGGCCAGCTGGTAGCCACTCCATGATGTCCAGTAGTAGGGTTCACCACTGGAAACGTGCTTAGACCTCCTCCACCTGTTTCTGACAGAGGCACCTGTTTTTGTCCCCTGCATTGATCTCTGGTGCCTGCCCACAGGCAGCCCAGGTTTCTCTTCAGTCCCTCTCATTGATGTGGCTAACCCATGCCAGCAGGAGCTCTGACTGGGGACACGGTGGGCACCCCAGGGTTTCTTCCTGGGCTCAGGCTACTTGCTCCCTACCGTCCTGCAGGAAGTGTGGCCCTCGGCTATCAGCAGAGGCTGCGGAGAAGCTCAAGAACCGCTATATCATCATGCGGAGTGGGGCCCGCCAGCACGAGAGGGACAGTGACCGCCGCTCCAGCATCCCCATCACTGTGCGGTGAGTGAGCAAGGGCTCCGAGGTCCGCTGCTGACCACCCTGCACAGGCCCGGGGAGGGTCCAGGTGGGGAGGGCCTCAGGAGTCTGCACTGTGGCCTCCTGATGACCTGCCTTTCTCAGTTTGTTGAAGTCTTGGGAAGCTTTGAACCTCGCCTCTTTTGAATTTGGTCTGGCTTCCCGCTGGGGGGCAGCCTGAAGGTGAGTGGAGGACCCAGACCTGGAAGTCAGGGTGTTGGACCCAGCTTCTGGCCCAGCAGTCGTCGTTTTCTCAGCCTCCGCCCCTCCTTGCTGTGAGTGTGGAGACTGCATAGTGGATGGATTAGGGGCCTATGCGGTTGAGTCCTCGCTCAGCACTGATTGATGAAGTGGATTTGGCTGTGGCAGTGGAGAACTCAAGCAGCTTAGGTAGCCTGGAGTTTATTTCTAGTTTGCAGTGTCAGGAGGTGACGGCCTGTTCAGGTTCTTTAGTTGTCGCAGCGTGTCCTCTGTCAGCCCGCTCCTGCCGCAGAATGCTGCTCTTCCACGTTGAGGGAGCAGAAGGGATAGAAGGGCACAATGCTCTTGAGGATCCTCCTGACGTCCCCTCCAGGGGTCAGATTTGTGGCTTACTGGGCACACTTGGTCACACAAAAACACCAGAAGAGGCTGGGAAGTGTCCTTTAGAGGGTTGGCAAGTCTGGAGTACAGCGCAGAGTTCCATAACTAAGGTGGACTATAGGCAGTGGCCATTTCCACCATAGTACTGCTGCCTTGGACGAGTCCCCCCGGCACGGTGTGGGCTGCGGCAGTCCTGAGCACGCCCACTTTTGCTCCCACAGGCAGCTGGAGGCCATCGTGCGCATTGCAGAGGCCCTCAGCAAGATGAAGCTGCAGCCCTTTGCCACGGAGGCAGATGTGGAGGAGGCCCTCAGGCTCTTCCAAGTGTCCACATTGGATGCTGCCTTATCGGGCACCCTGGCAGGTGAGCAGGTGCTGGGGCCGTGTGGACAGGGCCTGGATGCCGACGGCCCGCAGGTGCTGCTTCTCTGAGCGTCCTCTACACGCTGTCCCCCAGGCTGTCCTCTAGGATGACCCTTGAATGCAGTCTTGTGGCGTAGTTCATTAAAAGAAATCTTGGGTGCCTTGGCGCACACCTGTGATCACAGGAACGTCCAGGGCCAGCCTCAGCAACTTGGGGAGAGGCCCCAGCAGCTTAGTGAGACCTTGTCTCAAAAAATAAAAGGGGCTGGGCTGTGGCCAGTGGTGCAGTGCCCTGGCTCAGTCCCCAGTCCAGGTGTTTGGGGGTAACCTTGTTGTTGCTTAGGAGCAGTCGTCAGCCCTCCGTGTGCTGAGCTCAGAACTGTTCAGTGCTTCCCGAGCTGTTCTCATTTTCCTGGATGGCCACACCCAGCTGGTCTGGTCTGTCCGTCTTTCTTGTGCTAGCCATGAGAAAGCCAACCCTCCGGGAGCCCTTCTCATGGTGCCCCTGGTCAGGGGTCTTGGTGGGAGTGCAGGCTGCCTGGCCCCTGTCCCTGTGCACACCACCTGCTTCTGGCCAGCCTTCCAGCAGCCCTTCTGAGCATGGATGTGCGCAGGCCCTTTAGAGGTGGGCCATTCCTTCCCCACAGGCGGGCGCTCTCTGGGTCCTGGGGACGTAAGCAGACCATTACGAGGTCTCTGCCCTGTGGGCTCGATTTTTCTTGAGGGGAAGAGATAATAAACAGACAAATGCACGTGAAAGGTGCACTGGGGACAGGATACTGGAGAAGGAGTGGTGCTACTATGCATCAGGGGTGGGGGCTCTCAGGGTGACCTGTGTGAAGTGAGGAACTGAGACTCCCTGGAGACCCCAGGTGGAGGAACACTGTCAGCTCAGGAAGTTGGAAATCCTGGACCTCCTTGCCGAAGGCTACTTGGCACCCTCTGGATGTGGTCTCTAGGGTGGCCCGGCCTCCTTAGAGACCACATCAGGAAGTTGTCCTGTGGCTGTCCAGCTGGATGGAATCCGTGGGTCCAGTCTTGTAGGACTCGCTTGCCAGCAGTTGTCATACAGAAGTGGCCTGTGTCCTTTCTTCAGAGCCCTGCAGTGGCTCTTCTTTCACCAAAATTGAGACAATCATGTGCTGGGTCCCCCAGGGGCCCATGGGAGCTGGCCCTTAGTCGCCATGCTGGCACTGGGGCCCCTGGACTGCTGAGCGAGTCAGGCGTGTCCCCCCTCTGCGCTGGCCCTTGCTGGCCCTCAGTGCCCTGTGTTCTCCCGGGCACTCTTTTGGACTTGGCTCGGGCCCCTTTCTTGGGTTGGAGGCCTCCATTTCTCCAGGCCTCCCAGCTTGGGCCAGAGGTCCCCAACACCCTGACACCCACCCATCTCACACCTGCAGGGGTGGAGGGCTTCACCAGCCAGGAGGACCAGGAGATGCTTAGCCGCATCGAGAGGCAGCTCAAGCGCCGCTTTGCCATTGGTTCCCAGGTGTCCGAGCACAGCATCATCCAGGACTTCACCAAGCAGGTGGGCTTTTGCTAGGGCTGGGTGGGCAGGGCAGGATCGCTGGGAGCCTGGCATGGGGTACAGGAAATGTTCTTTGGCCCAACTCCTACCACCCAGCACTAGTGTCCTTTTGCTCAGTAGATGGGCCCTGTGTGGGGTGGGGTGCTACAACTGTGGTTCCCTCCCGGGGATGCTTTAGTCAGGGGCAAGGATACTTTTTAATATTCCCCAGGGGATAGGGAAGAGGCTACTCAGTTCCCCCAGTCCTCCTATTCCTCCCCTCGGTTGCCTGGCTTCTTACGGGGCAGGGAGGGCCAGAGCCAGGAGGGTGAGCCTTCCCGCTCATTGAGGACAGGGTTACTGATCCCATAGAGAAGAGGTAGGGCCGCGTGTGGTGGTGCACGCCTGTCATCCCAGCAACTTGGGAGGCTGGGACGGGAGGATTAAAAGTTCTAGGTCAACCTCAGCAACTTAACAAGCCCTAGCAAGATCCTGACTCAAGAAAAAAGGTTTGGGGATGTGGGGATGTGCTCAGATAGAGCCACCCTGGAGATAAATTCCCAGTGCCAAATTGGGGGGAGCTGCTACTTTAAAATCACGGCAAGTCCTCCTTTCCGGTTCCCACTGCAATATTATTTTCATTTTCATCCCGAGAGCACACTCTGGGGCAGGTGGTCTCTAGCTGACTGAATCTTAGGTTTAGGAATGACAAGGCTTGAGGCCTGGAGTTACAGGGACTTAAGTCTCAGCTCTGCCACTTAATTGCCATGTTACCCCAAGCATGAGAGTTAACCCTCTGTGCTTCCGTTTTTTGTGAATGGGGCTGTGCCAGCTGCATGGGGTTATTGGGGATGGGATAAGTTAATGCCTGGTGCACAGCAGGCGCTCAGAAAGTCTGAGCCCTTCCTACAGCCAGGGCAGCCCGGAGTTGAAAACAGCCATCAGCAGCAGGTACATGGGCTCCCGTGTCCCGGGGGACATGCTCCTGTATCTGTCCTGTGCTCTGCAGAAGTACCCGGAGCACGCCATCCACAAGGTGCTGCAGCTCATGCTGCGCAGGGGCGAGATCCAGCACCGCCTGCAGCGCAAGGTGCTCTACCGCCTCAAGTGAGCCGCCTTCTCGGACGCCTGACCGCCAGCTGCACCTAGCTCCTGCGCCATCAGGACTGTGCCATGGCTTCTGCCACCGGCTGCCTTCCTCTCTGCCCTGGAGGAAGGAGCCCTCATCTGCCTCAGGCGACTGCCTTCACTGCAGTTTCAGGAAATGTGCTTTTTGTCTGTTGAAAGAATAAAGCGTGCTCTGCTCGGTACCTGGGGGCTTCTGCACCTGGTGGCGTCTCTCTTATGGTGGGGCTAGCTGGAGCAGGGCCAGGCTTTGGAGCCACCCATCTTGGTTCCCACATGTGCCTTCACGCAGGCGCCTGGGTGAGTCGCTAGACTGTTGTGCCCCGGGGTCTTCCTCTGTCGGGGCCACACTGGCCTGAGTCCCTGCCAGTGGGTGCAGCGAGGCAGTGTGTGCCTCAGTGCTCTGCACCTCAGGTTGGACTGCCCTGCTCAGCCCTTCTGTGCCTCAGTCTTTGTTGTCCTAAACAGGTACAGCTTCCCTGCTCCTTGGGGTTAAGAGCAGGAAAGGCCTGGCAGCCCGTCAGAGCTCCAGTGGCATGTGGAGTCTGGCAACGGATTTCTACCAGCCTTAGAGCATAGCAGGTCGGAGCAGAGGGCTGGGGTCCCGCGGGCCCGTAACCCTGGGTGGGGGGCACGGGTCGGAGCCCAAGTGTTGAGGTGACGATGAGCACTGATTGGCCAGAAGCACAAGGGCCATGGGGCCGGAGGGAAACTGCTGGTGTTTTGTCCTTATTTTTCTTAATATTGACATAGTGTGTATTTCGGTTTTTAGAATCTAAGATTCACAAAATTGAGGAAAAGTTAGTGAAATAAAATATTTGATACTTAAAACATTTAGAAATGTGAAGTCTCAAGGGAATCTGAACTTTGAGTTCTGCTGGAACTTCTCCTGGTGCGTTATTAGCAGGTGACGTATTTACAGATAAACACAGGAGGCACTCGAAGCTACTGAGCTGGGAACAAGGAAGCGGCATCGCCGTGGTCATTGTTCATCACAAGGGTGTTTTTGTGCGTAGATTGCCAGTTGCTCAAAGACCTGGCGTCCCTGTTCCAGGAAATGGTGAGATGAGAGGAGCTAAGTCGTTCCCCTGACTCACTACGTTCAAAGCCTGTTCCTTTTCTGATTTTTAGGAGAACGTGGAACAGCAGATGCTTGCTTTGGGTGGCATCTTGGTTCCTTGAACCTGAGGCCGCATTTCCGTTTGCTATGAGCCTTTCATCTTGTTCAGGTGGAGGCTTGCATCCCTCAGCCTGAGCACTGCCTGTTTTGTGTTCATATTGGACTTGAGTGACCTTAAACCTGTAGCAGCAGCTTGGTGTTGCTGGTGCCCTTCCCCCAGTTGGGTGTGGTGCCACCAGGATCACCTCTGTCTTACGGATGGAGATGTAACTGGGAGGGAGTGCAACAAGGTCAGGCTTCAAGCCAGGCTTGGGCTGAACCCCATGGCACGTGGCCTCCATTCCCTTCCCGGGCATTCCCTGAACACTAGCTGAGCCCCAAAAAGCCAAGGGGAAAAACACAGGAAGAAGCAGGCAGAACCCAGCCTCTGAGAGGGGAGCCATCAGCTGGGTAGTGGTGGAGGCCTGGAGGTCTGTCGTTGCCGTAGTGCACACCTGTAATCCCAGCCACTTTGGAGGCTGAGGCATGAGGATCGCAAGTTCAGGCCAGCCTCAGCAACTTAGCCAGGCCCTGTCTTAAGAATAAAAATAGGTGGAGGATGTAGCTCAATAATACGGTGTTCCAGGGTTCAACCCCCAATACTGGGGGCGGGAGGGAGCTTGAGCAGCTGTTGAAGAGGACAGATGGGACACAGTAGGTCTCACATGGTCTTCAGCACCCCCACCAGACCAGAAGTCTTGCAGAGGACCATTAGCACTTGCTACTTAAAATTATGTGAAGTTATGTCCAACTTTGTTTTCTGTTTGTTGGAAATAGACAATCCACACAACATGAAAGTGTTAATGAAAATGTGTAATTTTAGATGTGTTTGTAAGTAGTGGCTTTCTCTTCAAGAAAAACTATCAAATTCCCAAAATGCAAAAGGTAAGCCTTGCAGACAGGCTGATGGGAGTTTTCATGCTTTGGGATGCCATAGCAGCTACTCATATAAGTTTAAAATGGCAGTTTGGTGTTTATTTAACAGGGTTTAACTGGAAGCTTCAAGTCTGAGTGAACAAAAGTAGACATTTGTTTTAGAACATTTGGGGACAGGCATGTGCCCAGTAGCAGAGCACTTGCCTAGCACATGTGAGGCCCCGGCTTCCATCGCCAGACTGCTTTCCAGTGGTTTCCATTAAGGCTTTTGGTAGGATACAGACCCCCAAACTGCATTTTCTACTGAAGTCCGAGGCCATGAGGGGTGGGAGTGTAGCTCGGGGGTAGTGGGCTCGCCCAATGTGCTGTGTGCGGACCTGGGTTCTTCCCCCCGACCCCAAGGGAAAATGTTAAAGGCTGAGTGAGGTTCAGGAGGAACACGGGCTTGGCCAAATGGCCTGGGTTCAAATCCCAGCTCATCCACATCCTGTACTCCTCAGCCCTAATTTGCTCACCTGAAAACAGGGGATACTGCCTTGCCGTGCCGTTCAAGGAGGACCAGGGCAAGGCCTGCACATGGTGGTCGGTCTCCACCTCGATAGTGCTGGGAACATTCCAGCAAAGTGGTACAGAGGTTATTTATAACCTGATTCCTTGTGAGAAGCACTTGTGATCTCTGGGTTCCATTTTCTGAGTCTTAAGTTCTGGTAGTGGGGAGTTGGGGAACCAGCCATGGGGGTGAGTTGGTGACTGGCACTTTCCCCAGCGTCTAGCAGAAGGCTAGTGTGGACAAGCTTGGAGCAGGCCCCAGGGAAGAGGGCGATGCCAGGGGCACTTGCTGGTTTGCTAGGAATGTCATAACAGTGCCACAAAGTGGGCGAGGGTGTATTAAGTTCATTCTCCATTCTGGAGGCTGGAAGTCCTAGATGGAGGTGTCCAGGTTGGCGTGCTCTCTTGCCCGCTGGGGCTGGGGGAAACCCCAGGGCCTGTGCATGCTGAGCAAGAGATCTGCCACCAAGCTGCACCCCCAGCCCAGTGTCTTAACAGTCTACTATTCTGGGGCCCAGTGGCTGGGGCACAGTATATCCTACAGGGGAGGGGTGGTCAGGGCAGAAACGATCGGAGGCCTGGGTTCCCTGGGACAGAAGGGAAGTCCCCTGGCCAGCAGAACGGGTTTTCTTGGAAGCTAAGGAGGGACAGTACAGTCTGAGTGCCTCTCTGGTAGCCTCAGCCTGTCTCACCAGAGATGAAGTGGGAAAGGCACACGGCACAGTGAGAGCTCAGAAGGCAGATGTGGCTTCTCAGCAGTGAGCCAAGTCCCTGTCCCTGTAGAGGGAGACAGGGAAGGATTGGGGATGAGGCTGGAGGGGTGCTGGAACAGGTCCAGCGAGGCAGGATGTGCAGGTCCTGGGGTTCCCCAGTGCCTGAGTGGTAACCAGACCACACCCGCTGCTCAATGGGCCAGGCACCGCAGAAGCACTGGATGCACATCCTGATCTCAACCTCCCACAGCCCTGTGAGTTAGTGGGTTTGTTCCCATTAGAGGTAAGGAACAGCCCAGAGGGGTTAGGTAACTCCCCCAGAGTCACACAGCTGTTGAGTGGTAGCCATGGGATCTCATGAGGACTCTGGCCTTTTCATCTTGGACAGACACAGATGTATCTGAGCAGAGAACAGACTGCAGGTCATGTGATGTCATACTGGGGCCCAAAGATCCCTGTGACCTTTGTCAGGGTTTCTTCTCAAGCCTCTGTAGTTCCTAGGGAGGGCTTTGCAGACACAGGGCCTGGGGTGCATTCTTGCCCTGGGACGTGGATTCTTGGGGGCCTATAGGCCCAGGAGGGGCCCCGGAAGCTGCTGGTCAGACAGCCTGACCACTGGGCTTGCTCTGGATGGAAGTTGTTGGTCAGTGGGTCAGTTCCTGGGGAGTGGGCTGGAGCTTGGGCTTCATTGCTGGAGGAAAGGAGGTGCTCAGAGCCAGGCTCCTACTCCCAGAGCCCTGGTGGCCAACAGGTCCTGCTGTATACTGGGCTGGGCGCCTCAGTGAGGCCTCATACCTGCGCTTAGTCTTCCTCCTTCCACGAGAGGGCGCCAGAGCACCAGTCACCAGGCAGCACTTCCTGCTCTGCAGGGGGAGCCCTGTCTGGCTTGCACAGCGCCTCCCCAGGGCTTCCCAGCACCTCCTGGCTCCCTTTCAGAAGCTGGGCTTGGGCAGCTCTTCACGCTGGCCTTGTTTGGACAAAGGTTTTTGTGGGTCCATACCCTGGGGTCATGCCTGACACACTGGTCTCATTTAATCAGTTCTTGATCCAGGGCAAGTAGGTATCTCCATCCCCACTTCAAACCAGGAAACTGAGTCACAGCGAGGTTACGTCCCAGCAGTGGGTGAAGCTGGGATCCAGACCCAGGGGTGTCTGGCCCCAGTCTTTGCCAGCTGCCGGTGAGAATCATAATCTTAGTGGCTCAGAAGGTGGGATTCAGGGATTCTCACACACGTAATGCCAGCCAGCCAGCCAGGGCCCTGGCAGGTCAGCCTCTGCGGCCCCAGTCTGGCCGGATGGGCTGTTGGCTGTTGTCTGCTTCCCCTCAGGAGGGGCGCTCCAGGGTCAGGGCCCAGCCGAGTTGCACGTCTCCCCTCCGTGCCCAGCTTGGAGCAGTTGCCCTACACTCACCCCAACTCCCGTGGCCAAACCCACCATCCCTTTTGGACCCATGAAGCATCCCATGTCCTGCCTCTCGCGTGAGCCGTGAGGTACCAGGCGGCCTTTGAGAACTAGCTCTGTTCCTCCAGGTGAGTTCCTGGGGAGCAGGGCCCCGTCCCCACGCCTGCAGGGGACACACTGCTGGAGTGAGAACTGAGCCTTAGTTGTTTTGGAGCCATGAGGCTGTTTGCTACTCAGTTTAGTCTTTTCCATCCTGGCTAACACAGATCAGGGAAATGGGGATAACGATGGTATTTTTGCCTTTTTTGCTGGGGGGTGGGTACCAGGGATTGAGCTCAGGGGCACTCGAGCATTGAGCCACATCCCCAGCCCTATCTTTTGTATTTTATTTAGACACAGCGTCTCACTGAGTTGTTTAGCGCCTTGCTTTTTGCTGAGGCTGGCTTTGAACTTGTGGCCTTCCTGTCTCGGCCTCCGGAGCCACTGGGATTTTGGGTGTGTGCCACCACTCCCAGGGATATTTTTGCAATAGTCCGGAGAGCTGTAGATGGCTGGGCAGAGGTGATCCCTCCTTGTCACTCATCCATTCATTCACACCAAGGGGTAATCCTGCCTGCACTGGAGGGCGTGGGCGAGGTGTCCGTGTGTCCATAGAGTTTTTAGAGTGCCCGGCACAGGTGCACTCCCTGCAAGAGTCTGTTACGGTTATTGATGTTTTTAGTTCGTTTGACTAAATTCACCAAGCGGCCACAGGTTTCCTGGACAGGGGAAATAGAGAGAGCCAACAAAGCATGTTTCTGCCTTGGGGGAGAAAGATCCAGAGAGAACATCAGGGCTGGCACAGAGGGCCTGTGAGAGCACGGATTGGCATGGCCTGAGAGGATGCAGCCAGTGAAGGCCTGGGCTGCGGGTGCAGGGTGGCCCTGTGCTTTGAGATGAAGCTGAAGGGCTCTGGGAGTCGGGAGGCAGGCAGCTGGGAGCCAGGTACTGTTTTGACAGTTGTGTTCACAGCCCCCACGTGGAACAGCTCCTTAGCAGCAGATCTGGGGAGGAGAGGGGACATCACAGGGTCCCACCTCTCATGGGGAGGAAGGCCAGACCTGATCTCCAGTACAACCCTTGGTGTCTGTTAGTTGGCCCAGGCCGCCTGCTCAGCCCCTTCCTCCAGTCCAGTCTGGTCTGGCCTCTTTGAGCCCCATGGGGCACATGAGGCCAGATGGGGCTGGGGAGGGGCAGTTTGGATTGTGGACTGTGAGGCCAGAGCAGGCAGCTCAGGGAGGAGACCAGGGAGCCCGGCGCTCAGGGGGGAGGCAGGGTTGTTGGATGTTGGGGCAGGTGCTGCTGGGGGCGGGCCGAGGCCCTAGGTGGTTGGCATCTCATTATCCTTCATCTTTATCTTCCAAGAGGAAGCCCTGGTGTGTGGTCCTAGGAGTGTTCCCTGGGTGTGACAGAAGAGGGAGTTGTGACCCTTGGAGTTGACCAGACTTGTAATACCAGATCACTGTCCTGAGAGAGACTTGGGCCCAGAGAGGGCATGCCACTTGCTCAGACACACAGCCTGTCTGTTTTCCCCAGGACCAGAAAACAGACCCAGTGGCTCCTGGCATGACACCTTGCTGATTTTGGGGGCCTTGGGACTTCCTATTTTGTTATATTTTTACAGCCCTAGGGGTTGAACCCAGGGCTGCTCTACATCCCCAGCCCTTCCTAGTTTTCATTTGGAGACAGGATCTGGACTGTCCAGGGTGATCTCAAACTTGTGATCCTCCTGCCCCGGCCTTGCAGGTAGCTGGGATTACAGGTGTGCACCACCACATCTGGCTGGGGCTTCTCATTGTACCGGAAGTCGGATGTCATGCCGTTGCCCCGGTCGGCACGCGTAACCCTGCACTTGCCTCTCCATCCTCCTCTGGCTTCCCAGGGCTAGATCCCACAGGAGCGCCTGGGTGCACAGGAGCAGGGGACAGCCCCTCCTGCCCACCTGTCCCTTCCCTTTCCTCAGAGGCCTGGAGCTGGACTCTGGAGCAGCACCTCTCTCGTAGGCCCAGGCTGGGCAGCTGCTAAGATAACCCTGAAAGTCCTCCATCTGGGGCCCACACCCTGTGTCATCCGTCCTCCCTCCTGAGTGTGGCTGGCTTAGGCACAAAGTCCAGACCCAGAGGGACGCGGTGGGGCCACACCTGAGGCCAGTACGGTGGGCTGCGGCTCCATCTTGGTCCTCCCTCTCTCTCTCTCTCTCTCTCTCTCTCTCTCTCTCTCTCTCTCTCTCTCTCTCTCTCTCTCCCCTCTCTCCTTCGGGAACCAGCTGCCAAGTCGAGCAGTGAACTGGTGTCTTGTGGGATCCCGCCCTGATTGCGCCGCCGTGAGAGGCAGCAGACCCTGCCCCAGGAGACCATGAGCATTTGCTATTTCCAGCTTCTGGGTTTGGGGACCTCTGCAGCCCCAGGTAACTTCCTACAGCACCTCTCTCTTTGCCACCCCCTCTGGGACCCACCCAGCTGCTCCCTTTCTTTCCTCTTGCGCCGTCCTCCCCCCAGACCTCAGGAAGAGTCCCATCTCGAGTTCTCGTCCACCCCTCTAGTCCTCCGGGGCCGAGGCTCTGAGCTGGGTCGAGCCATCTCTTGCTCCCTGGCTCATTTCCCTCTGGGTCAAAGCCGTTCACTGAGGAGTAACACAGTTGTCCCAGGTGCACAGGTCAGAGGCCTCTCCCACCCCCCGGTGTCTCCTGACCTTCCTAACTGCTCAGATGTGTGGTCTGTGGTCTGAAGGCTCCCAAATGACAGTGAGTGACTGAGGCCCTGAGAAGAACGATGGCGCTGGGAGACGGCGGGTGAGGACAGCAGGGCCCCTGCTGGGCCTGGGGTCCCCGACTCCAGCAGCAGGGCAGCATGGGAGATTGTGATAGCATTGGTGACGTGCGGGCTCCTCACCCTCTCGGGCTTGCGCTGGTGTCTGGATGCACAGATACTCTCACTGGACGTGAGTTTCGTGGGGACAGGGACGTCTGCCTTGCTGTGTGGATCTCAGCAGAGTGCGAGCCTAGTTCTGCAGCCCGCGGTTGTCGCGGTGGCTTCTGGGGAGGCTGGAGCGGCCGTGTCCCCGGCAGCCTGGTTGTGCAGTGAGTTTGGGACAGTTGTCCCTGGAAACCCAGCCACTTCACAGGCGGAAAAGAAAAACTTCTTTCACTTCGACTATGGATTTTGTTGGCTGTCCCTGAACCACGACTGGTTCTCCTTCTCCACAGTGTGTGGGACACAGTCACTGAAAGTCCCAAGTAGTGACCTGAACGCCCCCACAGGAAAGCAAGACCGCCCTCCCTCAGCATCCAGAGACCAGCCCGGAGCTCTCCGGTTGGCTCTCCTGGGTGTCCTCATCTCTTGGAGCCTCGCGTTGCCAGAGCCACGAGCTGCCACAGTCTGCTGTCAGCTCTAGCTACTTCTTGTACCGTGGCCGGGATGGACGGGCCGGGCCCCAGAATAGGGCGGGAAAGCCTGGGGTGCACGTAAGGCATTAACTACCACACCCCATGCCAGAGGGGCGGGCTGTGAGTGAGTCCCACAGGGCACATTGCTGTCATTAAGCCCCAGGAGAAGGAGTCCCGCTCTTGGGTCTCATAACTGCTGTACCTTGACAGCCAGGAGGGTTCAGACTGTCCCTCTCTAGCCCTACAGTGCTTTGGGTGGGGCAAGAGAAGCAGGCTCAGAAGGAAGAGGAGCCACGAGGAAGAGTAGGGCAGGGCGGGACCTTGGCCAGGGCCTCTGTCTCGGGGCCCCCCGGGTCCAGCCAGCAGAATGAGGATGATGCAGGCCACCCCGCAGGACCCCGCAGGGCCAACAGGACGGCATGTGTGGGGGAGTGCCTAGGGTGGCCTGGCTCATGGGCATCTCGTGGTGACGGGGACTGAGTGGGGTGGGAGGAGTCCATGGCCCATGGAGGACTTTCCAGCTTCTGCAGAGCAACTTTGTCATTGCCATGGTGACCAGAGTGAGAGAGTGGTTTATTTTGGAACTTGATCTTTACAGCCACCTTTGTCCCTAGGTCCCCCTGCTGTGACTTTTCTCCTGTAGGCCTGTCCCCTGATGCGTGGGGACAGCAGACATGAGTTGGACACAGCCCTGGCCAGGTAGGACAGAGCCTGGCCTCCACCTTGCCAGCCTCCCTAACCTGGCTTCTCTGGCCCAGGCCGGAGGCAGGAGGCCTGGTTTCTTGGCCTGCCTCTGCCACAGGCCTGCTGGGTCACCTGTCAGGCTTGTCCCTGAGAGTGGACACCCAGGGGTGTTAGCAGTGCCTTCCTTCCTCATGCACTGACCACGGAGCTGTGTGGAAACAGGAAGATGACAAGGACAGAAGGGAGAGTCACCTCGAAGAACACCTGTTTTCCTGTCACCCACCGTCAGCCTCCGGCCTCTCCACAGTCCTGGGTCACACGCAGACTCGGTCTTCACACACCTGAGGTCCCGCTGCAGGGCAGAGCGGGACCCTGGAACGTCCCCTAAAGTCTTATCACGACTCTCGAACTTGGGCAAAACCCACGATGGAGGGTGTCCGCGAAGACGAGCACGAGAAGCAGGGGCTTGGCTTGGAGACAGAAGCAGCACAGAGTGTCTGGGGACAGAGGAGGCGCACAGCGGGCCCTGGGAGCCAGGCTGGGGGTGGCTGTGGACTACACAGGCCCCAGGCCTCAATTCCTCTATCTGTGGAATGGGAGCGTCCTGATCTCTGACTCCCGGGAGGGGTCTGTGACCCATGAACGGCCTGGACACGACGGGGGCTGCAGGGCTGGGAGGGGGAGGCATGGGTTGGGCCCCCACCGGGGGCTGCGATTCCAACACAGGGTCTCGGGCTGCAGAGGGTGAGTTCAGACAGCTCCCCTTGAACCTAATCTGGTCCCAGAGGCTCTGAACATGGCCGGAGCCGCCCCCAGCTGGGGTCACCCCATCTCATCTGGATATTCCCACGGCTCAGCCCAGGGGCAGGAGCCTGCAGAGCAGTGGCCAAGGGACTCTGTACCAAGGTGG
The DNA here is from genome assembly GCF_052094955.1 of Ictidomys tridecemlineatus. NCBI lineage: Eukaryota > Metazoa > Chordata > Mammalia > Rodentia > Sciuridae > Ictidomys > Ictidomys tridecemlineatus. Next base: position 10,924,040 of record NC_135482.1, on the reverse strand, counting down.
GCCCTGCCCAGGGCTGCTAGCAGGAGGGGCATGTGCAGGAGGCTGGGAACCCCTGGGAGAGGCCAGGGGGCGCTGGGTGAGACATCACAGGATGGGGGGGGGGTTAACCAGCTGTGTGCCCGCTGCAGCCTGGGCCCCTGAGGCTGGGCTCCGCCCGGGAAGCACGGTCCACACACCTGCTGGCTGTTTACCAGGGCCCCAGGTACTGGCCAGACCTCTGCACGTGCCAGGATCTACTTGTTCCTCACAGTAGCCCTAGGAAGTGGGCGGTTGACCCCTCATGCCATTATACAGAGGAGGAAACCCGGGGTCAGGGAAGTGAAGCCACCTTAGGGAGTGGAGGGGATCTGAAGCCAGGCAGCGTGGTGTGGCAGGTGGGCATGTGAGCAGAAGGGGGTGGGATGAGCAGCCCTGAGCTGGCCTGGGGGACAGGAGGGGCTGGGCGAGATGCTCTGGAGGTCCCACCCTGGACTCGCAGGGAAGGCTCCTTGGAAGCGGTGTGCTTCGCCCAACGGGAATCTTGGAGCCTGGGAAGGAGGAGGAAACGCAGAGTGAGGGTAGACTCACAGGTACAGAGGCCTGGAGGTGAACATGGCAGGGTGTGTAGGTCCAGGCAGGACCAGGGCCATGGCAGGAACTGCCGCCGCCCCCCAGCAGTGGGCTGAGCCGGACCCAGAGCACCTGGTTTGAATCCCTGCTCTGCCGCCGCTGGGTCTGTGGTCTGGGCAAGTCTTCTAGCCTCTCCACTCCTGTTTCCCCTTCTGGACAGGGACAGTGCCTGCCTCCTGGGATCGCTTCAGTGATTAAATGAGATGATGCTAAACAGGAATCACCTGTTGCCCAGCAAAGAGCAAAGGCTCGTCTGTGTTGGCATCAGTGCTGTGGGCATGTTAGGGACTCAGGGAACCGAGGCTGGATTGATGAGAACCAGGAGGTGAGAGAGGGCAGAGAGGGGGCTGGGGATAGGAGGCGGAGGGGGGGTACTTCTGGTGGTGAGATGGGGCGGAGGAGCGAGCAGAGGGCATCGCCAGGGTCTGTTGGCTCAAGGGAGAGCTGCTCCATCACGAGGTGCCATCTGCCAGGCAGCTGCTCTCGAAATAGCTTCCCCTGCTGGACCGGGGCTGCGGGAGGGCAGAGTGGAGGACCCATCTGGGCTCAGCTGGGTCCAGAGCGCGGCCAGGAGCCCCCGTGCCCCCTTGTGTCTGAGGTGGGGGCGCAGCCAGCCCCTGTGTCGTGGGTGGGAATGGGGAAAGTGGGGCAGCCTGGGGCTGGCTGGGTGCTAGGGACAGGCAGGGAGGGGCCACAGTGGTGACGATAATGACAGTGCCGCTATCAGCATTAGCAATGAGGCAGAGCCAACACAGGGACAGCTGTGGCCACTGTCCCTTCTTCCTTTTAGGAGAAGGCCAGGAGTTTCTAGGGCAGCCCAGGGACACCTGTACCTCCCAGACTCCTTTGCAGCTAGAGGGACCATGTGACCTGCTCCTGGCCAGTGGGACACCAGTGGAGCCTTCTAGGTGCACTTGGTCTTTGGGATCCGGGGCTGCACTGTCCTGGTGAGAACGTAGACTCGGGTCACGCTGCTGGGGTTTCTCCCCAGCTCTGCCACCTGCTGGCTGGGTGAGCCTCCGTCATCTCACCTGTCAGGTGGGGACACACCAATGCAGCTGCTCCCGACAGGGACCCTGGTGCGCTGTGCGGTCTAATGGGCTCCTGGACCTTCGGGGAGGCATATCCCTACGTCCGATGTGGGGACTCTGCTTTGAAAACATTTCTGGCACTTGGTTTGCTCTAGTTTAGTGGAGACGTTAGTAACAGCTTGTACTTGGAAACTAGGACTGTGGTGCCCGCTCACCTCGTGCTGTAAGTCCTGATCTTCAAGATCCGTGGTCCTGTGTCTGGTTCCTTCCAGATCTCCAGCGCCAACCCAGCGCCAGGCACGAGGAGGCGCCACTTACATAGGAACCCACGCGGGACCCAACTAGAACATTCTAGCACCGGATTCCCCACTGAGAAAGCCAAATGCCCAGCTGGGGGTCAAAGGAAAGCCCTGCCTCAGATTCTAGAACTCTCTCACACCACGGATATGTCCGACCTTGTCCCCGGACTGCTGGGCACTGTCTCTGGGTGAACAGATGACTCGGGGGGCAGCTCTGGCCTAGTGCACGAGGCAGACACAGAAACGCCCTGAGGGTGTGGGGATGTGCAGAGGGGCTGCCTCGGGGGAGGGGGAGGCGGGAACTGGGGGCGTCCCCGACTCGGCCTGCAGAGCTTTCTAGATCAGCTTCCCCTCAAGACCCCCCCAGCTGTTCTTCACCACGGGGCTGTCCCGCCTCCCACCGTGGATTTCCCTCTCCATTTTCCTGAGTGTTGCCCCCCAGATTCTTCCTCAGAGTCTTTCTAAACACAGGGCCAGGCCTAAGGATTCAGTTCCTCCATGGAGACAAATCAGCCCGCAGTGTCCTGGCCAGGGCCCAGACTCGCAGGTGGGGTCCCGGGGCCCCTGGCTGAGCCAAGCCTTCCTGGGCCTCGGTGTCACCTGCACAAGACATCAGATTCCAGCTCGCGTCCCCAACCCCAGGAAGCACCCTGTGCCTGTGAGGACCGTGCAACCAGCTGGGGGTGGCAGGCAGTCGGGGGCCGAGTGGCGGTCCCAGCTCCAGGCCTGAGCTGGCCCAGGCTTCCCGTCCCTGGGGGAAGCAGCCTTCCGGGGCTGCTGGGGTGACCTGGAGCTGTGTGGGGACACGCTTGTGAACAGCAGAGGGCAGGAGGACAGCTCCACTGTCGGCCCCTCCCTGTGGGCTTGGGGCTCTTCACTGCCGGCAGGAGGACCCCTCCCCAGGGACTGCCCAGCTGGCCTCTGGGGTCTCTGATCTCAGGAGTGGCTCACTGGGCGGCTGGTGGGGACTTGCTGCTGCTTCAGGATGAAACCTGTGGGGGTGGGCCAGGAGAGGGCACAGACAGAGGGCGGGAGCCAAAGGGCAGTTGTATGGTCTGGTGAGGCCCTGGCCCTGTGCTTCCTGTGTCCCCACCATCCTGTGTCCCCACCATCCACCCAGGGAAAGGGGTCTCCTGGGCTGGCCACGGAGCTACCCAGGAAATGGCTCAGCAGGTAATGAGACCATAGAAAGCAGCACGTGCTCCCCCTGGGTCCCCACACCTTGTGGGGAGCTGTCCTTCCTCCTTCACACTCTGGTGTCCCCCTGGTGTCACCTGAGACATGAGACTGGAATTCAAGGGCCTGGTGGAGGTCAGCATGAGGACCCAGGGTGGGGAGCAGCCCCTGCCTGGCCAATGGGAGGAGGTCACTGTGGACCGCAGGTTCCTCTTCTGGAGGGTGGGGCTTGTGACTAGAAGGTCCCACTCTCTCCGGGAAAGGCTGAATCCGCGGAGCTCTGCCTCATTCTTCCCAGGTCTGCCTGCTCCTGTGCTCCTTCCAGAACCAGCACCTCACCCCCTCTGCACCACGCAGGGGCTTCCTCAGCTTCCTTCCCACTGACGCCCACTTCCTCTCACAGCAGCCGGAGTCTTCCTAAACCACGTGTCTGATCATGTCGCTCTTCTGCCAAAGGCTTCCAGAGTCACTTCTTCCTTCAACCCCTGCCTGAAGTTGTGCGATGCGCAGACCCTGTACGAGATCCTGATACAGGTGGGGGGCCTGGCCCTGGAGGGGCTTGTGGTCTCCTGTGGAAGAAGGAGTGTGGCCACACAAGGAGAAAGCTGCTCAGTGCTGTGTATCTGTCAGCTGCTCTCATAATAATGCCACGTAACAAAAAATCCCCCAGAACCAGAGGCTAACAACAGTTATTGGTGTCTGCTCTGCAGTCTGCAGGTCAGCAGGGGATCAACAGAGGGTGCAGGGCTCAGAGGGGCAGGGACCTCTCATCCATGGACCAACAGGCTACCTGGAATCTGTTTGTCCCATGCTGATGGCTGAAGGGCCAGGAGCATGGGGAACCATGCAGTGTCTCCTAAGGCCCCCGCCCAGGGCTGCAATCCATTGGTCAGAGCAAGTCTCATGGTGAAGCCCAGCAGCTGGGTGCTGGGGAAATCCACTCTGCCCCTGGAGGGAGACGTGGCCCAGCCACAGGGAAGGTGGGGGAATGGGAGGGGTGAAGAGCCAGGGCCAGGGGAGCCACCTGCCATGGGCTCTGCAGGGACAGAGGTGCTGCGCTGGAGACGGCCACCTTGGATGGCTGGCGAGGGTTGGCCCAACAGCACTTCCTCCTGCCTGGACCTCAGAAGGAGCAGGGCATTAGAGGCCCACCCTAGGGAGGAATCGCGTCACCTTGGGACTGGCAGGCGGCGGGTGGGTCCCCCCAGTGCAGGCCTGGTTCCTCTTTCAGCCTTGGGACCATGCTGACCTCCAGCGCTGGCCCACGACCTGCCCTGGCCGGGCGGAGCAGGCAGCTGACCAGCGCCCAGCCCAACCTGCCAGGGCCTCTGGCTGTGCTGGGTCCTCGGCTGGAAACCCTGCCTGTCCCTCCACTGACTACCCCAGATGTCACCCCTCCAGGAAGCCCTGCCTGGGCCCAACCCTGGAGGGGGATTCCCTCTGGGGGTCCCAGCAGGTCCAGGCATGTCACCAGCAACCAGGGCCTTCTCCCGGGACTGACTTGGCAAGAAGAGGTGTCCTCAAACCTTTGTTGAGGGGGTGACTGAAGAACGTCCGTCTCTGAACCCCACACCTGTGAGCAGAGCAGGGCTGGGCCGAAGGCTCCGGCCACAAGAACACACCTCAGCACAGCATTGAGTCTTTTGGATGACTTGGCCAACATTTATTAAGCACCATCTGTGTTCCAGGAGCAGCCTGAGGTACAGATGTGGGCACAATCAAGCCCCGGCTCTCAGAGCCACCTGCAAATAGACAAATAGACACAGGGCAAAGTGTCGGGAGCGGAACACGCAGGAAGGTGAAACAGGATGATGGGAGAGAAAGTGATGGAAGGATTTGGGTTCTGTTGTTTAGTATTTTGAAAATTTTTATTTTGGAAAATCTGGGGCCTATGGGAGTTCGTCCAGAGCGATGGCTACAGTGGCCATCTTGCTGGTGGACCCTGCCCCTGCCCAGCCCTGCCTGAGTTTCAGCCACAGGAATAGTGAGAGAGGCTCTCTGCAGGGAGGACATTCTGGGTGGCAGGAGACGAGGGTCAGGGTTCCAGGGGGACAAGGCCTGGTGGACGTGGGGGAGCCAGGCTCAGGGCAGGAAGTGTAGTTGAAGGGCCAGGAGCTGGGGGCCACCTGGGCTGAGTGTGGGGGAAGTGAGGGCCAGAGACAGACCTGGCCCTCTGCAGCTGCCAGCATGGCCAACACGGAGGCCACAGACGGCCTGGGTCCTAGACCACATGTCCCTTGTCATTGTGAGCTCTGCCTGTATCACTGGGTGTTTAGATGGTGGTTTCCGCCTCTGGAAGGGGGCGGCTAAGGGGGCTGCAGCTCCCCGGGCCCCGGGTGGTGCCCCGCCTTCCCCTCTTCTCTACCCAGGCCTCGCTCTTCCGGGGGCTTCTGGGCTGTTCCTGTTGCCCAGACGTCTGGTGCTGACAGCCCCAGTCCCTGTCCCGCTGCTGCCTGACCTCCCAGCCCTGCTCCATCCGCCTGTGGCTTGGGCAGATGCCCTGTCCCCCACCAGGCCAGGCCCAGGTCCCAGCAGGGGGCTGGGTGCTCCCCCCTTCCCCGAGGTTCAGTGAGGGGAGGGAGGACTGGTTCCGAGGGGCAGGGGACAGCAGGGTGGAAGAGGCCGCTCTGAGCCCAGGCGCCGCGTGACCCCAGGGGAGCCGTCTGATCTTGCAGATTGTTTTTCTCATCAGCAGAATGGGATAATGGAATCCGCCTCCTAGGACATTATGAGAATTAAGTGAGGAAATTTGGAAAGAACCCCGCCCACGTGGGTTCTGGATCAGCTGCGTACTTTAGGGCGACCTTACTCCACCTCTGTAACCTCAGCCTCCCAGTTTGCAAAACAGGAGAGTGGAAGCTTCCTCCTGGGGGTGTCGGGACTACCTAGGACACATCCAGAGAGTCCATAGGACAAGAGGCCACACCCTGGGTGTCCCATCTCCTCTTTTTCTCCCCATCCCCTTCCTCCCTGGACAGACCTGGGGAAGGGAGTGCACTGGCTCGCTAGCACTTGTCCTCTCTCTCTACCTGTCCTGTCTTGGCCCAGTTCCCATGTGGGTACCCTCCTACCACCAGCTGCCTATCTGGGGATTAATCCTTTTACCCCCAGTGAGGAACAAACCAGGTGAAGAGGTCAGGCTCAGTGTGGTGGAGAGGCCCAGGCTCAGTGTGGTGGGGAAGACTCAGGCTCAGTGTGGTGGGGGAGACTCAGGCTCAATGTGGTGAGAGAGACCCAGACTCAGTATGGTGAGAGCCTAGCTCAGTGTGGACGGGGGAGACTCAGGCTCAGTGTGGTGGGGCCTAGACTCAGTGTGGAGGTAGGGACTCAGGCACAGTGTGGTGGGGACTCAGGCTCAGTGTGGTGGTAGGGACTCAGGCTCTGTGTGGTGAGGGCCTAGGCTCAGTGTGGTGAGGGCCAAGGCTCAGTGTAGTGGTGGGGACTCAGGCTCAGTGTGGTAGAAAGCCCCAGGCTAAGTATGGTAGAGAGGCTCAGACTCATTGGGGTGAGAGCCTAGACTCAGTGTGGTGGTGGGGACTCAGGCTCAGTGTAGTGGAGAGGCCCAGGCTAAGTGTGGTTGGGAAGACTTAGGCTCAGTGTGGTGGAAACCCCATGCTAAGTGTGGTGGGAGAGACTCAAGGCTCAGTGTGGGGGAGAGGCTTAGACTCAATGTGGTGGGACTTAGGCTCATGTGGTCGTGGGAACTCAGGCTCAGTATGGTGGGGCCTAGGCTCATTTAGTGGTGGAGACTCAGGCTCAGTGTAGTGGAGAGGCCCAGGCTAAGTGTGGTTGGGGAGGCTCAGGTTCAATGTGGTGGTAGAGGCCCAGGCCCAGTGTGGTTGGTGAGACTCAGGCTCAGGGTGGTGGTGGGGACCTAGGTTCAATGTAGTTGGGGAGATTCAGGCTCAGTGTGATAGAGAGGACCAGACTCAGTGTGATGGTGGGGGTCTCAGGCTCAGTGTGGTGGGGGAAGCCCAGTCTCAGGGTTTGTGAGAGGCCCAGGCCTAGAGTGGTTGGGAAAACTCATTCTAAGTGTGGTGGTAGAGGCCCAGGCCCAGTGTGGTTGGTGAGACTCAGGCTCAGGGTGGTGGTGGGGACCTAGGCTTAATGTGGTCGGGGAGACTCAGGCTCAGTGTGATAGAGAGGACCAGACTCAATGTGATGGTGGGGACTCAGGCTCAGTGTGGTGGGGAAGCCCAGGCTTAGTGTGGTAGGGCCTAGCTCAGTGTTTGTGAGAGGCCCAGGCCTAGTGTGTTTGGGGAGACTCAGGCTCAGTGTGGTGGTGGGGACCTAGGCTCAGTGTGGTGGGGGAGACTCAGGCTCCGTGTGATAGAGAGGACCAGACTCAGTGTGATGGTGGGGCCGTGTGATAGAGAGGACCAGACTCAGTGTGATGGTGGGGCCTAGGCTCAATGTTTGTGAGAGGCCCAGGCCCAGTGTGGTAGGTGAGACTCAGGCTCAGTGTGGTGGTGGGGAACTCAGGCTGTTGACTGGACTCTCTCCTTTGATGTTCCCAGTATCTTCAGAGCAGTTCTACTCTTGTGCTGCTTTTGAGATGAGGGAAGAGTTAGGGAGTCCCGATGAAAACCCGGGCCTGTCTGACACCAAAGCCGGCACTGTTTCTGCTCCCCTTCTCCATGTTGAGAGCTCTGTGTGTGTGTGTGTGTGTGTGTGTGTGTGTGTGTGTGTGTGTGTGTGTGTGGTGTGCAGGGGCTTCCCGGCCTCCATCCACCGGGCACTGTGGATGAGAACACAGGTGCTCGGGGTGCCTGAGCCAGCAGGTGAGGGAATGAATGAGCGTGTCTCCTTTCCTGTAATGTCCCCTTGGTCCCCGAGCCCTGCCCTGCATGTGTTCACCTTGTCCTCCCACAGCTGGGACCCTCCTCTCCCCCAGGCTGCTGTCTTGGGCCACAATAGACAGACCCCCCAACCCAGCTGCGGCCCACCTGCAGCCTCAGGATGCCTCCAGGGAGTTGCCTTGGCAACTGCAAGTTTCCAATTGAAGGGAAAAGTTCCTCCCAGGGTTTGTGGTGAAGAACGACGGGGCGCACCAGCGGAGACGGTTGCCAGGGCAACAGGAATATTTCAGCAACTTTTGGGTCTCGGTGTGGGGGAGACTCTCCTTAGCAAGGCAATACCCTGGGCCCCTTGCCAGACGACTGCCCACCGGCCGCGGGCTCCCGGGGCGGGAGCAGCCCCCAGGCCAACTTCAGGGGCTGATGGTGTCCGACAGGGTTGACCTGGTGTCATGGGTCTCTGCCTGCTGGGGAGCCGGGCTGGCTGGGAGCGAGCGGGCTCTGACCTCCTGGGCCTCCTCACTGGCCCCCTGGGCCGGGTGTCGGGTTCTGTTGCTGTTGCTGCCTCTTGGCCTCCCTGCCTGTGGACATGTGTCCCTTGTCCTCCTACAGAAGCGGACAATGCCCTCAGCTCCTGACCAAGTGGCTCCCTGGGCCCCGCTTTGTCAGCAGTGTTGCTGGGGGTGAGAAGGGGGAGGCAGAGAGGGCAAGGCACTGGGCCAAGGTGATGACCACGCCCTGTGTGGAGAAGGCCACTTACAGGGAATCGAGGCCACTTGGCTTCTGAGGAAGAGCCCCCAAGGCACGGTCCCCTCTCAGTGTGCCTGACCTCCAGGGGAGCAGCTGCGGCTGGCTCAGAAGGAGCTGGGCCCTACCTGCCCTGGGCTGCCGAGGCCCTGGCTCCCGGCCTCCCTCCTTTCTGTCCTGCTCATCTGCTCCTTGGTGACCCAGGCAGGCCGCGAGGAGCAGGATCAGACTCAGGGAGGGTTGAACTTGGCTCCTGCCTTTGGCGCTGGGGGCCTGGGGCTGTGCGTCCCACCGGCCCACTCCCCCAGACCCCCCGAGAGCAGGCCCTGAGCAACTGCCTCTCCCAGGGCCCTGCTGGGTCACCCCATGTCCTCCGTGACTGACCCCTCCCACTTTCCTGTGGCCAGGGCCACTCGCTGAAACTCTCGTGTTTCTACTGTCGCTGCAGCGGAATGCGGGCTCTGCCTGGTGGGGACCCTGAGTCCCTCACAGGCCGCTCTTGCCTAAGGCAGGGAGCAGGCCTGGGGCCTCGGGTGCCTGTGGAGTTGGTGTGGAATGAGTGGGTGGGTGACCCTTGGCTTCCCCAGGTCAAGTGATGCTGCGTTGGGTTAAAAGAAATGCCACAGGGGAACGCCTGGCACTCGGCAGAGTGTCAATGACAGCAGCCCACGGCTGTCCTCCGTGCGCTCGGGAGGAGGGTCTTGCCCCCGCTGGTGTCCAGATTCCTGCCTGGCTCCGGACCAGGGTGGCCAGCGCGGCAGACAGCGGGGTTTCCACAGCTCGGCCGCTTGTGGATTGGTTCTCGTTGAGCAAACCTGTGCGGCTGGCGGGAGGGAGGGAGGGACACCCGTGTCCTCGCTGCTTTGCTCCTTGGGCCTCCTTGCACCTCACTGAGCTCCTGCGTCAGGCCTGAGGGGGTGACCCCCCCCCCTTGCAGACGAGGAGACTGAGGCTGGGAAACGGAGGAGGGCCTGAGCCTCTGCACTGGATGGACGGCCCCGTGGGCCCGGCCGTGCCTGCTCCCCGGAGCTGCTACCAGATCCCCCGGTGCTGCTTCAGCCTCTGCTCCTTCTCTCCCCGAGAACTCTGTCTGTCTGTCCAGGAGTCTGGCACAGCAGGCCTTGGCCTGGGCCCTCCCGGCCACTCTTGCTGCAGACCACAGGCTCCCTGCTCCAGACGCAGAGGCTGGGTTCCCTGGCCGACCAGAGCTCGTTACCCCTGCTGCGACCCTCCTGTGCGCTCAGGCAGGAGGGACAGAGATGAGACAGAGGAACAGCATCAGGGACAGAGACAGGCACCCAGGAGAGAGGGAGGGAGATGCCAGGGTCCTCGGGAAAGGCCAGTCAGAGAGGGACCGAGGGACAGAGACACTTAGCCATGAAGGACAGGTCCCCACGCCGGGGCTCTCCCTTCTCCCGCCACAGCCCTCACCCCGCCCAGCAAACCCTGCGCCCCATCTAGGGGTGGAGCCTGGGCTCCAGTTGTGCAGGACCCCCCTGGGTCTCAGTGTCCTCTTCTGTCCCGTGGGAGACTGACAGCCTGCCCGGGTCTCTGTGAGGCAGTGTGAGGGCCGGGCCTTGGAGGCTGGGCCTCTGGGTGCTGGAGGGGTGACTTCTCTTGTTCTCAATGCTGTCCCACGTAGAGTGACGGGTGGTCTCGGGGCCTCGCCTCCCTCTAGGGCACTGTCCTTACACATGAGCTTTGGGGGACACCTCATCTGGACCACAGCAGTGGACGAGGCCGAGATTCCCCCACCCTCCCTCTGCACACCAGGGGTGGGCCTGTAACTCAGACTTGGCCCATCAGAATGTGCCCTGCCCTTGACTGCCACTCAGGGCTCGGAATGTGTTATTGGCCCTCTTGGAGGCTCTGGTCTCCTGCAGAAGGCGATCCCGTCACAGAATGGAGAGAGAAATGGAGTCTGGCTACATCACTTGAGACCCTTGAGTCAGCCACACCTAAGTCTTCATCCAGATGGTCCCTCAACTTTACAGTTCTTTGAATTCTATGAGTCAACGGATTCTCTTAAACTAGTTTCAAATGTGTCACCGCGGGTTGGCAACTGAAAGACTTCTAAGACCCTGTCAAGGAGGGAGGGAGGGAAAAGGGACAGAAGACAGAACCATCCCGCTCGGTGTCAACCCACGAGATGCTCAAGGAGGGGGCAGGGGTATGAGCCTTGGCCTTGTGAAGGCGGAGAGAGGAGGGCGAGAAGACGCCCTGGAGACACGGCTGTCTGGGGTCCAGGCTTGCTCTGCAGGAGGGCAGGGTCTCCAAGATGGAGGTGTGGCCGGCTGGTTTCCCCCGAGGCCTCTCTCAGTGGCCTGTAGGTGGCTGTCATCTTCCTGGGTCCTCACGTGGCCTCCCACAGTGTCTGTGCCCTGATCTCGTCCTCGTTTAAGGACACAGTGGTACTGGATTAGGACCTCTGAAGAGCTGGGTGTGACTTCATTTCCTCTGTATAAAGCCCGTCTCCAGCTGGGTTGGGGCATCTGACGGCGCAGAGACACAGGCCACCAGGGGACAGGCCTGGCCCTGTACCAGCTGGGCTGCAGGCAGCACGAGGCACAGCTGGGAGGGGGACTGGCTTGGCTCGTCCACGGCCCCAGAGTCCCCTGTCGCCGGCATTAGGAAGGCTCCCACAGAGTGGGCAGTGAGAACGAGGTCGTCCTGCCACGGAGGCGGTGACCTGGGAGCGCACGCCTGAGAGTCACGAGGGCACCACACAGAGGCTCCTAGACGCTGCCCCCAGGCACTCAGAGGGACCTGGAAAGCCACCGTGAAGGACACGGGGACTCCAGATGGGCACATGGACACCAGGCTAATAAAGCTGTGGGGTGGAAGGAGCCGGAAGTTTCCATCCGACACAACCGACCAGAAAGAGTAATGGGGTGAAGATTCACCACGGAAGCCTGGACTTGGTGCTTACGTCCTTGTCACCAAGCTCAAAAACCACAGTTAATGTGATGAACTGACTGCTGTCAAGGTTACAAAATAAATGAATAAGTAAATAAAAAAGAATAAAAGAAAAGAAGAAAGGAGAGCCCAGTTCTGCACTGTGGCATTCCAAGGCACAGGGTCTGCTCTTCACCATACGGATTTGGTGGGACCCTTGCCACCTGTGACAGCTGTGGGGTGACCAGGAGGAACACACTCAGCCTCCCGCCAAGCAGGACGTCCTGCCCGTCCTGGGAACGGCGCACTGGGCTGGATTCCATTTGCTTCTGATTAGAAGCGCTGGGTTTGATGGAGGAGACGTGCACATGGGACACGGTTCCAAGGCCCAGGGGCATTCAGAGCAAAGTCCTCCCCTCCCACGCTGCCCTCGTGTGCCCTGGCTGCCCGCTGCCCTCCCTGGGAACCGGGCGTGTGGTGGTGCCTGGCCCTGCCCCACGGGCACTGGGACCAGGCTCCTCGCTCGGGCCCTGGCGCCCATCAGCGGAGCCAGAGTAGGGCAGGCCCAGGGCTTGCCCCCACAGAAGCAGACCCCAGCCTCTGGGCACCACATCCTCAATGCAGGAAGAGGAGAGAGGGAAGAAGGGGCCGCCTGCCTGTACCACCCCCCACACTGTTTCCTCTTGTGGCGCGCCCTCCGATGGCATCGTGGTCACTCCCGTTTTACAGGGGAAGCGGTGAGACTTGGGAGCAGGATAACCCCCCAAGATCTCCCAGCCAGAGGGTGCTGATGCATGCTCCCCCGAGCGCCTCGGGGGGGGGGGGACAGCAGCAAACCCCCCGCCTGGAGCCTGAGACACACAGAGGGGAAGAGCAAGCTCCCCAACCCTCCCTGCCCCCGGCCCCTCCTCGGCCCCCAGGTGCCTGCTCTGCTCCTCCAGCTGCCCGCCCCCCCGTCCCTTCTGATCTCTGTCTTCCTCCTGTGCCAGGACTGTTCTTCGGCCTCACACTGTCTGATCAGGGACTGAGCCACCGACCCTAGAGACCAGGCCTACAGAGAAGAGATGGGACCAAGAGAGAAGAGTCGCTGGAGTCCTCAGCTTTGAGCAGTGGCGGTGGGGGCAAGTGGTCTCCCCGAGCCTCCAGCCCCAGCTTTTTCAGGGCATCATTTACCCACCCACCCATCCCCCACTACCTCCACTTACTCATCCACCCATCCATCCACCATCTATCCACGCATTCACCCACCTTCCATCCTCCATTCAACCAATCAGCCACCCACCCATCACTCACCCACCCATCCCTCTCTCTCTCCCTCCCTCCATTCATCCACCCATTTACCCATCATCCACCCACCCACTCATCCACCCATTATTCACCCATCCTTCCCTCCATCCCTTCCTTCCTCCTTCCACCCACCCACCCACCCGAGCACTGTTCACCCACCCATCCCTCCATCCATGCGTGCCCCCCTCCATCCACTTATTCGTCCACCCATCCCCATCCACTCAGCCACCCACCCATCTGTCCATCTACCCCTCCTTCCTGCCATTCACCCTCCCATCCATCCTCCCTTGTGCTATGTGCCAGGCCCTGGAGATACAGCTGTGGACAAGAGCACACCACCCTGTTCCCAGTTCAGCAAGTTACTGAACCACTCTGTCCGTCTGCAAGTCCACCATGAAGTAATTGCATTAAACCGAATTCTGCAGGTCCACACCTGCCCTGTTGCGGTGGCCCTGGGCAATCTTGCTCCCAGTCAAGAGGGAGACAGACTCTATTTTAGCACAAGATACAAGTGGTAGAGAGCAAGTGTGGCTGTCTTTGGGGGACCCTCCCTGGGACCAAACCTGGGTGCTGATCGGTTCAGCTATGGGGGTGTCCCCCAAAAGCTCACACATGCAAGAAAGCTTAGAGGTGAAGGTGGACGAGTTATGGAGCCTTAGCCCAACCAGCGCATTAATCCACTTGAATGGGTTAACTGGATGGTGACCACAGGCAGGCCCCGCGTGGCTGGAGGAGGTGGGTTAGTGGGGCATGGCTGGAGGAGGTGGGTCAGTGGTGGGGGGCTTGGCTGGAGGAGGTGGGTCAGTGGTGGGGGGCTTGGCTGGAGGAGGTGGGTCAGTGGGGGCGTGGCTGGAGGAGGTGGGTCAGTGGGGCGTGGCTGAGGAGGTGGGTGGGTGGGTGGGTCATGGCTGGAGGAGGTGGGTCATGGGGCGTGGCTGGAGGAGGTGGGTGGGAGGGGGCGTGGCTGGAGGAGGTGGGTGGGAGGGGGGCGTGGCTGGAGGAGGTGGGTGGGAGGGGGGGCCTGGCTGGAGGAGGTGGGTCAGTGGGGTGTGGCTGGAGGAGGTGCGTCAGTGGTGGGGGGCGTGGCTGGAGGAGGTGGGTGGGTGGGTGGGGCCTGGCTGGAGGAAGTGGGTCAGTGGGGGGGTGGCTGGAGGAGGTGGGGGGACGTGGCTGGAGGAGGTGGGTCAGTGGTGGGGGGTGTGGCTGGAGGAGGTGGGTGGGTGGGGCGGGCCGTGGGGTATGTATTTTGTCCCTGGTGAGTGGAGCAGTCTCTCTTTCTGCTTCCTGTTGTCCGTCCTGAGCTGCTTTCCTCCGCCACACTCTTCTGCCATGATGTCCTGCCTCACCTTGAGCCCACAGTAACAGAGTTGGCCATCCCTGAAACCAGGAGCCCCAAATAATGTTTTCTCCTCTAAATGTGTTCTTGCCGATTAACCACGGTCTCAGCTCCTCCCCGCGCCCACCCCTTCTAGATGCAGAAGAAATGGAGGGACAGGTGAGGGACCCAGGAGGGGCCCCAGGAGGGACCATTGGATGGTGTTGTCCAGGGGTGACTTCCCCTGGGACTAGCAGAATGGTGTGGCCACAGGGGACCATCAGGGACAGGAGAAGGCCCTGAGCAGACACTCTTGGGGACAGATAGGAGGTAGTGGCTGCTCAAACTCTTCAGGGGGAAAGAGAATGATGGCTGAGCATGGGACCCTGAGTCAGTCCCCTGGGCTGGGGTCCTAGCTCTACCTTTTACTAGCTGTGTGGCTCAAAGCAAGTGACTGAACCACTCTGTGCATCACTTTTCTCAACTCTAATTAGGAACCCCAGTAGTGCCTTCCTCTAGGGCCCTGGGACCATGGGGACAATGCAGGTGAGAGCTCAGCAGGGCTGTGATTCCCAGGATGGGCTGGGAACGTGGGCCGGCACTTGGGCTTCTCTGAGCCGCAGTTTTGTCTCACTTGTGACAAGAATAAGCCCAGCGTGGACCTCACCTGGGAAAAGGCTCTGAGAGGGGGCGAGTCCCCCTGGGACAGGAGGGGCAGGAGGGACACCTGTTCTGGGGTGAAGGCCCTGCTGGGGACTGCTAGGTGCCGGGGGTTGGTGGCCATGGGAGGGTGCAGGCCTTTGTCCCCCTGCCGAGCTGTGCCAGAGCCCAGGGACTGGTGCCCCCTCCTGGGCATCCTGTGCCCGCGGGCCTTCCTCTCCCCTTGGTTCAGAGCCTTCTGTCAACTCTATTTATTTATTTATTTTTGGTTCCAGGTATTGAACCCAGGGCGCTTAACCGCTGAGCCACGTCCCCAGCCCTTTTATGTATTTTATTTAGAGACAGGTCTCCCGGGTTGTTAGGGCCTCGCTAAGTTGCTTTGACCTTGCGATCCTCCTGCCTCAGCCTCTGAGCCCTGGGATTGAGGTGTGCGCCACTGGGCGCGGCTCTTTTTTTTCCTTTTGTATTTATAGATGCGACTTTGAGTCTGGTTTCTTGGGGTGTCATTTTCTCTTTTTAAGGCTCAGTCCTGCGAGTCTTGACAAATGCACACAGTCGTATGGCCAGGGGTACAATCAAGCCAGGGGACGGGTCCCTCACTTCCCATGTTCTTTAGTCTCAGCCTCCAAGTGTCTCTGATCCAGACCCAGCCGTCCCTGGGCAGAGGGAGGACGGGTCAGGCTGCGTGTCTCTGAGCCGTGGGCCAGGCTGGCTGGGCCATCTGCTGGGGGCTGTCCCCTAAGTCTGAGAGCGCCAGGTGAGATGGGGCTCGCGGGCCCAGGACAGCAGGGCTGGAGCCGAAGCAAGTACCCAGGCTGGGGGCAGCTCCTGGCCTCAGTGTGAGCCGGCTCCAGCCTGGCCAGCTCTGCTGCCCCCTTGGGTACCCACTGGGCCAGCTCTCCACTTCCTGCCGGGCCTCGCTCCCTCTCTGGGGCCTGGGACCAGCGCCAGGCTCAGGAGCCCGGTGTCCTGCCCTGCCCAGGGCCTGGAGGCGCATGGGTCGGGGACGGACTTGCTGGTGAGGGGGGGGGATGAGGAGGCAGTTCTGTTAGCAGGGCTCGAAGGAGCCTCCAGCTGGGCCACCCCAGGGCCAGAGCTGCCCCATGTGCTGCCTCAGGCTGGAGCTCCCTGGGTTCAAATCCCATCCTTGCCACCATGGCTTTGGGAAGACGATTCATCATGCCTCAGTCTTCCTGTCTCTCAAATGGCAATGGTGAGCATAACGCCTGTTATTATCATGGTGAGAATAACGCCTGTTATTATAATGGTGAGCATAACGCCTGTTATCTCACCATTGCCATTTGAGAGACAGGAAGACTGAGGCATGATGAGGGCTAACTGGGAAAACGCAGATTGTGACAGGTGGCACTTTTAGACTCGCTGAGCTTTGCCATCCTGAACTTGGCTACCCTGAGCGCTTGCTTTTCGACTGTGCTTTGTTACCTTGCAGTCTCAAAATGGCTGCCAAGCTTCATGACCTTACACCATCATCCCCATAAGGAAGGATTAAAGAGGCCTGCCTGTAGGTGGGTGGGGTGCAGGGAGGGGGGAGGACACAGATCTTTTCTAGAAGTTGCTCAGCAGACACAGCCAGAACTGGGACACATGATTGATGCTAGCTGCAAAAGGGTTTGGCAAAGGAAGCCGTTGTCAATGGTCCAGAACACTCATCCCCAGCCCCGTGCTGGGCATCGTGACGTCCTTCCTGCCTGGGATTCTGTTCGCAGGGACGAAATGAGTTGGCCCTGGGGTCCACGAATCCCGAGTCAGAGACCTTCAGACCACCCCCACTCTGCTTCCTGTCGAGGCCGGGCCGCCCCAGCCCCCACGGGGCCCAGCCTCGCTGACCGGTGCCGGCCTCCTCCCTCCAGCTGCCTCTTCCCGTCAGGCCTGGCTGTGCCCCTCGGGGTCCCGGGCCCCGTGGGCCTCCCTCCGCCAGCTCCGAGGCCCCGGTTGTCCCCCCCGAAGCCCCTCAGCGCCCCCAGCCTTTCTTTCTCGGGTCCCCCCTGGAGGGGCCCCTCCTGATGGTCATCGATGGTGCCCAGGGACGGGACCCGCGGGACACTTCTGCGCAGCCACCAGACGGGCAGCGTTAGCGGCTCCAGGTCCTCGAACATTAAAACAAAGTTTGTTTCACCAACTCGTCGCCCTCTGTGGGGCCCGCGAGGTGGCCCCCTGTTCTTAAAGCCGTGGGGGGCTCTCGTGGGTGTCAGCGGCCACCTGTCCGTGCTGGACACTGGTGGCCGCGAGCCCCTCTGCCAGGCACGTCCTTCCCCTGCCCGGGGCCACCGAGAGCCGTGGTGGGAGATTCCTCCCCAGGAAGCTGCCGACCTCGGGGCTGGCCTGGGAGCCCCCTCCTCACCCCTGCCCTGCCCTCCGCGGTCTGGCCCTGGACGGGGGCCTCATGAGGGCAGGGCGGTGGCGCGGTTCTGCCCTTCGGGGAGCTGGCTGGGCAGTGCTGGCGCGCGGCCCTCTCCTCCACCCTGAGCAGGGCCAAGGTGGCGTGGGAGCAGGGGAAGCGCGTGGCTTTGCCATCTCGGGAGGTGACGATGGCTCCTGGCGTAGCCTCTCCCAGATGCTCCCTGGCCTGAGCCCCCTCCCCGCTCCCCCCTGTGGAGCTGCAGGGTCAGGTCCAGCCAGGTACTGGCCGGGTGTCCTCAGGCAAGTGACTTTACCTCTCTGGTCCTCAGTTTTCTTATTGTCAAGGTGGGGATGGGAACAGTCCCCTCATCTGGTTCTGGTGAGGGCTGAGGGGTTGCACACCCGCAAGAGCCTCAGACTCGGGACTCGGGTTCCCGCCTGGCGCTCTGCAGGATGGCGGTGGGTGACGGGTCGGGGCGCCAGGCAGCCTGGAATGAATAGCCAGTGGTTTCAAAGAGGGTGGGGCTTGGCATTCCCTCTGCAGCAAGTCCCAGGGGACAGGGAGACATCTGGGAAGTGACATCCTAAGACAAGGGTCCCAGACCACAGGCATGATTTCCCAGGCCCGGGGGTGGGGTGGGGTCGGGGGAGGGGGGAGGGGGGAGCTGATGGGCGTCTCCCCCTCCCCCAAACTCCACACACAGAGATGAGGGCCAGGTCCAGAGAGGTCAGATGACTTACCCAAGGTCACACAGCAGCTGGCCCCTGACGGTTTTGTGGCCCAGATTTATTTATCTATTTTTTCTTACAGGAGAACACCTCCTATGGCCTCTCCGTGCAGATGGCCAGGACAGGAGCCACTTTTCACTATCCTGATGACAGAGCTGACCCCTGGCCGTCCCCCAGTTTTGTCAGAGGAATCCTGCTGAGGGTGAAGAGCCTGGGGGTCAGCTGCTCCAGGGAGGGCAGGCCTGGCTGGGCCCGGGCTGTGCTGTCCTCTCCCCTGGGCCTTTGCACGTGCGGCCCTGAGCTGCGGGCGCCCTTCTTCCGCACCGTCGCAGGGGCCCAGGAGCAGCGCTGGGTGCAGAGGAAGAGGCCGGCTGCTTGCCCGGTGCCTTGGTGGCCTGCGGCTCCCCGAGGGCAGTACTTTATAGTCACCAGTCATCTGCTGATGACCAGCACTGGACGGTGACAGTGCCCTGGCCCTAAGAGGTGCCGTTACTGGGCCCATGAGCGGCAGAGAAGATGGAGACGGAGGACGGAGAAGACGCAGCGCGCAGGCCGCCAGCCCCCGGAGCTGGGAGGGAAGGGGCAGCCCAGGGCCTGGTCCCAGGCCGTGGGGAGGGGTCCCGAGCTCTGCGGCTGGCCATGCCCCTGATGCCCCTGGCACAGCACCCTGTGGGGGCCTCAGAGACCCTCTCCCAGGCAGGACACAGCAGAAGTCGAGGTCCTCACCGAGGGTCAGGTGACCTTGAAGACCCTGGTCGGCCACGCAGCCCCAACTCCATCCCCTTCCCGACCCCCCGGGGCCTCTCTGGGGAGTCTGGTCCTCGTGCCCAACGGGACCGATGGACGAGGGTGGGCGCCGCAGCAGCTCTTGCAGGCCAAGGGCAGGCGGGGGACTCGTCTCATGGGCACTGGGAGCCACGGGACGGTCCACGCAGGGGCAGGGCTGCCCATCAGACTCTCAGCCCCACCCACTCCTGTGTGACCTTGAGCAGGGGCCTCCTCTGCGGGTAGGAAGGCCCTGGACCCTGGGAGGTGCTGGCCCTGCTGGTCCTAGGAGCCACCTGGTGCTGGGCTGGGAACACAGCCTCCCGTCCCTGGGGTGATGCTGCGGACATGGGGGCTGGTCCGCTGACTGTCCCAATGTCGTCGCTCCCACAGGGCAGGGCATCTGGGGCTGGGATCCCTTTTTTCTAAACTTCATGAAAATATTTGGTCAAAACTATTCTTTTTCCCTTCAAAACTCATAAGTTAGAAATTCTGTGGGAACATTTAATTGACAGTAGGAGAAAAACCACAGACGCAGCAAAGACGAAGAGGCCCACGGAGGAGGCCCACGGAGGAGGAGGCCCACAGAGGAGGAAGCCCACAGAGGAGGCCCATGGAGGAGGCCCTTGGAGGAGGCCCACGGAAGAGGAAGCCCCACAGAGGAGGCCCACGGAGGAGGAGGCCCATGGAGGAAGACGCCCACAGAGGAGGCCCATGGAGGAGGCCCATGGAGGAGGGGCACAGTAACTGTTGGTGTGCACACTCTTGTTCTAAACCCTGCCAACGTACAGCCCGACTGTCACCCAGGTGGAGGGACGGCCCGCCTGCCTTGGTGGCCTGGCTGGGTTCAGAGCTCGCCAGACTCCAGGCTGTCCTCCCCTCGTCCCCTCCCGTGCCCTCCACAGCTGCTTGGAAAGAAGCGGTTTTTATTTTATTTTATTGTTTTGGCATTTTATTATGAAAATTGCCAAACACACCCAAGGCCGAGAGACGCTGACCCCGCTGACCCCGCGTCTGCACGCTCGGTTCCCGTTTTGTCCCAGTGTCACGGTCCCCAGCAGGGGCCTCCACAGGCCTCGGAGCTGCAGGCTCTGGGGGTGGGAGGAGCAGGGACCCTGAGAAGCCGACTCGGGGGAGGGCCCTGCCCACTGGGCGCCAGGACAGGAGCCCTGAGGAGACTGTGGGTGCAGGCCTCCCGCTGCCTGGGGCCAGGGCCCTAGGGACCATGCAGGTGGCACCTCTTCAGGGTGAGGGACAGGAGCACGGGTGGAGGCCTTCGGCTGGGAGCCACCCCTGCTGACAGCCCCGTGGCCTCCCGGGCTCCCCAGACCAGGCCGAGCCAGCCTGTGGCTCACGGCGGGGGTTGGCACATCCCTCACCGCAGTGACAGGGTGGGACTTGGGAAAACCGCCATAAACAGGTGCGTGGTGGAGGGAGAGGGCTGGCAGGTGGGCAGAGAAGGTCGGGGTGGCCTGGCAGGCGCGGCTTGGGGTCTGTGAGTGAGTGCAGGGCTTGGTGGCCTGCCCAGGCACAGAGGCTCCGCCAGGCGGGGCGCCATGCAGACTCCCAGGAGCTGGGCCGTTCCCCTCACCCAGGCCGCAGCTGCCCTAGGCCAGGTGACAGCGGGCAGAGGCCCTGCCTCTGCAGACCTGGTGTCCGTCCGAGGGAGAGGCCAAGCCTCCTCCCCCCCTGGGCCCTGGAGCCGATTCACTCTGAGCTGGAGCGTCAGACCCACTGTCCCCTCGCTGCCCAGCAGGACACGGAGCTCTCGGGCGGAGTCCTCGCTCCCTGCAGGACTGGGGGCCTCACTGTGGCCCTGAGATAAGGGATGAGTCCCTTCTGTCCTCTCTTTGCCCGGGGACAGCCTGGCAGTCAGAGAGGAGGCAGGTGGGCAGAAGGAAGCCCAGCCGGGGGACATGGACGGGGACAGGCGCGGCATGTCTGGAGCAGACCCAGACCTGGTGCTGATCCCTGGTGGCCGTGAGGCCGGGTGAGACCTGGCCCCGCCCGAGGTGAGTGGGCAGCCGCAGCCCGGCGCCCAGCCCCCACCTCCATGGGCTTCAGGGTGTGAGTGCCCCTGGCGGCGGGGAAGTGCTTCCAGAGGTGGAAGGTGTCCTCCGGGTGCTCCGGGAGGGATGCCATGGGCACAGCGATGGGAGGCCTGGGAGTCCACGCCCCAGGGCCCTGCTGGAGACTCTCCAGGACGCTGCCACTGGATCTTACAGTAGGGGACTTGGGAACTCAGAGAAGGTAAGTCACCTGACCGAGCCACACAGCTGATGGTGGAGATGGGATTTGACTCAGGTGGAGTGCCTGTCCCTCCTCTTGGTCACGAGGCCTCTCACGGTCCTCTAGCGGCCTAAGGCTCTGTGATTTTGGGATCTGGGCTCCAGCACCGCTAGGATGTGTCTCTCTGATTCTCTGATTCCGAGCAGACGCGGGGATTCTGAGAGCCGTGGTGTCACCCCAGGCCAGCAGGATCCTTGGGATCCGCCATGACATTTGGTGTGATGGCAGGTGCTGGCTCTTTGGGATCAGCTACCATGGGCCCTCTGCCTGCAGGCCTGGCCGCCGGTCCTGGGACCTGTGGCCACAATCCTCAGGTTCCACACCAGCGTCCAGCTGGCTCCAACCCGGCTCCAACCCGGCTCCCCCCAGCGCTGCCCCAGGGCCAGGCGGTGTGAGTGCTGCTGTGCGGGGAGGGCCTGGGGGAGGGACCCAGAATCAGCGGGAGCCAGGGCAGTCCAGTCGCAGAATCACTAGCACGCAGAAGTCTCCTGTACCTTGGCACCAGCACCGTCTCTCAGGTCCCTGAGTCAACACTCCTGACTGTCAGGTCACCCCTCACTCCTCCCAGAGAGCCCTCTACGACCCCGGGCCTCCGTGGAAGAGGAAGGAGACGCGTTCCAGGGAGCGGCTGGACCCTTTCACACAGGACCTCCCTGGCTGGCTTCCTGGCTGGCCAGTGACCTGCCTCCACGAGGGTACCAGCAGCAGGGCTCTGGTCACCTGCAGATCACTGGGCCAGCCCAGCACTGTCCTCGCCGTCCGCCACTCCTGCCCTGTGTCTGGTGGTCCGTCCTCCTTGGGGAGGCCTCACCCTCTGCCCCAGGTCCTTCTGTGCTGACCACCTTGGCCAGCCTTCCCTGGCCGCCTCCAAGCTCTCCAGGGTCAGGCTTTTGATGGCAGAACTCTCCATCGACACGCCCACGTGCCTTCTCCCCTCTGTCTGGGCCCCTGATTCCCTGTCTCCCTCCTCCCTCCGTAACTGTGGCCATAGCCCATGGGTGGATAGCGGGTGGGATGTGCAGTGTTGCCCAGGGCATCTTGAGCTTTGACAGCAACAAAGCCTTTTCTCAACACCTACATCTTGCAGATGGAGAAACAGAGGCACAGAGATGTCCAGCAGCTTGGCCCAGGGCCAGTGTCAGTAAGAGGGACAAGCAGGATTTACATCAAGTACAGTAGCTGCCCCCACCCTACGCGGCCTCCGCTGCCCACCGCCCTCCATTCATCTGACTGCTACGGGGGTCCCTCCTCCCATGTGCCCTCCTGAGCACCAGGCCCCTCCCTCCAGCCTGCTTCCTTGCTGACCATGACCCTGCCCAGATTCTGTGTGGCCCTTGTGGTCACAGTGGTGGCCGTGGGCCTGCCTTCTTGCATATCACCATCTGGGCTCCAGACAGTGGACACCGTGAAGGCCTTGGGTGCTGCGGGCCCAGCAGAGCTGCCTGATTCAGGCGGGGGGCTCAGAGCAGGTGACCCCAGTCAGAGTCCTGAGGATGTGATGAGAGGACATTGTCCCGGAGGAGAGCAAGTGTGAAGGCCTGGCCCTGGGAGTGCTGGTACTCAGAGCTGCAAGAATTCCTGAGGTTGGAGTCTGGATAAGGAGGCTGACGAGGAGGCTGGAGGGAGGTCCAGACCAAGTGGCGCAGGGCCGTGAACCAGGTCAGTGTGTGGCAGGTGGTGACGGGGGCTGCCAAAGGGCTTTTGGTGGGGGAGCAATGCAGCCAGAGAGCATCAGTGGCTTCAGGGCACTGTGGCTGCTGCAAGGACAAAAGAATTAGCACCAGAGGAGAGGCATCCTCAGGAGCCGGCATCCTCTGGGTGCTGAGGCCTGGATCAAGATGGCGGCGATGGAGGTGGAGAGCTGGGTGGATCTCTCAGGCTCAGGACTGAGACTCACAGTGGGGTGGAGGTGGGGACGGGATGTCACCACTGGGGACTTCCCTCAGGGGACTGCCCTCTGGCTCCCACACCCTGGGCTCCCTGTCCTGCCTGGGAGTCCCAGCTTAGAAAGCCACTGAATAAGAGCTAACTCCACTAACTCCAGCCCATGGACAGCTGCCGGCTCACTGGCTCATCAG
Source organism: Ictidomys tridecemlineatus (assembly GCF_052094955.1). Taxonomy (NCBI): domain Eukaryota; kingdom Metazoa; phylum Chordata; class Mammalia; order Rodentia; family Sciuridae; genus Ictidomys; species Ictidomys tridecemlineatus. The sequence continues at coordinate 10,901,003 of NC_135482.1, read as the reverse complement.
CAGGCCCGTGGTGTGCTCCACAGTGGTGTTGGGAACGCTGGCCCAGGGAGGACCTGGAGGAGGCTGGCTGGGGTAGGCCAGAGCTGCAAGGGAGGATGTTAAGTGGTTCCAGGCCTCCATCGGAGCACCCTGCCCTGGCCAGCTTATGGAGCCACACCTTTATGCCACCGAGTACAGTTTTGGACTCACACACAGATTCTTTAACACATGTGCATATAAGTTATAAGCTCCATGTGTGGCAGGATACCCCCAGGATACGGCCACACCCTCAGCACCTAGCCCAGACCCTAGCCTTGTAGCAAGTGATCAATAAATGCTGAGTGCGTGTAGCAGGTGATCAATAAATGCTGAGTGCGTTTTGGATACGTGGAGAAGGGAGCCTGGCTGCCCGCCGGGCAGCACCTGGGTTACTGGAGGTAAGGTCAAAGGGAAGGAGGGGCCAAGTTCAGCAGCTGAGATCGGAGCCCTACCGCCCCAGCATCCACTTTGAGGAATATTCATGGAAACATGATTTTTAGGAAATCTAAAATAGGTAATGGGCTGAAAAAGACCCTCGGGCGTCGCCCAGGGAAGCTGCCCATTTTCCCGAGTTACTCAGCCAGCGCTGGCAGCCTCGGCTGGCAGCGGGAGCCGAGCGCGGGGCTGGCTGTTTTGCACACAGGGCCTGGATCCCGAGCGCGCACTAAATAAAAACTGGAACAAAATGTACCGCATCTCCAACCCGGAACATATCTCGACGTTGACGATAATGTATTTTTTTTTAACTTTATTTTTACTAAGCCGCCAGTGAACAGGCTTTTCTCTTGAACACCCCTCCCCGTCCCCTGTAAGGGAGGAAGCGGGGCCAGCTTCGCTCGGGCCGCCCTCGGTCGCCTCGGTCCCTGCGCTCTGCGAATCTTTTCTCTCGCGTAACCCGAGTGGGTGACCTCTGCGGGGCCAGCTCCTTCCACTCCCGCTCCGCGGAGGGGACGCGAAGGTGCGGTCAGCGCCGAAGGGCACCGGGTACATCGGAGTTGCGGCCTCCCTGGTCCAGCCGCGCGGTCTCCAAAGCTGGGGCAGGACGCCTCACCCATTCTGCAACCTTTGCGGACACCTGGAGTAAATGCCTGTTTTCGTTCCACGGCGGCTGGTCCTCGGCGTTTCTCAGTTCCTGGAGGATCCGAGGATCTCAAGCCACCCTTCGGCCTCGGGTTCCATGGACAGCTCCTGACCAATGGGCTGGCTGCCCACGTGCAGGGTACCCGCCCCTCGCCCAACCAGCTGCGGCGAGGTTTCAGGTGACCTTCGGACATTACCTTACTATGGCCATTGTATCGACCAGGAATCCGAGGCACGGAGAGGCGACTAATGACACAAAGCCAGTGAAAGGCGGGGTCGCAATTCAAACCCCGGGCGTTAAATCCGTGTCGCTGGCCTGGTCATCTCGAGCTCCGGGGCTCAGCTAAGAGCCTGGCACAAACAGGGGCTCCGCTTACTAAGTGCGACTTTGAGAATAGTCACACTTAAGGCTTATTATGAAGATTAAATTAGTGACAACATCTGGCGGGGCCCTGGGATTGACGTTGTCGCAGGAACTCGGTCTAATTCATCCAGGCGCGCACCCGCCCGGCCTCCCGGGCAGCCTGGGCCACTGTCCCCGCAAACGCGCGCGGGCTCCGTGCCTCTCTCCCCTCGGCTCACGCGGGGCGTCTGAGAGACCCATTTGTCAGGGGGCTGGTCAGGCTCAGCGCCTCTCCCAGCGGCTCCTCCAGGGCCCCTCCCGCCCCTTCTGCGACCCTTCCCCAGACTCCACTTGCCCGTCCCGTCGCCTCTCCTTCTGGCCGCCTGTCCCCCTGCAAGCCGAGGCCCCGGGGGACCCCCACACACCGAGGGATCCTTGCTCGCGCAGCGCCCGCCCGCTACTGTCTGCGCCCCTCGAGCCCCTCTGCTCCGCGGGCGCCTCGGGTCCCCCAACAGGCGCGAGGCTGCTGGTGGGGGCCGCCAGCTCCGCAGACCCGCACTGGCTGTGTGTCCTGGGCGGGTCACTGCACCGCCATGAGCCGCTGGCCTGTGGGCGACAAGTGAGACTCCTGCTGTAAGGGTCTGGCGAATCGATGGAGGAAAAGACCACAAGAGACCAGCTTCATGCAATGAGCAGGAGGGAGTTTATTGAAGAGGATCCTAATTCAGCGTGCTGAGGCCCAAGGCTCACTCAGGAAGGGAGAGCGGCCCAGAGCCCCCAGCAGAGGTCAAGCGGAGCTTAAGTACACTTTCTGGAGAGGGCGGTGGGCTTTGCATACATCAGAACAAATCGTCATGAGGCCCGGGAAAACTGAACAGCAACTCTGAGACGTGATTGGCACATTCATTGGCGGGAACAGGTTGGGCAGGGGTGATTGGTCACTCCTAAGCGGGTTACACATTCAAACTGATTGGTTCGGGCCCTGTGACAAACTGCACAGGGCCCTAGGCTAAATGGCCAGAAGGGCGTTGTCTTAACTATCTCAGGAATTCCAGGTTCTGGGTGTAGCAGAGGAATTTAATAATACCTGGTCTTTTACATTTTAATTCAAGCTTTCCAGCTTAGAAACTTTACCCCTTCACTGCTTGGGCCGCCGCGCGGTGTACGTGGCGGCCTACATCAGAACAAGCAAAGAGTACGAGCTGTTGATTTATTTATTTACTTTTGGTACCAGGATTGAACCCAGGGGCACTTGACCACTCAGCCACACCCCAGCCCTATTTTGTAGTTTATTTAGAGACAGGGTCTCACTGAGTTGTTTAGCGTCTCGCCATTTCTGAGGCTGGTTTTGAACTCGCAATCCTCCTGCCTCAGCCTCCCTAGCCGCAGGGATTACAAAAGGGGCTTTAAAGGGAAGGAGGACACAGTGCTTTCCACACTTCGTGCTGCGGAGAACAGTTTTTCTCCACCCTGTGGGCGACAGGAGGGGCTCTTCGTGGGAGGGGCTTCGGAACCTCGCCCAGGCCCTGCCCAGACCCCACCCCACCCCAGGGAAGGACCCCACCTCTCCTGGAGGCTTTCCCAATGGGGTCTTGGAGGGCTCTCTGGTGCAACCTGGGAGGCTCAGATCTGAGCGTAGTGGGCAGAGAACACGAGCAGAGTGGGATTCACTGGGGGAGGGTGGGGGAGAGGTGATGGCGCAGCAGTCGGGAGACAGGTGGGAATTTAAAGAAGCGGGGATGGGAGACTGCGCAGCCTCTTCTCAGAGTCTGAAAAAACAAGAACTGAAAGGGTAAAGTTTCTAAGCTGGAAAGCTTGAATTAAAATTAGGTATTATTAAGTTCCTCTGTTACACCCAGATTCCTGAGATAGTTAAGACAACGCCCTACTGGCCATTTAGCCTAGGGCCCTGTGCAGTTTGTCACAAGGCCCGAACCAATCAGTTTGAATGTGTACCCCGCTTAGGAGTGACCAATCACCCCCGCCCGACCTGTTCCCGCCAATGAATGTACTAATCACGTCTCAGAGTTGTTGTTCAATTTTCCCGCGCCTCATGATGATTTGTTCTGATGTATGCAAAGCCTCCCGCCCTCCCCAAAAAGTGTACTTAAGCTCTGCTTGAACCTCTGCTCGGGGCTCTGGGCTGCTCTCCCTTCTTGAGTGAGCATGGAGCCCCAGCGCGCTGGAATGGATCCCCAATAAGCCCCCTTTTGCCAATTGCATGGAGCCAGTCTCTTGTGTGGTCTCTTTCTCCGACGATCCGCCGGACCCTAACAGAACCTGAGTTGGTTTGTTTCCCAATCAAGTTTATTGAGGTTTCATTGACAAAGGATAGAATTCACTTTCTGAATTTCGTGCTCCTTCAGAGCAAGGATTTTGATGAATGCCTACAGCCGGGTAACCACCCTCTCAGCCGAGACATGGGACACTTCTGTTTCTGTTGCCCCGTGTCCTTTCAATCCCTCTTCCACCTCAGCTCCTGACATTTTATTAGAAGTAATTCAAACTGTCACAGTTTAACATCTGTCCCTATGGTTTGTCCTTTTCCAGTGTGCCACATACATGTGACTACGGCGATTAGCATTCCGTGTCTGGCTTCGTTCACTGGAGTCATCTGCGTTGCTGCGTGGGTCCACATTTGTTCCTGCTCACGGCTGAGTACTCTTTCGTTGTGTTGACGTACCATAACTTGTTCATTCACCTACCAGTTGGGTGAAACTTGGCCACTTCCAGTTCGGGGTCCTCATAAATAAGGCTGCTATGAACATTCATGTCTTTCAGTGAACGTACTTTTCCACTTCTCTTGCACAGATACTGAAAAGTGCAATTGTTGGGTCCGATGATAAGAAACTGCTGAACCAGAATGACTTTTTAGCCCGTGTTTCATGTTTCTTTGACAGTGATCTTGTGAGACTTAACTATGAGTTCTAAGGGTTCTTTGTACTTTTGTTGAATGAATTGTGTCAGCTTTCTGTTAGTGTAATACTTGAGTTAGCCACCTTATAAGGAGAAAAGATCGTGAGTTCAAAGCCAGCCTCAGCAAGTAGCAAAGCACTCAGCAACTCAGCGGGACCCCAGCTCTAAATAAAATAGGAAAAGCGGGTGGGGGGCTCTGGGGATGTGGCTCAGTGGTTAAGAGCCCCTGGGTCCAATCCCCAGGACCAAAAAAAAAAGAGAGAAAGAGAGAGAAAAGGTTAACTTTGGGTCATGGTTTTGGAGGTTTTACTCCATGGCCGATCAGCCCCATGGCCTTGGCACACGGGGGATGAGGCTATTCCCTTCACAGGAGCCAGGAAACAGAGGGAGAGGGAGAGGCCTGGCATCCCATGATCCTCTTCCAGGGCACATCCCCATGACCTCATTTCCTCCCACTAGGCCCCGCCTCTTAAAGGCTCCACCTCCCAATAGCGCTGCAGAAGATCAAGAAGGCCTTTATCACAGGGGCCTGTGGTTCCTGTCCTCTTCCTGTTAGTGGCCTTCTGTACATACTGTTGTGTTCTGCGGTGGTTCAGCTAATATGTTTTTGAGATTGTTCCCATTCTGCACAGAAAGGCCCTCGCACTCCAATTTCTTTCAAATTACTAAATTCTGCCTTGTGTGGAGGTACCATAATTTGTTGACTTGGTCGCTTATGGAGGGGCGTTTACATTTTTTCCAATCTTTTTCTGAAGCGCGATGATCATGTCTGCTGAGGGCCATTGCCAAGTAGGAATGACGCATCGAAATTTCCTTGCCAGCGTACCCCATGTTAAATGGACTTGCCTTGGAAATTCGCTGTGACATTGCATGTGTCTTTGAGAAAGGTGACCCTGCTCAAGGACCAGGGTGGATCCAGGTTTAGGGTGGATCCTGCAGGTTTTAGGAAGTATCCCGGTTTAGGATAATTTGGGTTTAAGGCATTCCGGGTTTAAGACAATCTGAGTTTTAAGGCGGTTCCAAGTTTAAGGTTATTCCTGCTAGGAATAGGGCGTATCCTGCTGCCTCAGGCACGCCGGATCCTTGAGTTCCCCTTGAGTTTTCGTGGGATTCAGAAAAGTATTTTGGGATGGAAAGCCTGGTGGAGTAGGTGAAATCTCGGCAGAACTTGGATTTCCCCAGAACGTGTTTGTAGAGGGCCGGTGTGAGTTCGGGAATAAAGAATTGCTGTTTGAATCTACAAAGCTGTGAGTGGCTCGTGATCTTGTGCCCAGCCAAGACTGCGGCACATGTCATCCCTGTTGATAGCTTCCCGGTCTCTGAGCATAAAATATGCAGCCTCTCGGTTGTCTCCTTGCCGCTCACGGTGGTAGACCCCAGGCCCTCCTCCAGCCTCTCCAGCCCGCTGTGGCCTGTGGTGGGGTGAGGGTTCCTAGAGGGCTTGTCATGGAGTGGCTGGGAGCCCAGCCCTCCTTCCTTCTCCTTGGCTTATGATGACAGTGGATTGCTGGGCCATGTGCTCCTCGCCATGGCCACCTGGCCCCTCCATCAGTCTCCTAAGAGTAGCGGTCCACCTGGCTGTAGATGGAGCCTCTGAAACCACAAGCCAATGACAACCTTTTCTCTTTTAAGTTAATCGTCTTGGGTGTTTTTGTCACAGCGAGGGCACGCTGGCTGGCGCACGCTGCACGCTTGTATGCAGGCTGCTCCCTGTGCTGGGAAATTCCCCTCCCCCGCTGGTGACCCCTTCCTCTTGCAGATCTCATCTTGAAAGCTACTTCCTCCGGGAAGCCTTCCAGCATCCTCTGGCCAGGCCAGGCCCCGTGGTCACAGGCCCTGGGATTGTGCCTCGAATCTCTGAGCACTGTTACTGCGCTCTGGGAGGTGGTCCGGTCAGTGTGCGAATCCTGCACTAGACCAAGGGCCAAGGTGGCGAGGACCCTGCGTTTCTCTCCATTGCCGTGTTCCTCTGTCTGGCAGAGCAGGCGGAGCCTGGAGCTAGCAGCCTTCGCTGACCCAGAGCTCAGTGCCTGGTGGGCACTGTTGTGGCCCTTTACACCTGGCAAATTCCTCTGGTGACCAGGGAGCCTGTGAGGTAGGTTCCGTGGTGACTCCATTGTATAGGCAAGAAGAGCCAGGCTCAGGCCGAGCTGCCTAGGCGCACCCGTGTCCCCCGCCCCGGCTCCCCTGCCCCCTCCTCTGCCCCCCTGGGAGGTCCCTCGGTGTTTGCTGAGTGACTAATGAATGAAAAAGAGAAGCCACGCGGAGTGACGCAGACTCCCATGCCACAGAGGGGAAAGCCGAGGCCCTGGAGAGCATTGGCCTGCCTGGGCCAAAGGTAGCGGTGGCGCTGGGTGGCAGTCCAGGGACTGTCCGCGGGACGGACGCCCCCGCTGCCCCTCGTGGCTTCCCGACGACCCCAGCTCTCACTCCCTCCCCGCTCAGGCCTCCAGGTGATTCTTGTCTGTTCTTCAGTGCAAGGTCCTGGATGCCGCTGGGGGGTTCCTCCCCCAGATCGTCAGGCGGCCTGCGCCTGGACGTCCAGACGGTTCTTATCCACACCCAGCAGCTCCTCTGTCACGAAAAGAACTTCTGTCCCATCACAGAGACTGTGCTTTTGGCCTTTTTCAGCTCCCACGTGCAAGAGCAGTGTTCCCGCCCAGCAGGCTCCATTGGAGGATCCCCACCCAGACTCCAGGCAGGGGGCGTGGAGCAGCCCGGCTTCACAGCCCGGGAGCTGCCCTGGACACGTTTGCTCAATGTGCGCAGCCTCCCGGAGTGACTCCTGATTGGCCCAATCCATCCCTCTGCGGGTGATGGGCGCAGGGGTCCGTGACCTGCTTCTGGTCAGTGAGATACGAGGAAAGTTTTCCCCATTGTGCAAGAGAGGGCTCCCCAGAGAGAAGGACGCCATTGGGGGCGGGGGAGCGGGCAGAGAGTAACTCATCGAGCTCTGGATACTATTCACAAGGACTTGATATCCAGAGCCGTGCAGTCGTTTTGTGACTTGAGGAGGCAATAAGTTTGAGGATGAGGAATCGAAATGCCGAGAGTGACAGGCTGGAGGGGTCTGGATCTTTACTGTCTCGGGGAGGCTCCCCGCCTACAGAGGTCTCACGAATGAACACGCACAGCCTTCCAGCCGGGCAGCATCGATCGGGTTTCCTGTGACTTATGCGGGGACGTTCAACTCTTGGGCGCGGGTCCCCAAGGTCAGCCAGGCCCCTGCTCCAGGGCGGGTTAGGGCCCGGCCCAGAGCACGCACTTCTGTTTACAGGGGGCAGGTCCTCACGGTGACTCACAAGACCCCAAGCCCCGGGGACTGCTGGAGCTCTTACCGATGACAGTGATGGGCGGAGGGGGTCCACGCGGAGCTCAGCGCTGACTCAGAGGGATCAGGCGGCCCTGGCGTCCTTATTCATCCCTCTTCCCGGGTTGCCAGCGATCCTCCACGGTGCCCCAGTTCCAGGGTGTATTTTTAGTGGAAACCAAGGTGCCACCGCTCAGGATTACACAACCCTTCGGGGGCTGCGCGTCACCTGCCACCGAGCCAAGCTGGAGCGCGCCGGGCGGCCGCCTCCCGGGCCACCGCGGGAGCGCGCAGGCCGCCGCTCAGGCAGGTGGGCCAGCTGGGGACCTCATTTGGTTTGGGGGGGGGGAATGCACCGCCTCCAACGGTGGCGTCCTGGGAGGCAGCACATTTGGCTGTCACTCAGAGCCTGTTCCTTCAGAGCATTTTCTGTTCACCAGGAGGAGCTGCTGGGAACCCACTTGCTTCCTGATGGGTGCCCGCACCTGGCTGTGCGGCCCAGCAGCTGGATATGTGTGCAAAGGTGGGGGCTTGGGGGCGGTCCCAAGGGGGCTGTTAAATCTCTCGCCTAAATAAGGGAGGAGATCTGAGAATTTCTAGAGGCCCTGGAGAAGGCAGAGGGCCATGACACCCTTGGTGACCTGCCCAGCCCCTCACCAGGGAAAGGCTGGCGTGTCCTGGGCCACCTATTGAATGTCACCTGCATCTTCCACTGAGACCTGGTGGTCCACAGAAGCCGGGGTGGTCACACTGCTCATCCTCTGCCAATGACTGACGGCACAGCAGTCTGGGCCACCCACCCTCCGCTCCAGGTGGGCAACTGTGGCCCCTTTTAGGCCGCAGAGCCCCAGGGGACCTGCCAAGCCACGCTTCCTTTGGGCCATGCCTGTGAGCCCCTTCCCGCCCTCTTCCACCTCCCTGTTTTCCTACAAGATCCCCCCGAGTGGGACGATCATCCCCTAAGTCCCCTGTCCCATATCATGTCCTTGGAAGGGACCCTTGGCCTGCGATCATGGAAATGACCATGAAGGAGAGGGGCCCCCAGGCTAGACAGGCCCCTCTGAGTGGGACAAGATGATGGAAGTCCAAGGCCTCGCAAGCACACGGATGCTCAGCGGTCTGTGCTGCTTGGTCCTTGGGCAAGGTTTCGACCTCCTGCTCTGCTGGGACCTCTTGCCACCCCAGGCCTAACAGCAGATGCCTGTGCAGAGGCTGAAGCACAGATGTGTGCACCTGCAGATGTGTGTGTGGCCTCGGGTACACACGGGAGAGGGGTTTAGCAGCCCAAAGCTGGGCCCCCCAGGCACAGACAGAGCATGCCGGACAGTGGGACCATCCACAAATGAGATGACCCCAGCAGAGATGGGGCTGGAGGGGATCACGAGAATACAGCACCTGGGGATGTGTACTCGCGGGGGAGGACTGGGGCTTCCTCGGGAACAGCTGGGAATCAGAATCTTCCTTACCTGGGTCTGGAGCAGAAAGACTGCAGCTGGTATGGGAGACACTGCTAGTTAGTTATGTACTGTGGTGTGGGAGACACTGCTAGTTATGTACATAGCATCTGTTCTCTTTCTTCCTTGGTAACAGCATCAGTTTCATTCTGGAGATCAATATACTCAATTCAAAGTAATCTTTCCCAGATAAGTTGGGGTGGCCAGTGATGTAAATTCAAGTTTTTCGGTGGTACTGCTTGGAAGTCTCTCTAAGAAAAGTATAGCACAAGCTCATTTTGATCCTTTTCTTCTCCCTCCTGGATGTGATGGCTGGAGCCCCAGCAACTATCCAGAACCATGACATAACATACATGGAAGGAAGACAAATACGGAGGATGGCAGAGCAAAAAAGCTTGAGGATCTGAAATCTCTGAAAATGGAGAGGACACACCAGTCCCTTTGGGGTTGAAACTACTAAAGTTGGATCTCTGGTTCTCATAGCTGCTCCCCATGCCTGATGAAGGTGGGCTCTCATGAGCATGGCTTTTCAGGATTCTCATTGCTGCTTACTGCTGTGTTTCCATGGGCTCTGGGAAACAGCCTCACGAAGGGGAAAAGCCTGGGCTTGGCGTCAGACTTCGCTAGACTAGCATCAGGGGTCTCCTGTTTCCTCTCGTATGACCTTTGGCATGGGAATCTACACCTGAGAACTGGGTGTAATAAACTTCTGAGTTTCCTGAGGTTCTTCTTCACTTGCTGGAGGTTGCTGCAGGGGTTATATGAGATTGTGTGTGCGTGTGTTTAGGAGATACCTATCTCATGGTCTGGACATAGTAGGTGCTCAAAACATGCCAGGCACCCTCACCCCCATTGGCCCTTTCCTTCCCTCTGCCTTGAGGTTTGCAGGAAACCTGAAGAATGTTGAGCCCCAGACCCAGCTCAGTGGTCTTTAAGACCATTTGTTCTCACGTGATGAGCATGGCGCGGGGGGGTGGGGGGGGGTGGAGACTGACTCTCCCCTCTTCATGGTCGTGAATGCAGCTCCCCAGCTCTCTGTTCAGCTGAGGTGGAAGAGGCCTCTGGAGCTGGAAGAATCTTCCTCTGCTCCAAGACAGCTGGGCCGCCACTACGTGCTCTCGCCTGGAGTCTCCTGCGTGTGCTGGCATGGGGGGGTGCTTCTCCAGGGATGGAGGCGGAGAAGCCCGAGGGTACTAGCTACCCCTGCATTTACCAAGGCTTGCGTTCCTCTCTGAATGAGACCATTTTCTGTTGCTATAACTAAATGCCAGAGTTGGGTACTTTTATAAGATGGTAGCTTTGGAGGTTGAAGTCCATAGTTGAGTGGCTCCCTCTGTTGGGCGTCTGCTGAGGGCCCCCTTGGCTGCATCTCAGTAAGACAGACAATGGGAACGGAAATGGCCACATGCAGGAGGGCCCAAGCCCTGGGATGGCGTGGATAGCCTTGATTCAGACCAGCTGCGCTCTGGCCAGAACTGAACAGGATCTAGAACTAGGTTAACTTCTTCCAGTGGTGGCCTAAAGACCTCTCACCAGGCTCCACCCCTTAAAGATCCCTCCACCTCAACACCACCACCCTGGGCTCCCTGGGAGACACATGCAACCCTGCCCAAATCAGGGAATCTCCACGGGTCTCCTCCACCTCGAATTAGTAACAGCAGGGCCAGACTCTGGTGTCCTTGTGTTATCATAGCGGCCAGCACTTATAAAGCCAGCTGCGGGGCCCCCACAAGGTAATGACCCCATAAAATAGGTGCTACTCACCTTCCCCCCTTTTTTTAATTTAAATTTTTGTACCCGAGATTGAACCCAGGGGTGTGCTACCACTGAGCTGCATCCCCAGCCCTTTTTATTTTTTCTTTTGAGACAGGGTCTCATTAAGTTGCTGAGACTGGTCTCAAACTTGCAATCCTCCTGCCTGAGCCTCCCAGTTGCTGGGATTACAGGTGTGTGCTACTGCACTCTGCTTCATATTTCCCTTTTACACTTGGCCCAGTCGGTTAAGTTGTGAGCATCGGGAACTTGCCCCAGGTCACACACTCTCTGTGCTTCGATGGCTCTGAGGCTGTCTCTGCCCGGTCCCTTCCTCCTGCAGAGCCGGCAGAGGTTCTCTGTAGTCTCAAGCCCAGTCCCTTGCTCCATGCCTGGGGGCAGCAGAAGCTGCACCTTGCTCAGGTGATAGCTCTGCAGCAGAGCAGACCTGGGAACTCTGACACCCACGGTCTGGCAGGAGTCCTCTCGAAGCTGCCCCCCAGCCGCCACCCACGGGACCTGCCATCCCCTCCTTTCTCCATCACCAGGTCTCGTGCCATCTCTGATCAGGTGTAAGGGTGGATGTGCCTTTGGAGACCAGGTAGCACGAAAACATTGGTCCAGGGCTCCTGTCACCAGCGTAGTGTGGTGACGTGTTCACTGCACAGGTGGGGACAGGGAAGATGGCTGGACTTGCTTGGACTGCTGGGGAGGAGGGGGCTGTGGCACCCGGGCACAGGTGCCCACTGTGTGGGTCTGTCCTGTGGGTCAGGCCTTTTGGTACAGCTGCTTCTAAATGTCAGTAGTCCCTGCTCCCCACCGGTAAGAGGAAAGCTTCTTCACACAGAGTCGCCCTGGGGGTGGGGCTCGAGTGTCAAGTGTGTGGCGGGTGGAGTGGCTGGCACCGTCTGTCTCCGCCCCTAGAGCTGAGCACCACGGCTCTGCCCGCCTTGGGGCTGCCTGCTGTCACCTGCACAAATGACAAAGCCACCAACATCTATTTTCCTTTCCCAAGGGCTACTTGCACCTGTTCCTGGTGCAGTTTTATAATATTTGATTCTAAAGTTCTTACTCAGAACGACCCTTCGGGAGGTCTCCGAGCAGCGCCGCGCTGTCTCGCGAGGTCCGCAGGGTTCGGTTGGGTCTGGGGTCCGGGCGACATTCTGATGCCCAAGACGACTTCCAGGCCATCATTGAAAAGGGGCTCCAGAGCCCCGGAAGAAAGCAGCCTCGGCGGTCCCTGGAAGGACGCAGGCTGCCTGCAGGTGTGACCCTCCCGTTCGGCTCCCGGCCTGGGTCATCGGAGTGGCCGGGGCTGGCGCAGGTGCAGATCGCCGCCGTCCCGCCCCCCAGTCTCTGCGGCGGCCTGGAACTGGCCTTTCTGGAAAGTGAGGCTGAAGCAGCCGGCCGGGGGCCACGTGGCCCTCATAGCAGTCACAACCCTGGTTTAAGGTCTCTTTCCCACCAGGATTAAAACAGCAGGCCCTCCCCGCGGCTCCTTCATTCCGGCCTCCAAGGTCCAGCACGTCCACCGTCCACCGGGGGGGAAGACCAACCCCAGTGTCATCTGGGCAGTAACCTCCCGGGGCAAGGGAAGGGCAGGGAGAGGTGCCAATCACAGAGCACTGGGCTGGGTGAGTGGGAGCCTGTAATCCCAGCAGCCCAGCAGCCCAGGAGGCCGAGGCCGGAGGATCAAAAGTTCAAGGCCAGTCTCAGCAACTTAGTGAATCCCTGAGCAACTCAACAAGATCCTGTCCCCCCCCCCCCAAAAAAAGGGCTGGGGAGGTGGCTCTCGGTGGTTGAGTTTCCCTGGCTTCAATCCCCAATAAATAAATAGATAGATAGCAATGACCAAGGTTGTGAGGAAAACAGCAGGGTCAGGGGATCGGGGAGTGTGGGGACGCTGTGGGCGGGAGGATGGGCAGAGGAAGGCCTTTCCTAAAGGTGCCCTTGGGTGACTCAAGTCAGGTGAAGGGGTGAGCCTTCAGGAAGGACATCCGGGTGGGGGAGGGTCGAATGCAGAGGAGGGGCAGATGGGGTGCTCTGGGGACCAGCCAGGACAGCTCTTGCTTCCATGGAATTGTCCTTGTTTGGCGCCAAATTGAGGAGAGGTCAGCACCTCCTTTTCCACTGAAACCCTGCTCTGAGCCCGCCCCCCCACCGCCCCACCCCGTGCCCGGGCTGGGCGTGGGGACTGTATCCCGGGTACAGAGTCTGGTCAGGAAAGTTCCTAAAAAGGGCTTAATCCCATCTCGACCTTCACCTTCCAGAGCAGACCCAGGCGGCCTCCAGCACGTTCAGGGATCCTCTCCCCAGGCTCCCCTCAGTCGTCCCCAGCACGGTCCCTCTGTTCCTGGGCCTGGGTGGTCCACAGCCCGTTTCTGCCCCTTTAAAAACCACGGAGGGCTGCAGGAGGGGCCCCCAAAGGCTGCGCTGCGTCAGCCTGTGCGTGACAGGGGCCACCTCATTTTCTTTTGCGGTTCTGGGCATTGATCCCGGGGTGCCCTACCCCGACCTGCACCCCAGGCCTTTTTATTTTGAGACAGGGCCTCACTAAGTTCCAAGGCTGGCCTGGACCCCGCGATCCTCCTCTTCAGACTCCTGACCTCCATCCCCTCTCTCCCACCCTGGCCACTGGTGACAGTTCTCCTTGTCCACTCACCCCCCCTTCTGCCCGACTCCCACAAGCACTCATTGGGGGAGGAGGCTACTCTAGACTCGGTGGACGCAGGGCCCCAGAGCGAAGGCCAGGGCTCTGCACAGAAACGCCTATAGCTGCGAGACGCACGTCCAGCCTGTATCCCAAAGCCCTTGGGCCACCTGCTGCAGGGTTCTCACTGGCTGCTCCCCTGTGGCCCGCTGGACTGTTCTGATGGCTTCTCTTTGTGCCTCCTGTCTGCACGGATCACCAGCATCTCCTGCTCCTTCAGGAGCAAAGCCACAAGTTCACTTCTGTCTCTGCCTATTCACGGAGGGAGCCCGAGCCAGCTCGCTGGGCGGTGTCCACCTCGGCTACCAGCCAGTGACCTGGTCACCTCGGGAGACCTTCCTACTTCCTGTGCCTTAATTTCTTCATCTCATAGCTGTTGGGGACATTGTCCACATGAAGAACTGGGGGAGACACCTGGTACACAGCAGGTGGGCGCCAGCACCGTCCCCGGGCCCCGGGCAGTCAGTCTTTCTGGACGGGGTGGCCCGGGGTGGTGTGTGTGCCATGACAGCACTGTGTCCCCCCATCTTTCTCTCCTCTCTCCATCCTGGCTGGGGACCCTGCAGGCGTCCCACAGTCCCTGCCAGGACACTGGCCTTCATGAAGTCAGGTTTCCCAGCCTGATGGGTCCAAGTGTCCCCAGACCCCTCCCCCAGCAGCCCCCTTCTGAAGAGACCCAGCAAGGTAGAGATGGCCGCGGGGGAGGGGAAAGCTTGTCCAATGAGAGGGGCCTGCACCCCTGGGCCCTGGTTTGGCATTTGATGCCCGGGGAATGGGAAGCCCAGGGTTGCTATGGAAACCGCCCTCCCCCTGCTCCCTCTGCGCCCCGTGGGACGGTTCTGTGTGGGTGGGGGGAGCACTGGGGACGCTCCTGCTGCAGGGGGTTGGAGAGCAGATGGCCCCCCCAGGTGGGCAGGGAGGGCAGCCCCGAGCCGGGCTTGCTGCCCTGGAGCCACCTGACCACCGTCCCGCGTGGTTTAAAAATGCCGTCAGCCGGGCAGCGTGCAAAGCTCTGCTCCCCAGGGACTCAGCCTCCGGTGCCAGCACTGCCCACCTGCCCACGCCTCACCTCGGGGTCTCCACTGCAAGATCCGCCTGGTGACAGCAACCTCAGAGTCGTGGCCTGGGACCACGACTCCACCTCCCGCCTGCCCAACATCCCCACAGCTGCAGCCTCTTATCAAGGGCGTCCCTCGTGTCCCTCTCCCCCGCTCCAGATCCCCCTCGGTTGGGCAGCAGGAGCCCACTTCACAGATGAGGGGACTGAGGCCCCACCGGGGAGGGAGGGGCTCCAAGTCCTCGGGGAAGACAGGGCCAGTCGGGGACGCTGCCCTCCTGCCAGCCCTCTGCTCCTGCCCTGTCCCCCGGAGCTGGCCTTCGCTGTCAGGCAGCGTGACCTGCAGGACTCCGGCCCCAGAGCCACGTGCGAGGCCGCTCCACTCTCGTTAGCACCGGCCTGTGGCGGACCGCGCCTCCTGGATTTCAGGTTGAAATGGAATAAAGTGCTGCGCTTTCTCTGTGGGGGGAGAGGGGGGAAGACAGCCAACAGCCTGGGAGCCTCTCCCTGTTCCCCCCCGCCACCCCTCGGCCCCGGGGGGGGGGGGGGGGGGAGATCTTCCTTCCAGGTGACTTGTTAGCTCTTTCTGGGGCAGAAGAAGGTGGAAAACTAATTTTAACTCTCGGGTGTTTTTTTTAGCTTCCGTGTTTTCCAGGCCGACAGTGGGCATCAGGAGCCCAAGTCCACCGGGTCAGGGGCCAGAAGCGGCAGGCAGTGTCCTCCCCCGGCAAACACAGCAGACCCGGGTGGGGGGGAACCAGCGGCCCCTCCTTCTCCTCCCCTGCAAAACTCCCCCTGCCCCCCGCCAAGGCCAAGGAGAGCGGCACTGGAGGGTCAGGAGGCGGAAGCCAGATGGTCAGTTGATGGAAACTGGGGATGGAAGGCCCCCGAGCTCAGGCCAGCTCCTTGAGGATTTGCTGTGTGCTTTGAGCAAGTCACATTCCCTCTCTGGGCCTCAGTTGCCTCATCTGTCACAGGGGGACAGTAATTGCCATCTCGTCCCCTTCCTGGGGTAGCTCCGGAGGCTCCAAGTGTGCTGTGCTGATTTCTCAGCTCCAGGGTTTGGAGGGGACAGAAAGCTGGGAATGTCCCTCGGAGAGTGGACAGAGTGGGACCGGGACCCCTGGCCTGCTCTCATTAGAGGGAGAACCAAGAGACTAGGCTCCAGAGCCATTCTGTGTCCAGCCCCTTACGTGGCGTGTGCCCCTTTGTGGGTGGTCAGTTGATGGGGGGTGTGATGGGACAAGGTTATCCTGGAGAAGAGGTTCACGGGAAATCAGCTCATTGATCTCCAATCGCACAGTGGCGGTGGCAAGGCACAGGGAGGACATTGGAGGAAGTTCCTGGGGACAGATTTCAGTTCTACAGGAGGAAGGAGGTGGGGGTGGGGGCGGTGAGTCTGGGCTGAGTATCCGCAGTGTTTCTGGGAACTAAATAGCAATGGCTCAGTTTTACTGTGTCCTTGTTGAGAGGCAGCGAGGTCAGCGTAGGGACCCAGAGTCGGGAGCCCATGGCCTGGGCCCAATCTCATCTTGGCCACTAGCTAGCTGTGTGATCCTGGGGTAGTTGCCTCCCATCTCTGTGCCTTGGTTTCCTCACCTGTAAACTGGGGGGAATAAGGTTGACTGAGGGATCACGATGAGGGTCTCCGTCCTAGAGCAGTGAATCCTACGCTGGTGGTGGCCGGGAGCACAACCTTCCCTGGGTCCAGAGGTACCTGGGTTGGTTCATGTCATTTTTGTCACGATCCTAGTAGAGGTGCTTACTATCCCGTTATCCAGATGGGGAGACCAGGGACGTGCCCACGGTCACCTGTCCTGAAAGCACCAGTCCTGCTCACCCGGAAGCCAGCACCTGTGGTCACTGCTCCGTGTTCATACCGCCCCTCTGAGGGACGCGGGCCATGACCCCGGTCCCAGCCTGGGTGGCAGAGGCCCAGAGACAGCAAGCGCCAGACCCAACATCACAGAGCAGTGGAGGAGCTCAGGGGGGCTCCCGACCCCGGAGGCTTGCTTTCCTCACCCCACACCTGGCCGTCCACCAGCGGGCACCGAGGGGTGAGCCCGTGGGGTTGGGGCCGAGATTCCAGAGGAGCCTGAGTGACCGTCCCACTCCCTGCAGCCCTGGGCTGCTCGTTGAGGTGAGATGGCGGAGTGGAGGGACGCACCGTGACAGTGAGCTCGCTCTCTGCAGCTGCTCCTGGTGACCAGCGGGGCCAGAGCTCAGGTTCTGGATCCTGGTGGAGCAGGGAGCCCTGCTTCTCACCTGGACTAGTTCTTCCCTCCCCCGTGCCTGCCCCCTTGTCTCCCTGCCCCCTGTCTGTCCGTCTGTCTGTCTCTGGGAAGATTCGGGCCCCATCCCCCCAGGAGCGCCCAACCCGCAGGAGTCATCAATCCCCAGCTCCGTCCTTATCTGGGTCTCTCAGATTTTGATACTTTTGGCCGGAGAAGGTGCGAGATGTGATATCCAGTGTGAGTCACACAGGAGGCCACCCCCTCCCGGGGACCAGCTGAGTTCTAAAGTCGCCTGGTGAGGGCAGGCAGCGCTGCGTCAGCTTGCTGTCTGTGCCCAAGCCAGGGACGGGCCAGACTCGGGCCCCGGGGATCTGTGCACCCTCTGGGCCCGGCGGTCAGCGGGCTGCCTTCTGGAAATGGGTCCCGACGGCTCCCCGAGGGCGTTCAGACTCACGGGGTGCAGTAAGAGCCGGCCAAGGGCCCGGGCTGGCCCAGGGGGTCTGCCCTGGAGACCCCAGGAAGCGGAGGGGCTGGAAGGGCCCAGCTCGCATGGCGTGAATGACACGAGGCTTCATTCACTTGTTCTTTCTTCCTTGGGACGGGAGGCAGATGGAGGCAGACCCTGCTGGCCCAGGGCGCCCCCTGCCTCCCTGAGCCTGGCTGGGGACCTGCGCCCGCGGGCCGCCTGGGCTGCAGCTTGGGAAACACAAGCCTGGCCAGGTGGAAGGCTCACCCTGTCTGCCATCTGTCGAGGAAGGGTCACCTACGTGCCACCTGGCTCCTGGGGGGAGATAGCATCTGGGAGACCGCGGTCCTGCGGGAGGGTGCTGGGAGTCCATCATGACTTATTGAGCAGCCTCAGACACCTGCTCCGGTGCAGCGCTGGCCACGCTCACTAGCTAGGACTCACTCGGGTGCACCTGCCTGTCGTCTCGTCCTCCCACCAGGACGCAGAGGGCAGGGGACGGAGGGCAGCCCCACCCCAGCCAACTGGGAGAAGGTGGGAGGTGCCGCCTGCCTGAGCCCCAGGCTCCCGGGGCTGCCACTGCGAGGGGTACCAGGGCCACCCCAGGGAGTCTCCTTCTAGGCTGGCCACCAGGTCACCGTCCTGGGGAGCGTCCTCTGGCACTCCCAGGCAGAGCTCCCGCCCCACCCTGGCAGCCCCCGCTGGCCCCGAGTGTGCACACACACGCACCTGCGCGCCGCGTGCTTGCAAACGGGAGGTGGGATGTTTTCATAAACCCAAAGCAGGATTTGCCAACAGCGAGGGTGGTTCACCGTCTCCAGGGAGAGCAGCTGCCCAGGCTTGGCACTTGGCTCTGCTCCTTCTCTTGCTCCCACCCGGATCCCAGTGTCGTCCCTGCCATCTCGAGAGGCACAGGGGACAGGTATTAGGTGGCCCAGAGAAGAGTCACCATGCTACCGACTGAGCCAGGACAAGCCAGATCCCTTAACCCCGCTGCGAGGTGTGGCTTGGAGACAGGGGCCTCCCGGGCACTGAGCTTGGGGCACGACCGGCCCCGTCCTCCTGGCAGCTTTGAAGTTGCTCACTGAAGGAGAATCTGGTTAACAATCGCTGTTATTTGGCTAAAGGTTTAGAGGAAGCTGGGGAGGAAGCAGCTGGGGAGGGTGAAGATCAGGTCCCCCATCCCGTGCAGCAGAACCTAACGCTGTTTCCTGATCACGTCCCACTGTTTGAGGTGCCTGGCGTGAAGCCTCCCGTGGCCAGGCCCTACCCAGCTCCGCCAGGCCACTCAGTTTCCCGACTGACAACGATCCGTGTTTTATTTTATTTTTCCTTTTCTTTTCAGCAGGCCCCAGGTGAAGCACTAACAAACGTATACAGTGGGTATCAAAATCATTCCCATTTTGCAGATGAGGAAACCCAGGTTCCGAGCGGCTCCGTGACAGTCAGTCAGCACACCAGGGAGCCGTGGAGCAGCCGGCCTGTCCGCCCCCCACCCCTGTGCCTGGGAGAGCAGGGAGCAGCTGTCCTGCCCGACTCTCTGCCCGACTCTTCTCCAGCTTCTGGGCCCCGCGGGGCTCCTGTCCGACTGTCAGGATCCCAGTGGGGAGGACCATGGACTAGGGGAGCGCTAGGGACGGAGGGCGCTCAGGAGCAACAGGGGCCCCCCGGGGCTGAGAACTGGGCTGCTGGCGGGCACTAGGCTTCCTGTCACCAGCTCCCCCCTATGATCCTTAATGACAGAGCCACAGTGGGTCCCCGTGGCAGGGAGGTGGCAGAGCCGGCTCCACATGGCCCTCCGGGAGGCGTGCGCTTCCTCTGGTCTTTATGGGAGCTGCCCTGCTTTCCAGATGGCCCGGAGCCAGGCGTTTCCACACTTGTGACACAGGAAGAAATCACAAGGCCCCCAGAGAAAAGCCAGCCGCAATCTGGGGGCCTGGGGGTGAGCTGGGGGAGAAGCGTGGGTCCGACCCGAGGATGGCCAGGCGGCTGTTCTGGACTTGGGTGGCAGGCTCCAGGATCCCAGGGCCCAGCAGGGAGGAGGTGAGCTCCCTCCTGGGGACTAACTGGGACACACAGCCGCAGGGGACCAAGCGCCGGCTGCTCAGCCTGTGGGTGACATTTCACACACCCTCTCTAGTCCCCCAGCGGCCATTTTACAGGTGGGGAAACTGAGGCCCGGGAGGCTCAGGGACTGGGCCAAGGTCAGAGAGTTGGATACACAGACCTGGCCTGGGATGGCCGGCGGAGTCTCCCACCTGGACCCCCGGGCCCCTGGACCTTCTTCCCATTCAGTGCCGCCTCCTGCGTGGCGCCCCCACGGCCGGCCCAGCTGCAGGGGCAGCTGCACCCTCAGTTTCCAGGCGCAGCGGCTTCTGCACGGGCGTCGGCTGCGCCCGACCTTAGGCTGCTCTGGGAGTGCCCACAGGCTGCGGAGCTGGTGTTGGAGGAGGCTGGACGGCACCGCGTGGCTCCAGGCTGCTGTGGGAGGCTCAGGTTCTGTCCGAGGCCTGGACACCAGGGGGTCAGCGCTGCCCTGTGGGTGGAGTTGGTGGCGTGGTGCTTTCCTGTGGCACCGTCTCCTCACGGTTGGCGCCAAGCTTCTCTTGTCTACAGCCTTCAGGGGGAGCTCGGGGCCGGCCCACGACAAAGAACAGCACACAGAATCCCGCAGCCAGACGGGTGCCATGTGCCTGAGTCCCAGTGGCTAGGGAAACCGAGGCAGGAGGATCCCAAGTTCAAGGCCAGCCTCAGCAACTGAGCGAGGCCCTAAGCAACAAAAAGGGTGGGGCTGGGGCTCAGGGAGGTAGCTCCCCTGGGTTCAATCCTGGTACCCCCCCCCAAAAAAAAAGATGACAGAAAAAAGAAAAGCATAAAGCGTGACCATTTGTCTTTACAGATGGGGACACAGGCCCAGCACACCCCAGCTTGCCCCAGCCACACAGTGGGGACAGAGCTGGAACTGGAACTGAGGCCCCGATTCCTGGCCCACAGCTCTGGCCATTTTTGGGGGCCTTGGGCCTTACCCCTTCTGGCGGGGTGAACCTCCCTCTGCAATGCTCCCTGGGCGCTTGCAGAGACCACCATGAGCACACGGGTGGGCCCTGTGGTCACGCCTGTTTGGGGTCCATTTTCCCAGCAGACCCTGGGTTTGGAGAGCAGGTTCTCTTGTAGGGTCTCTGGACCTTTGCTGTTTTCCAGGGCCTGGCCCAGAGGTGGCACCAGGACGTGGTGGAGGAAGCCAGGCTGGAGGGAGGAGGAGGAGGAAGGGACGAAGGAGGGGCAGGGAGAGGGGCGCCTCCTCCCCAGGACGCCTGTCAGTCAGGGCAGAGTTAGACTCTAGACTGTCTCCCTCTAGTCTGTCCGGGTGTAGCACTGAGGGTCCACAGGGTCACCTGGTTTATAGAATCCCACCTTTCTTGCATTTGATTGACACAACAGAGAAGCCAAGGGCTTGTATTATCCCTCTCTGTAGATAAGAAAATGGGCTCAACAAGGTCCTGTTGTCACTGAGAATAAAGGCCACCCTTCCCAGCCTCCCTTACAGCCCACTGACTCAGTTCTGGCCAATTTCCAGAGGAAGGGGGGTGTCCCTTTTTGTCCTTTCCTCTGCTTGTTAGATTGTGAAGTGATGACTGGACTTGGGCAGCCATCTTGGACCAGGAGGATGAGTCCACATCCTGGGGATCATGGAGCACAAAGCCGGAAGAAGCTTGGGCCTCTGACCCCACAGAGCACCAACCCCTCACCTCCAGAATTCATTTACTTGGGTGTGAGATAAATTCTCTGGTTTAATCCACTTTTACATTGGGGTTTCTGTGACTTTCAGTTAATTACTTCTAATCCTAAGTGATACAGCCTCAGAAAGGTCAGAGCTGTGCCCGGCTCCAGGCTGAGGGACAGGAGGGTCCCCTTGGCCCGAGGAAGAGCTGGCTGCTCACCCACCCACCCATTGACAGGCAGGTACCGGAGGACCGGGTGCGCGCTGAGCTGGGCTGGGGAGGTTTGCCAGGGAGGCGGGGCGCAGGGTCTGGGGTCCAGAGCCCCCTTGTGGGCTGAGCGGCTTCCCGAGGCGGCAGCCCTGTGGGTGGTCACACTGGGGGGGCCTGGAGGCAGGGCGGTGAGCCCTCCAGCCTCCCACAGAGCCCCACGTTCTCCCTGTGGCCTCCCTGCCTCCCTGTTCCAAAGGAGCAAGAACAATCCTCCAGGGACAGCTGCAGCCCGCTGTCTGTCACAGAGGGGGTGGCACACAAAGACCAGGTGTAGAGTGTCTGCCAAGATTGTTCTAGAAGAAAGTCAGAGCCTGGGGTCTTGTACGTTTTCTCCACCAAGGAGCCAGGACCCCAGGAGAGCGGGGGCTCGAGCAGGACCACGGGACTTGTCGGGGTGGGACGAGCTGAGAAGGAGCCAAGGGGCAGAGGGGAACACAAGTGCTCTTCCGAGGCACATTTGATACCAGTCAGTAGCCACCTGGAGGAAGGGAGGGAGGACAGAGGGCTCCTTTCTGGTACTGGGTGGCTCTGGATGGTTCTGCACATCTCTGGTCAAAACCAGAAGGTAGCCGGGCAGAAACAAAGCCAGTGACCTACTGCGGGACCAGCGACGACGACGGGTTGGTCACGGTAGCGCTGTCTCTTATGAAGGGAAAAAGCTTCTTTAGCTCACAGTTTTGAGTGTCCAGTCCAGGCCTGGTGGAGCAAATGGCTAGTGGCCAGCCAGGAAGGGGAGCCTCTGGCCAGGTGCACTGTCCCCTCGGGGGCTGGCCTGCCGGGTCTTGGAGCCTGCAGAGGTTCCGCCTCTTCCCGGCAGCCCCAGCCCGGGGACCAGGCCTCCGACCCACAGGCCTCTGGGGGACACCCAAATCCAAACCGTAGCAGACCATCGCAAAACCCGGGGAAGGGAGGTGGGATCCCCAGGGCTCCGTGGATCTCAGCTCCACGTGGTCACGGCTGAGCAGGACCAACTGCATTCAGCTGGGGTGGAAGGTTCTAGAAGGGCGAGTCGGTTCTCAGCCTGCCCTTCTCTCCATGGGTCCCCTGCTCCTTCAGAGGGTCTGGCCTTCCTCACACAGTGGCAGCTGGACCCTGAGTGCGGGGCCTCTTGGGCCCAGGTCTCGAGCCCCCAGCGTCACCCCCGCCGTGCTCCGTGGGTCCCAGCCAGGTCCCCAGGCTGCTGGGCTGCAGCGGGGAGATGAACCCCCTCTCCAGGGAGGAAGGGCGGCGGACCCTGTCCACAGACAGACCTCTGAGGGAGTGGACGGGACCACGGACCTGGAAGGAAACCAGAGGCCACCCGCAGCCTCCCCGCAGGCCCAGCCCCGTGGAGGCAGAGCCCGGAGCAGGTGCCCGGGGCTGGCGGGGGCTGGCAGGCGGCCCCCTCCACTGGCCCCGCCACTTTCCTCTTCCTCAACAAGCCGTCAGCTGGAGGCCACTAAAAGGAAAGAAAATGCGCCAGGCCACAGTCATCAGCTCCCGGAACATCGGCCGCTATTTCTGGCAGAGCCGCGGCTGCTGGCGCCCCCTGCCCGCCCCGCACTCCCAGATGCGGAGCCCACCACCTTAGGTGGCAGCCACCGCACGCGGGCGCCCGTCGGGAGGGGAGATGGGCTCCTGTGCTCAGCTGCACCTGGGGCAGGGTCAGCTCTGGGGTCAGGGAAGGACAAGTCACTTTCCAAGTGCCCACCGTGGCGTCGGCCCCGCCGCCCCTGCGCTGCTCTGCTTTCTGGCCACTCGGGCGTCGGGACTCCGACTCCTCTTTCTCTCCAGGGCTTTGCCTGTCCCGTTCCCTCTGCTTAAAATGCCTTTCCCTGCCTGGCGAACCCCGGCGCATCCTCCAGTCCCGGCTCTCTCCTTCCGGCTGTGTGCCCCCGGGCAGGGTCACACCCCAGGTACTGTTGTGTTCTGTGTGTGTGGATTGGCTGAGCGACGGAATGAATGGCTCCTGTGGTTCCCAGTTGGCCGAGGAGACCGCTGAGGCTCAGGAGAACTAGCCAGAGACCAGGCGGGGAGGAGGGCCAGAGCCAGGATCCACCCATGAGCGAGGGACGGCCAAGCTTGGGCCCTGCACCCCACTCCTGGCTCTCAAGGGCCAAGGAAGGAGTGGGGGTGGCAGTGAAGCCAGACGGGGAGGCGCAGGCCGGGGTGGGGGCGCCTTGGTGAGTCGGGGTTCCAGTCTCTTGAGTTGGGGTCCCAGGTGCCTGCTCTGGGGCAGCAGCTCCCTGATGAGAATCCCAGAGACTGTGCCAGCTCCCGGGTCCTTGGCACTTTCTGGGGCCAGGGAAGATCCCAGGTCAGAAGCAGGTGTCATCACACCCAGGGAGCTGTGCGGGAGGTGGCTTCTTGTGGCAGAGAGCACGGCTCAGAGTCTGATGGACAAGCCAAGAGCCCAGCCCCACCAAGGGTTGCTGAGTGACCCTGGCCTGGTTCCTTCACCTCTCTGAACTTCTGTCTCCCTGTCTGAAGAATGGGGAGAGTGAGACTCCTGGTAGCACTGCTAAGAGGTCAACTGAGTGGACACAGGTGCATGTCTAGGACGTGACCTGCCTCCCAGCTGGAGCCTGGCCCAGGCAGATGGGTAACATCCGGCTGAAGGCCTCGGTTCCTCCATGTCCATCAGCCCTCCCCAGCCTCAGCTTCTCTCCCCTGCTGGTTTGCTCTGCGTGTCTCCAGGGCTGCTGGGAGAACAAGAGGTGACAGAGGAGGGATGAGCACCTGACATGTCCTGTCCAGAGCGGCCAGGTTAAGGAAATCGTGTTGGCCTTATTTCTCCACCTGACCCCATGTAGTGGTGGTGATTTGGTGGTGGTGGTGGTGATGGAGGTGACGGAGGTGATGATAGTGATGGAGGTGATGGTGGTGATGGAGGTGATGGTGGTGGTGATGATGGTGATGGAGGTGATGATGGTGATGGAGGTGATGGTGGTGGTGATGGAGGTGATGATGGTGATGGAGGTGATGGTGGTGATGGTGGTGGTGGTGGTGGTGATGGAGGTGATGATAGTGATGGAGGTGATGGAGGTGATGGAGGTGATGATAGTGATGGAGGTGATGGTGGTGATGGAGGTGATGGTGGTGGTGATGGTGGTGATGGAGGTGATGATGGTGATGGAGGTGATGGTGGTGGTGATGGTGGTGGTGGAGGTGATGGTGGTGATGGAGGTGATGGTGGTGGTGATGGAGGTGATGATGGTGATGGAGGTGATGGTGGTGATGGTGGTGGTGGTGGTGGTAGTGGTGATGGTGATGGTAATGATGATGGTGGTGATTTTGGTGGTGATGATGGTGGTGATGGTGGTGATGGTGGTGGTGGTGATGGTGGTGGTGGTGATGGGGTGATGATGATGGTGGTGGTGATGATGGTGGTGGTGGTGGTGGTGATGATGGTGGTGGTGGTACTGATGGTGGTGGTGATGGTGGTGATGGTGATGGTGGTGGTGGTGATGGGGTGATGATGATGGTGGTGGTGATGATGGTGGTGGTGGTGGTGGTGATGATGGTGGTGGTGGTACTGATGGTGGTGGTGATGGTGGTGATGGTGATGGTGGTGATGGTGGTGGTGGTGATGGTGGTAATGGAGGTAATGATGGTGATGGTGGTGGTGGTGGTGGTGGTGATGGTGGTGGTGATGATGGTGATGGTGGTGGTGGTGATGGTGGTGATTTTGGTGGTGATGGGGTGATGATGGTGGTGATGGTGGTGGTGGTGATGGGGTGATGATGATGGTGGTGGTAATGATGATGGTGGTGATTTTGGTGGTGATGATGGTGGTGATTTTGGTGGTGATGGGGTGATGATGGTGGTGATGGTGGTGATGGTGGTGGTGATGGGGTGATGATGATGGTGGTGGTGATGGTGGTGGTGATGTGGTGGTGGTGGTAATCATGGTGATGGTGGTGGTGATGGTGGTGATGGTGGTGATGGTGGTGGTGGTGGTGGTGGTGGTGGTAGTGGTGATGGTGATGATGGTGATGGTAATGATGGTGGTGGTAATGATGATGGTGGTGATTTTGGTGGTGATGGTGGTGATGGTGGTGGTGGTGGTGATGGTGGTGGTGGTGGTGGTGGTGGTGGTGGTGGTGGTAGTGGTGATGGTGATGCTGGTGATGGTAATGATGGTGGTGGTAATGATGATGGTGGTGATTTTGGTGGTGATGGTGGTGATGGTGATGGTGGAGATGGTGATGGTGGTGGTGATGGTGGTGATGGTGGTGGTGATGGTGGTGGTGATGATGATGGTGGTAATGGAGGTGATGATGGTGATGGTGGAGATGGTGATGATGGTGGTGATGGTGGAGATGGTGATGGTGGTGGTGGTGATGGGGTGATGATGATGGTGGTGGTGATGGTGGTGGTGATGGTGGTGATGGTGGTAATCGTGGTGATGATGGTGGTGATGGTGATGATGGTGGTGGTGGTGATTGTGGTGGTGATGATGGTGGTGATTTTGGTGGTGGTGGTGGTGGTGATGATGGTGATGGTGGTGGTGGTGATGGTGGTAATGGAGGTGATGATGATGGTGGTGGTGATGGTGGTGATGGTGGTGGTGATGGTGGTGATGATGGTGATGATGGTGATGGAGATGGTGATGATGGTGGTGATGGTGGTGGTGATGGTGGTGATGATGGTGATGGTGGTGGTGATGGTGGTGATGGTGATGATGGTGGTGGTGGTGACGGGTGGAGGAAGGATGGGTGGATGAGAACGGGTGCTCTAGCGTGATCAGGACAGGCCTCAGGACAACAATGGAAGGATGAATTGTTCTAACACCCAGATATTTTTCTACCAGGCTCCACCTCTTATTAGCCACATGAGCTGGGCAACCACTGAACATCTCTGAGCTTTGGTTGTCACCTGTAAATGGGAACAAACCCTGCCCTGCCTGCCTCCCAGGAGGCCCCTGGAGACCCTGGGCTACGCGGCAGCTCTAGCTGGGGCTGGGGCTGCAGCAGCAGGCAGACCTGGCCCAGGTGTCCCACTGCATGGTCCCTCTTGGCCTCACCTTCCTCATCTACAAGCGGACTCGCAATGCCCACCCCCTACACTGGGTGGTGGTCTGTAGAATGTGGTTTCCAAGACCAGCCCGACGTCTGCAGGAAGTGGGGGTACTGCACCCAGCAGCAGGGGATGGCCCTGATGTGGTCGCAAGCCTCTGGATCCGCTGCTGCTTGTCCCGCTGCTGCTTGTCCCGCTGCTGCTCATCTTGATCCAACCTGGTGGAACGCAGGTGAGGTGGTCACACCCTCTTGGTTTTCACCATTTCCTGCGAAACTGTCTCGTGTCTATTTCAAGGGTGAGATGAGGTCACAAAGGGCTTCCCTGTCTGGTTGTACAGGTTGCTTACTGCTCAAGGGCACTCAGCCCAGAAAATTCAGCTCGTGTTCAGCTCAGGCTGTGAGCCCTGATGCGGGGCTGCCTCTTCCTGGGAAGGCACCTTTCTCTAGTTTCCACACACATGGTCTGGAAAGTGCCTGAGTCACCTGGAGGGGGACTCACCCAGCTCAGTCACGAGGGCTCAGATGGGGCCTCAGGGAGCATCTGGCCCAACGTTCTAGTTAAAGAGGAGGACGGAGCCCTGTCCACTCAGCCTGCTGCCCCAAGTGACAAGACAGGGCTGCACCCGTGGCAGGGGATGCCTTCTGCAGGGCAGCTTCAGCTTTGGGAGTGTGGAGGAGGGGCAGCAGGCTTCCCAGAGGCAGCAAAATGAAAACTGGGCATCTACCAGCATCCCAGAGGTGCGAGGCCCCTCAGGTAGAGGCACTGGCTCCAGCAGGGGCCAGCAGGTGTAGCGAGCCTGGGAAACTCAAGGGCTTACAGGCCAGTGTTT
The DNA here is from genome assembly GCF_052094955.1 of Ictidomys tridecemlineatus. Lineage (NCBI taxonomy): Eukaryota > Metazoa > Chordata > Mammalia > Rodentia > Sciuridae > Ictidomys > Ictidomys tridecemlineatus. Next base: position 10,873,841 of record NC_135482.1, on the reverse strand, counting down.
CTGGCAGCAGCGTAAGAGGTAAGGAGGAAAAGTGCTGGGATCAGAGGATCAGAGAGGTTAAACCGCTCATTAAGAGCCACACAGCAATCTTCTGGTCTAGCTGGGATTAGACTCAGTCTCCTGATTGAGTTGGGGTTTGTTTAGATCATGAGTCTCATGGGGCAGAGTTGGGGCAGGAGGATACCTGTGCAGGCAGCGAAGACAGAAATGGTCGAATGAGAGGAGGGGTACAGGGTGGCAGCTGTTTTGAATGTGCTCCTGCTGACCTCTGACCTGGAGACACCCATCTTCCCTGCCATTCTGCCCCCAGCGATGTCAGGCCAGGTTCTGAAAGGCCAGGCACTGCCATTCCACTCTGGCCATCTGTTTTCTACACGGACAGGTGTCTGTCCTGTGCCTCAATCGGGTTGGGCTTGCGCAGCTGGTGACCCACTGTCCTCCGCTCAAGTTCAATGCTGAATCAGATGCCCAGGCCTGCCAAGGCCATGGACGCAGTTCATGACTGTCCAGCAGGAAGGAGCACTGTTCCCGGAGTCAGAGCTGGGCTCCGGGTCTCGTCTCTGGTCAGCACATGTTGGTCTTGGTCAAGCCACAAACCACGTTTGTCTGCCAACTAGGAAAGTCAGGCATGGGACCTCACAGGTACTGCACACCCAGGCTCTGGCCAGTGCTTCTCACGCTTCGGCGTGTCCCTGAGTTGGACATCAGATTCCATGGGGAGAGTGGGGCTGAGATTCTGCCTCTTTAATTCCCAGCGGCCGCGTGTTAGGAAGCCACACTGCCGTGCTCCGGCCTCACTCGGACGAGTTTGGAACACGGCGACTCCCAGGCCCAACCGCAGAGCCACGAGCCTGGGCTTTGGTTCTTTGTAGAGCTCCCTGAGGGCCAGGGTTAGGGGCCACTGTTCTGGAGAAGCAGCTGGGAGGGGACAGGACACTGAGCGGAAAAAATGACCTCCGTCCAGTGCAGCCCCTCACTAGCTGCCTGGCTTTACAGCCTCCCCCGGCCTCGGTTTCCCTCGCAGCACGGGGGGCTGTGGGAGGCCCAGCCAGACTCCCCCGCGCCGCTCTGCCCTCCCCTGCCCCTCGTCTCCCAGGGGACAGTGTGCAGCTCTGCTCTGAGCGTGATTCAATAAGTGTCCATTAAAGACGCACGAGGCACAGGACGCCGCCCTTAACGATGTGGGGACTGCAAGATGAATCAGGCTGAGTCTCCCTCCGCCGCGGGGAGCTCACGTGAACCAGGCCGACGAGGACCGTGTCCAGAACGTGAGGCAAGAGGGGACACGGGCTAGAGAGGCACTTTACAGTCTGTCTCCGTCCCCGCAACAGTTCCACCCGGCAGCTGTGGTGACACTCGCTCTACGGCAAAGAAATGAGCCAGGTTTGGTGCCACGGGAGCCCTGAGGAGCATGGGGTCCTGCTGTCAGAGAGGCTAGGAGAAAGTCTGTGGGGAGAAAGGTGAAGGTCGTGCCAATAGGTAGAGATAGAGAACGGGGTGCCCGAGGTAGGGGACGGTGTACACAAACCCGGAGGAGGGCAAGTCCCACTTCTTTAAGGACCTGGCAGTAGTTGGATTTAGCCAGAGTGAAGGCTAGCGCAGGGCACGTGAGAATCAGATCCTGGTTAGAGGCTTCGTGGGCCAGCATAAGGAATTTAGATTTTATTCCTTAAGAAATGGGGAGCCATTGAAAGTTCTTGAGCAGGGGATGGCATTTTTAGGAAAAGGTTTAAGTGGTCCTGGTTTCTGTGGGAGGAGGGGTGGACAGAGAGTCCAATGAGGCAGGCAGCTACAGCAAATTGGTCCTGACAGTGGAGAGGATGGGGACATGGGCACGCGTGTGAGTGTGCTGATGCCACAAGAAGGTTCCCTGGGCACTGGTCCCTTCTGTGCATCTGCTTATTAACTGCACTGGGTGGCTGGAGGGAGAGCGCAGCAGACAGAGGTAGAGGGGCTCTCCCAGGGTCTCTCAGTGCCACGTGCAGCTCCCCTCGCCATGGGGACATGGCCAGTGGAGTGTGTGCTCAGAGGAGGACTCAGCTGAAGCGGTAATGGGTTCTTGGGCCAGTTCACAGCTGGCCACCTGCCACAGTCCCATGATGGGAGCTGGCCCAGTGGCCTGAGTCCTCTTGACCCCAGCTTTCCAGGTGAAGCGTGCCTCCTGGCCTGCCTCCCTGCGCCAAGTTCACAGCCAGCTCAAGGCTCAGAGGCTGTGTGCGTCCAGCTCAGCACAAACCCTCCGGGGCTAGAACCAGTTCCTAGAAGACCAAGACTGGACATGGAAGAGCCCTAGGCCAGGACCCGGCCTCTAGCCAACCTGTGACCTTGGACACATCCCCGCAGCCCCTCTGAGATGTAGACTGGGTGCCGAACAGTCGAGGAGCACAGTAGTGGGCCCGCTGAACACCCAGCCGCCCCACCTCCACTCTCCCCATCTTCCCTGGTCAGCCTCCCCGGAGCGGCTGGAAAGGTGCCAGGACAGGAGGACAGGCAACTTTCTAGGCTCAAAGTCAAGGTCATTTTGGCAGTTTTGTCACTGTGTAGACACAGCAGTATCTTGTTCCTCTTATACTTGACCCAGTCAAGGCCCAGAGACTTCCTGGGACTGGCCCAGGATCAGAAGTGTGGGTGCTCCCAGGTCTCACTGCTGTCATGAGGGGGGAGCCAGGTCCCCAGGTGGGGAGCCAGGTCTCCAGGTGGGGCTAACATGGGCAGACACCCCAGGCTCAGGGTTTAGAGTGAGGAACGCAGAGAACATTCTCTTTGAAGCCTCCTGAACACACGAAGGGGAAAATCTCCGTGGTGCGAACGGCCGGAACGTTTCCCATCTCCCTTTTGACTGAGGGCACGTCTCAGACCTTGGCAGGGCACAGATTCCAGCCAGAATCCAATAACTGTGCTTTGTTTCCACCGAGCTTATTCCACCGGTACCGACTATTTATGGTAAGCCATACTGGTTTCCCATTTAAGGCAGTGATATTAACGTGTCTCTGAAAAATATGTTGGGGGTGGGGGAGAGTGGATCTGGGATTTAAAGAAAATATTAAGTAATAAGTGGTGTCAAGATATGGCACAGTCAGATCCCCTGACGTCTGACCCGTGCAAACCCTTGGCCGTGAAGAGAGGGCTGGGGGTAGCTCAGTGGTCGGGTGCCTGCCTATTAATCACGAGGCTTGGATTCGATCCCCAACACGGGGGTGGGGGAAGGGTGGGGGATATGGCGAGAGAGGTGCTGCCCAGGGGCGCATGGGTCCCCCGCAGGGCTCTGGGTACAGCGCTCTCAGACCCGCACAGGCGCAGACTTCCCATTCAGTCGCGCTAGGTCAAGGTGACTCCTGGGCGCCCCCACCCCGCCCCCGAGATTGCACGTGCGCGGCCCATGTGCCAGTCCACGGGGTGCAGCTGGCATTGCGACCTCAAGAAAGAGGCAACGGCTCGGGGCGGGCAGATGGGTCATTTGGGAGGGTCTTGGGGGTTCCGTGGCGGGGGGGGGGAGCGCCCCGGAGCCCCCTAGGCGCGGTCCGCTGAGGACCCAGCCGGTCACCTGCGGCCGGGGCAGGCCAGCGGGCGAGTGCGTGCGCAGACGTCAGCCTCCGAGGCTCGTGCGGCGCCGCTTTCCGGTCACGGTGCGCGCGCCAGAACCTCGGCCGTCCCCGCGGCCCCGGCCCCACGCGCCTGGGCACGCGGAACCAGCCGACTGCGGCGCCCCTGCGGGCGCGGGCGGGCCGGGGGCGGAGCCGGGCCGGCGGACCTCTGCCCATTGGCCGGAGCGGCGGGGGCGGGGCTCGGGGGCGGGGCTCGGGGGCGGGGCTGGCAGAGGAGGGGCCCGCGGGCGCAGGCGGCTGGACCCGTCGCTCGCGGGCTGCTGGGCAGGTGGGCGCCGCGCGGCCGGGCCACTAGTGACGCTCGCCCGGCCGGAGAGGGCGCGGGTGCCGCTATCGGGAGCTGGGGCTCCGAGCACTCTGGGGAGGGACCCGCAGCTTCGCTCTGAGGGGGAAAGGGGGGCGTTCTCCAGCCGGAGAGGGGCGGAGCGAGGAGCCGAGCCCGCAGAAAGTTCTCCTCCTCTGGGGGAAAAGGAGGCGAGCAGGGAGGCGGCGCCGGCTCCGGCTAACTTGGAGCGCGGAACCTTGGGGCGGCGTTCAAGGCCTCCTCCCACACGCTCGCGGAGCCGAGCGCCCCGCTCCTCCTCCGGCGGCTGGCGTCGCCTGGCAAGGAGAAGGGAGCCGGGGCTCGAGCCGGGCAGAGCTGCAGGCTGCGGGCTGAGGAGGAGGCCGCGGCGAGCCGGCAGCGCCTCTGTCCCCACCCGGGAGACCCCCTGGGCAGGAGAAGGTAGCGTAGGCGACCAAGGCGGGCTAGCCAGCCTGGGACGCGCACCCACGCACACACCCATAGTCACCCAGAGGGATCCGAGTCTCCGGGGGGCCGCTCCTGAAGACCGGAGTCGTCCCTTCATCCCTCCCCCAACCCCGGAGCCCCAGGCCGGGACCCCGGATCCGACGTCCCCAAGCCTCCGGTCACCTGGCTCAGCAGGAGGCCCCCGGGTCAGGGCACGGCAGGGCCGGCCACGGCGAGCCGGAGCCCGCCCAGTGCCCGGACCCCGCTGAGCCCTCGGAGCCCATCCATGGGGCCCCGGCTCCGCTCGCCTCCTCGGCCGGCCGCGCCCAGCCCGGCGCCCCGAGCCACGCAGAGGAGGATCCCTGCGCAGTGACCCGGGAGCCGCCGCGGACGCTGGGAGGCTCGGCGGCTGGAGCGGCAGGCGGTTCTCCGCACCTCCAGGCGCTTCCAGGCAGCCCTCCGAGCCGTTCCAGAGGCCCGGCGGCCCGCCCTTCCCAGGTAGGAGACAAACACCCCACCAGAGCTGGGGTGCTGGGTGAAGTGGGGCAGCTGAGAAGATCCAGAAGCCGTCAAGGCCAGGGAAACTTGACGCGGCTTTTGCACCTAGTGTGTGCCCTCACCATCTGGCAACTTTGCCTGTCTAGAGAGAGAATTAAACACGGGAGCACCTCGTCTGTGTCAACCTGGGCGCTAGACTTTTGACTTATCCCAGGAAAGAGATTTACTGAGCTTCTACTATGTGTTGGGTTTAGTGCTAGGGGCCTTCCGTGTAAGAGATGGAGAATCATAGGCCGTTTAAGCGGGGAAGCTTCTTGCTCAGGGCGGAGGGCGCTGCCTTCCCAAACACTCCTGCTCGGAGCTGCGGCCTCTTTATACCTAGATGGAGGGGGAGCTGGGGTAAAAGGGTGGGTGGCTTCCCCTGCCCTGGCAAGGACCTCCCGTGAGGAAGGAAGGTCCTGGGCCCCTTGCTCATACAGTCCCCTGAGCTGCTAAGAGTGAGCCCGGGAAGGGCTTCCTGTACTTGCTGGCTCCAGGACCCCTCCCAGAGCTCTAGGGACTTGTCGCCTCCCTCTTTGCCTCCAGCCCTGGGAGGAGGATGGAGGATGTTGGCCAGGACCTCTGAAAGATGGGAGGTCAGGCTGGGAAGGGACGGCCAGCTCAGGGGCTCTTGATTCGGGTCTCCCCTAGCATCAGAGGGACAAGATGGGGTCCCTGCTAGTCCTCTGCCGGCACCTCCAGTTCCATCGGACCTAGCTGCTCCAGGTAGCCCCACGTTTCCAAGAGAAAATGTCTCAAAGACTGCTGCGTCCAGGGTCAGCAGCAGCCTCTTGACCTCCCACTGGACCTTGGTCCATGCTAGGTGTGTCTGCACCATCCCATTTAACAGTGCAACCTGGGCGGCAGGTGTGGGCAGCGAGAGGCCGGGCTGGTCTGCTGGGAGCTCTCGCCTGTGTGCTCTCTGCGTCCAGAGCTGCCCAGGACAGGGAGATTGGCTTTGCAAAGTCCGCAGGACCCTGGAGGTAGGGCATGGAGGCCAGTGACTGACGTGTGTCCAGAGGCTGGGGTGCACCCTAATGGAGGGGCTGGAGCAGTGGTGGGCAGGACGGGACAAGCCCCCCGGGGACCACACGGGGGAGGGGCACACCCAGACTCATCCTGCTGTCATTGCCTGTCTGACCTGTCCGTCTTCCAGGCAGGCCCTGGGGGACAGAGGCAAGGCAGAAGGGGAACCCAAGATGCCCCTCTGGGAGCTGACTTGCAGAGTTTGCAGGAGAGTCCTGGGTAGTGACTGCCCCCAGCTGCCTGGAGGGACAGAGAGAATAAGGATAAAATGTGCCTGGGGTCTGTTGTGCCTGTTGCCAACTGAGGCTTCACTGAGTCAGACTCCGCTTAGCAAAAGACTCCGCTGTTGGCCGAGGGGTGCGTTTTCACAGTGCCAAGCGCCCAGGCTTTGGAGCCTAAAAGCCTGCTCTCAGCCCAGCCCAGCCAGTCATCTGCTGTGTGACCCAGGGCAAGTGACTCAACCTCTCTGAGCATCAGTGTCCCCATCAGTCAAGTGGCCCAAGGGGAGCCCTCCTCTTGGACTGTTGTGAAGTCGTGGGAATTAGGCACATGCCTGGTGCGAGAGGTGCCTGCTGGTCAGCTGCACCCCGTCTCTGCTCCTGTTCCAGGGACATTCTGCCTCCCAGCTGCCCTCAGAATGGCCCTGTGGGGACTCAGCAGTCAGTGCCCACATCCAGGTGTTCTGTTCAGTCTCTGGGCCTCCAAGGTTGGACACCAGACTCTCAAAAGGCCCCCAAACTCTGAGCCCTGCCTGCTCCTCCCTGTGGGGTCTGCCTGGCTGAGGGCAGAGGCTGCCGGCCACAGGTCCCCGCAGCGCTCCCCCGCGCCTGGGGAGGCGGAGGGAGGCTGTGGGGGCGGAGGGAGGCCTGTCACCTGGCCTCCAGGTGCCTGGAGCATCACCGCCCCACGTGGCTGGGGCCATGTGAAGGCGCTGGTTCCCAGGGAAGAAAGCCTCTGGTTACCTTCCCCCCTGTCTGCCGCTCTGACCGGCTCCCCTTCCCACATCCCGCCTCTGTCTCCGGCCCCTGCTGCCTCCTCTCACGCTCCAGTTCATTCAGTCCTTGGTGACACCCCCACTGCCCGGCTGTCCCATCTGGAGCTGTCCCGTCTAGGGCTCTGGGCTGAGGCTGGGCCAAGGCAGTGATGGACAGGACCTGTCCCTGGGGCTGCTGGCCCCTTCCTCTCTTCTGCCCAGACCCAGGTGACCACCAGCAGAGTTAGGCTCCCTGCAGGGCACTTGGGGAGGGGGCTTCCTGAGGTGGGGCCTCCCCTTCTGCTTGGAGGAGCTCAGCCAGCTCCACGGAGCCGGAGCGGGTCCTGCTGCCTGCCCCAGCTCCTCAGCGTCCAGCCAGGCTGGGGTCCAGGGCGAGGGAGAGGTCCCCGGGGCGGGGCTTGGGGGGAGACCACAGGGGTCCTTCCTTATGGGCTGGGGTTAGTCATGGCCGTAGGCACTGGTGTGAGGGAGAGGCTGTGGGGGTCCGGGCTTGGCCTGTCCGCCCAGGCCCCTCATTAACCCGGGGGTGCATCACATAGTCTTGTGATCACGGGGCCCTTATCTGTAAAGTGGGGGAGAGAGGCGGTGCCTGGGGTCCAGTCCCCCTCTGCTGGTCACTGGCTGAACAAGTGTGATCAAGTGACTTAACCTCTCTGTGCCTCTGTTTTCTCGCCACTCACCTTCTGGTGGTACCGAAAGGATGAGCTGGTGACTATGTGTGCAGCCTCAGAACACTGACAGTGCTGAATGCAAAATCAATGTCAGCTGTCATCACGGCTCTAAACTTAGCCCCGTCCTTGGCACAGCCTGGGCTCGGCTGGTGGACCGTCATTGTGGCTGCAGGCCGGGGGCCGGGGCCAAGCTCGCCTATTGTGGGCATCTCTGCGGTTCATGTGTTGAGGTCGCTGGCAGCTGGGAGTTGGCCGTGAGGGGAGTGTGCACCCCTGGAGTTGACGAACGCCACCAGCCAGGGCTCTAAAGTAAATAAATGAATCAAACAGAGCTTTCTCGAGGTGTCTTGAGGATGGTCACTGCTCAGGGGCTCTCGGCCCGGCTGCGAGGTGTGGACACCTGCCAGGGACTCACTCCCAGGAGGGCTCGCCATTGCCAGGGGCAGGTGGCCTTTCATAGACAGGAAATGATGGCGATTACCTTGGGGTTCCTGGGTGAGGCTGGGGCTGCTGACGGGGCACCCAGGGGCGCCGGCCACAGCTGAGCACACAGAGCCCTTTGTTGAGGTGAGGCGGCGCCTTCCTTGCGCAGGGAGCTGCACAGCTGCCCTTTCTCTGGCATGTGGCCCTCACTCACTGGCCACCCAGCCGGGAGCCTCAGGTGGCGCCCCGCCTTGCAGAGGCCAGGGTGTTGCTGCCCCAGTAGGTCAGTGCCCTGGGCAGTTCTGGATTGGAGAGCTCCCTAGAGGGGAGGGAGCCCTGTGGGACGGGAGGCATTTGAAGGGGGCCCTGCAGGGAGAGGGGGAGGGTAACTGGGGGAGGGACTAGTGAAGCAGAGGGTGGGGTCCGGGGTCCTGGGGGAATTCTGGTGGAGCTGTCAGAGGAAGAGAGGGCCAAGGGAGGTGGGCTGGGCCGGGTGGGCCTCTGGGGCTGGCTGCTTGCTTGTCTCCACTTGGGGTTCAGTTTGGATCTGTTTTAGCTTTTCCCATGAGGCCAAGAGGCTCGGGTGGCCCCGGGGAGGTGTGGGGGAAGGTCCAGTTGTCCCTGGGCCGTTCCCCCACCCGGGCCTCTGGGTCTCCCCAAGGCAAGCGAACTCCCTGGGCTGGGAGGTGAGAAACGGGCAGGAAGCAGAGAGGAGGCTGGTGGCCCGGGTGGGGAGGCTGGAAGTGAGGGTGGGCGAGGAGGCTGGGGCACTGGGGTGGGGGCCGCCTTGGGCACACCAAGCTCAGGCCCGAGGGGAGTCCTCCCCTCCCCGTAGCCTTTCCCTCCTTCTGGGCCACAGCACCCTTAGATGCATGCGAGGACCCTCTGGATCAAGCCCCAGGACCAGGGGCTCTGGAGAGGCCGGGGACAGAAGGCCTGGTTCCAACTGTGCTTAGCTTTTCTGAGGTCCAGGCCTGTGCCAAACCCTCCGCAGACTGCCGCTGGCGGGGAGGTGGGGCTTCACATCCTGTGCTGTCCTCAGACAGGGGCTGCGTGGACAGAGGGTGACCGAGTGGGCGAGCGGCTGGACGGGGGTAAAGAACGCCAGGACGCAGATGCAGGTGGCGCGGGTGCAATTTTGCAGACAGAAAACTGAGACCCGGGCGGGGGCGCGGGTGAGGGAGGCCTGGGCCCACGACCAGGGGGCAGGGCTGGGCCCTGGCCTCCTGACGCCTGCCCCTCGCTTTGCCACAGCCCCGAGCCATGATGAAGACCTTGTCCAGTGGGAACTGCACGCTGAGCGTGCCCGCCAAGAACTCCTACCGCATGGTGGTGCTGGGCGCCTCCAGGGTGGGCAAGAGCTCCATCGTCTCCCGCTTCCTCAACGGCCGCTTCGAGGACCAGTACACCCCCACCATCGAGGACTTCCACCGCAAGGTCTACAACATCCGCGGCGACATGTACCAGCTGGACATCCTGGATACCTCTGGCAACCACCCCTTCCCCGCCATGCGGAGGCTGTCCATCCTCACAGGTGAGACCGCGGGTGGGGCAGCGCCATGCCGGGAGCCGCCTGGACTGGGAATCTTCCTGTCCAGGGGACAGAGCTGTGTCAAGCTGCCACCTCCCCACTCAGGGAGTAGACCCGGCAGAGCCTTGGGGACCACATCTGGGCTCAGGTTCCTGACCTTTCAGGCCTTTGCCACTTCTCCAGGGGTCAGGGCAGGACCCAGGCAGCGGTCAGGCAAGAGGAAGGGACCCTGTAGTAACAACCACTCATGGGAGCCGTGGGCAGGGCGTTCATTTAATCCTCGCAGCTAAATTCCAGACAAGCGCTTGCCTCCGCTCACAGGGGGAAATAAGGCTGAGAGATTAAGTGACTTGCTCCAGGTGGCCAGCGCTGGTATGGCTGGGCTCTCCTTTACCACCAAGGGACGGAGGTGCAGGGGGAGCTCCTGCAGATGTCCCCCTGGCCAACACATCAAGCAGCTGAGAGGCAGGTCCAAAGGCAGCCTGGGGCCCAGTCCTGGTTCCACTGCTTCCTGGTTTTGGCCTGTGGGGCAAGTGACTTTAACTCCCTGTGCCTCTGTTTTCTCTTCTGGAAACTGGGATCACGTGCACACCCGGCTCAAAGGTCCCGTGAGAATTAAATGAGTTAACCACGTGTAAAGTGCTGGGTGAGCAGACATTAATGCTCAATAAATGCTGGGCTTTAAAATTGAGTCGATGTTCCTAGTGTGCCCAATTCGGTTACACTGTCATGTTCCACCGTGTCCCTCCCCTGCTGGGCAGAGGGGAGGGTGTGAGCAAGGACTCCAGGTAGCACTGAAATAGCATTACAACTGAGAGCCTGCTGCTCGGGGAGCCATGCCCTGCCCACCTCTTTCCACACCTGACCAGGACGGAGGCTCATAGGTGACCCAAGGTGAGTGCCCCGGACATGTGGCTTCCTCCTCCAGGCCTCCTTGCTGATCCTCTGACCTAGATTGCTCCCAGACCCCACCTCACCCATATTCTAGAGAGGGAGCATGTAGACAGGGGCCCTGGGTGGACCTGGGTTCAGATCCTGGCTCGGCCTCTTGATTGGCAGATAGATGTGTGGCCTTCTGGAGTCTCAGCCTCATGCAGGCATGACCTTAGTCCCCTGTGTGACCGTGAGGATAGAAAGAAGGCACAGGGGCCTCCTCCAGCCCAGCGGGTGTCACTGGTGTCTGCTTTTCCAGTCTTGGGGAGGGCTCTGGGACGGGTATCACAGGGCAGGTGCGGGGAGACTCAGGGAAGGACCGAGTGTGTTTTCAAAGTGAGTTTCCAGTTTCACAGACGCACCTCCATCCCACACTACAGAGAGGACGGGGCCCAGGACCCAGTCCCCATCAGGCCGCTGCGTCCCCCCGTGGCTGCCCCTTCAGTCTAGGGTGACTCCTCCAGGCCCTCTATGAGCACATTGGCATTCAGATGCGTGTCCCTGCGGCCGCGAGCGCCCTGGTCTGTCTGCGCTGTGCGGGCGCAGGCGCTCTGAGCACATCTGCTGCGGTGCTTTGTTCCCTCTCCAGCCGGTGCCTCGTTTTCTGACCTGGGGCTGGTGTGCAGGGAATTCTGGAAGCCATTAAGCCGGCTCTCTCTCCAGCTGCCGCCTGGCCGGGCTTTTGGTCCGTGTCGAGTTTAAAAATGTCAGGCTGCCGCGTCCTCCAGGGCTGAGATGTGCCTGATGGGCAGAAGCGGTGGGCGGGCTGGGGCTGCCTTGCTGGTGCCATTCAAAACAGCGAGGTCCTTCACAGGCCCCTCCTGGGCCCAGCCAGCCTTGCGGCCAGCACTGAGTGCAGGCCCCGGCTGGGATGGAGTCCCATGCCCCTGATCCCCCTGTTCAGAGCACACCGCAGCCAGACGCTGTTCTGAACTTGACATGCTCGATTATGGGGGACCAGTGGGCCCTGGGCCCAGAGGGAGAAGGTGGTGGTTCTGCCAGAAGCTGGGCTTGTCCATCTCCTCCCGAAGATACGTCCCAGGGCCACCTCCTGTTCCCTCGCCTGTGAGACAGGGACTCTGAGTCTAAGCGAAAGTGAGAAGAAGCCTGGAGAATGAGTTGGTGACCGTCATAGGAACTGTGACCTGGGCAGGAGCGTGGAGGTGCTGGCCACACGCTTGCCGCCCCTTCCCGCTTCCAGTCACTGTTCAGAGTCATTGTTTTAAGTGATGCTGAGAGCTGTAATGGAGGAAGCAAGGGCCTTGGAGGTAACGTTCACCTGCTCATTTCATGATTTATTCAACAAGAGGGAGCACCTACTGTGTGCCAGGCGTGGGCCAGACGAGGACAGAATCGGGTTGCAATCCTGGCTTGGCATTTAAGCTGTGTGACCTTGGACAGGTTGCTTGCCCTTTGTGAGTTTGGTTTGCTCACCTGTAACAGGAAAGTAATGAAATCTCCCTCACGGAGGTGCTGCGGGGAGTTAGGGAGCAGCCAACAGGGAGCTCAAAGAGCTGCCTGTCCTTGTCATCACTGACATTCGAGAAGGCTGAGTGCGTGCCACCTGCATTCATCATCTCCAGGAACTCTCAAGATAACCCAGTAGGCTGTCCAGACAAGAAACTGAGCTGGAGAGTCGCAGGCCACACCAGGCCAGGTGTAAGCAGAGGAGGAGCATGCGCACCTGGGGCCCTTGGTGCCAGCATCTGGACCTTAACTATGGCCACGGGTGTTTGCTGAGCTCCTGCTGCGTGTCCCCGGGACATGCACCGAGCAGGACAGGCAGGACTCGACTCTCCTGAAATCTGAGAGCATCCTTGGAAATTGCTAACACTCTACAGTCCCCTCAAGTCCTCAGGTCCCCTGCCCCCAGCCCTGCAGTCGCATTCAGATGGGGAGATTAACAGCAGCTACCCCAGAGCCGCGGGGGTTCCCTCACTCTCCCGGGTTGTAGGCAGCAGCTGCTGCGGGGGAGCGGCTGGCGAGCGGCTGGGAGGGCAGTGCGTGCTGACGCCTCGCTCTCTCCCGCAGGCGATGTCTTCATCCTGGTCTTCAGCCTGGACAACCGGGAGTCCTTCGACGAGGTCAAGCGCCTCCAAAAGCAGATCCTGGAGGTCAAGTCCTGCCTGAAGAATAAGACCAAGGAGGCGGCCGAGCTGCCCATGGTCATCTGCGGCAACAAGAACGACCACAGCGAGCTGTGCCGCCAGGTGCCCGCCACCGAGGCCGAGCTGCTGGTGTCGGGCGACGAGAACTGTGCCTACTTCGAGGTGTCGGCCAAGAAGAACACCAACGTCGACGAGATGTTCTATGTGCTCTTCAGCATGGCCAAGCTGCCCCACGAGATGAGCCCCGCGCTGCACCGCAAGATCTCGGTGCAGCACGGCGACGCCTTCCACCCCCGGCCCTTCTGCATGCGCCGTGTCAAGGACACGGGCGCCTACGGCATGGTGTCGCCCTTCGCCCGCCGCCCCAGCGTCAACAGCGACCTCAAGTACATCAAGGCCAAGGTCCTTCGGGAGGGCCAGGCCCGGGAGAGGGACAAGTGCACCATCCAGTGAGAGGGAGGGACCCTGGGGAGGGGCACGGGCAGTGCCTTAAGGGAGGTGACCCCAGACGCCCGCTGCGGTGTCCCCAAGAGCTCAGCAGCATTGTGTTCAAAGACCTTTGGCACCAGCCCGAGGCCCCAAGCGCCCGGCCCTGAGCATTCTGCCCTCGCCACTTCCCTCTTGTCCTCTTGTCCATGGCTTCCCCGGACTTCGGCTGCTCGGTGGGAAGACCGAAGTATCCCTGGGGACAGGGGCAAACCAGGAGCTGTCAGGACCGATGCGGGCCGAGTTGGAGCCTTCCAGTCGCTGGGTTGTCTTCCGACAAGCTGATGCTAGAGGTCGGGAGCCTCCGAGGACAAGTTGCAGACTGAGAGCCCGACAGCTGGACAGGAGCGGCCTCGGGCGGAGAGACCCTGGCGGCCATGTCCACCCACCTGCTGCTGCCTGTGGAGCCAGTGTGGGGGGGGAGGGGGCGGCGCTCCCACCAAGCCACGTCCTCCCAGGCCACGCCCACCATGCCCTCCTAGGCCACACCCACCAGCCATCCCGGGCCACGCCCTCCCAGGTCACGCCCACATGGGCCACGCCCTCCGGGGCTGCAGCCCCCCACCCCCCCCCCCCCCCCCCCCCCCCCCCCGCGGCTTCCCTTTGCAGCTTGTGCTGTTAGTGGTAGACAGGGAAGCCTCGCCACCTGTCCTTGCCCGGGGGCCCCAACTTCAGATTCCCTGCCGCCTCTGGGGACACCTTCCTCTCTTGCTCCCCGACAGGGTCCCGTGGTTTGTCTGCATCTAACCATTGGCCTGTAAGGGAGCGCCGTTCCCTTGCAGGCCTCTGGGCAGACGGCGGCCACTGAGACTGGAGGAGGGAAAGGTGACAGTGGCCCAGGCCCGCCCTGCCTCCCAGCTAGATCAGGGCAGAGCTCTGTCGCAGGGAGCGGGCTGTCCCTCTACTCTGTTCATTCCTGTAGCATTTACTGAGCACCTACTGAGTGCTAGGAAACAGAGAGGGTGAGGGGCTCACATCCCCAGCTCTGGCCTCTGTCCACCTCCATGCCTCAAAAGGAGGGGCAGCTGAGGTCAGAGCAGAGCCTGGGAGGAGGCAGGAGAAAGGCTCCTGTGGGCCTCTCCTGGTGCCCAGGCCACAGGTCTGACTGGGAGCCCCAGGGCACTAACCACTGAGCAGCCCCCCCCCAGCCCTTTTTATTTTTTTATTTAAGAGAAAGGGTCTCACTAAGTTGCTTAGGGCCTCGCTAAGTTGCTGAGGCTGGCTTTGAACTTGAGATCCTCCTGCCTCAGCCTCCCGAGTCACTGGGATTATGGACAGGCACCACCAGGCCCAGCTGTCAAGGGATACAGTTTATGTTCTAATCTCCTGAAAAATATTGAAGTTTAAGGTCACAGGAAACCACAATAGTCACTGAGTGAGCTTTTGGAGGCCCAGGAAGGTAAGCCCCATCCATGCCAGGTCACCCAGTCAAAGTGGCAGGAGCAGGGTAGCTCTGGGCCTTTTGCCCACACTGTGGTGTGCCCCTCGCCCGATGCTTCTTCAGGGATCTGGGGCGTCTGACCCCTGTTGCCCCAGGAGGTCCCTGTGGGCAGAGTGGACATGTTCCCACAGGTGAATGCAGACGCCCCGGCCCCGGCTCCGCACACCTGGCCCCCGCCTGCGTCTTGCCCCCCCGCCATCAGTGCAGCAGCTCTACCCCCGCTCTGTCTCCTGGCTGTCCACCCTCCCAGTCAGAACCCTCGGAGCAGACCGCCCACCTGTCCACAGGCGCGTGGGGCCTGGTCTCACCCTGTCACCCCCACTGTCCCGGATCTCTGCGTTCACTATCAATTAAAGTGGATTTGTTACGAAGCCGTGGCCTTGCGTTTCCTGTGCTTAAAGAGGAGGTGGCCTGACCCCACCGACGCCAGCCCCTTCCTCCCCGGGTCACCTACTGGTGCCTCACCCTGCGTGTGGCGCCGAGTGGTCTTCAAGTTTAAACTGGGGAGGGGACAGTAAAACCCACCTGTGCGTGGGATGTGCGTGTGTGTGCATGGAATGGTCTTGTCCTCTGGGGTGGCCAGTGAGGCCCACAGCTACCAGGAGGCTGAGGAAGGAGGATCCCTTAACAACACAGAAAGAGCGCGTTTCCAAAAAGAAAGGAAACGTGTTGTCACCAGCACCTGAGATGGAGGCGCACAGACCCCCCCAACACAGTTCCTCAGCCCCACCTCAGTCACGGTCACCCCCGGAGGTCCGCACACGCGCTCCAGGATGGGGAACTTCCCGAACAGCACTCGATAGACTTGGGACACACAGAGTGAGCCTCTGACATGAGACAGGAGGTGGAGGCCGAGAGAAGGTCCTGGCCCAAAATGCTACCAAATGGGCCTCTTGGCCCAGAGGGGTCCTCCTTGGGTGGGGGGTGGGGGGTGGAGACAGCCACTGGGTGCCGGCTGGGTGACCTGCGTGTCTGGCTTCCCAAGCCACCTCTGCCATCCAGCTCCTCGAGACACCCACTCCTCACAGTGAGGATTGAGGTTCAGAGACCTCAATATCTTGCCCAAAGTGGCCCAGCTGAAGGGGCCATTGGAGGTGCAGGACCAGAGGCTGTCTCACCTCAGAGCGGGGGAGGAAAGGATTTTGCATCGGGAAAGAGACCACTGTGCTGTGATGAGCAGACGCCACCGAGCAGGACCAGGCGCGAGCCCTGAACACACTCCCGAGAAGTAGGGCGAGTCCCTGGCCACGGGCCTCACCACCCAGTGGAGGGGTCACGACCCTCAGGACACACAGAACAAGAGGCGTCAGGCTGAGGACAGGCGGGCCAGGCCAGCCAGGGAGCTGGGGGAGGGACGGCCGCTGCTCCTGGATCCCGGCTCCCTCCGTGGCCCACGGCAGCCACGGAAGGTCTGGGTGGGAGGCAAGTCCTTTGGATGTGCTCTAGGTCCTGCCTTTTGTAGCCTGAACTGTGGCCGTGGTCCCCTCCCCGTCGCAGCTGAGACTCAGGAAGGGCTGGTGCCCCGCAGGCCCTCCGGGTGCCTCCCTGCCTCCTCCGTGCAGATAAGTCCCTGGCCTCTGGTTCTTTGTCTGTGAAAGGGACGTGGGCAGGGCGCGTGGGCAGGGGGCGGCTGGCCCAGAGGCACAGGGACGGCCTCCCGTGGCCCTGACCTTCTGCAAGAAGGAGCTGGTCTTCCCGCCGCACCACCGACATCCTGGTCCTCACAACAACCCTGCCCCCCGCTCCTGCCCACAGCTCTGGCCCTGGACTGGGCCGAGGACAGGGAGAAAGAGTTCCCTGGCCAGGTCTTCTCGGCCCTGCGGGGGGGGGGGGGTGGACTCAGACGTCAGGAGAGTTCCCCTCCCGTGAGACCGTCCACCATCAGCCCAGTCCCAGCCTGGGAAGGCAGCATCGCCCAGAACATGAACTCCAAGTGCTTGTTGTGTTCCGCCTCCCTGAACCTGTCACTCACTCCAGAGAAAAACTGGAGTCTGCGTCACAGCTTGGCGGGGGGTGCCTGCCGGCCTCTGGGCCTCAAAGGTGCCAGGAATGGGGGAAGGAAAGGAGCTGACCTTGGCTGAAGACCCACTATCCACCAAACACTGTGCTGGGCCTGTGACGTTGGATTCTCTTGGCAAAGCTACGTGGAAGGACTATAAATCCTTTTTAGATAGGAGGGAGCAGAGGCTCAGATAGGTAGAGTCACTTGCCCAAGGTTGCACAGCAAATAAGCAGGAGAAAGCTGGGCTAGATCCATGTCTGATTCCTAAGCACGTTCGGTCTCCAGGGCTTTCATAACCCAGCCTGCTGGGGGGCTGCTCTCGGGAGGGAGAGGCTGGCCTGGGCACTCTGCTCCACCTGGTCATTCAGCACCCAGGATTCTTCCACCTTCGGGCTCCTCTGTCTCCAGGATGTGTCACCTTGGCATAGGTAGCAGGAGAGAGGGAGGGGAGGCACACCTCCCATTGTCTCACCCCTTCTGCACGTGACCCCAGGACCCAGGTGAGTGGCGTGACACTGAGAAACGCGGTCCCCTGCTCTTGGGGTGACTTCGCTGTGGCCAGACCTGGCTGGCCAGCTGCTGCCTCCACCCTGCCCTGAGGCAGCGGGTCCAGCGTCAGGACACCAGGACACCGTGTCCACCGTGTCCCTTCTGACCTCACCCAGGCTGTGGGCAGCAGACTCTACCGGAGAGCAGCTCCCGTCTCCCGGGCCCCTGCAATGGCTCAGGGGCTCCTGTTGCCCGTCCCTAAGTGCAGCATGGACCCCCCACATCTCTCATCCCTCACGGTGACAGGGACCCCCCAGGCGCTCCCAGTGACAAATGCCAGCTCAACCAAACATCCTCGGCCCACGTGACCCCGCATTCTGGTCTTCATGGGGGGCTTCCTCTGCGGCTGACGACTACTGGACCACCCAGCGGGGGAGGGGGCTCCTGGGTCCCTCTAGTGGCTTCCGGTTTCCCTCCCCCCAATTCTTGGGGTGCTCTGGGGCGCAGGGGAAGAGGCCAGCAGAGCGGGGAAGTTCTTCCTGCCCAGTGACCGTGCCCTGCAGGGAGGGCAAGGCGACGGCTGAAGATGGCGTGGACCTGGATGGAGGCTGACTCCGCAGCTCTGCAGAGGCCACTGCCGCCCTAGGAGTCTCTTGGCTGTGGGGGCCTGTGTGGCTCTTTGTGGGGTGCTCAGCCCTTCTGTCCCTCTCGATGCCCTCGGACTGTGTGGCCCTCCTGATGCCCTCGTGGTCAGGGCCTAGGGCATCACCGTGCCAGCCCCTGTCCTGTGGTCCCACGTCTGGGCAGAGCGAGATTTACGCTCCTGCCCACTCGACTCCGGGGGCTAAGTCACCGTGGGCTCCGTTGGACTTGAGCATCTGACCCAGCCTGGCTGTCCCCCATTAGACATGTGGCCCCAGAGCCCCTTACTGCAGGGACGCAAGCCAAGCCCTCAAGGCGGGAGCCACAGGGTGACGTTCTCCGCACGCTACGCTGCCCTCCACGCACTGTACCCTGCCCGCCTGTGTCTCTGACAAAGGGGGGCTGCAAGCGTGGGGGAGCTGTGCTCCTGGCGTGGCACCTGGCTTTGGAATCAGCCTCGGTAAAGTCTCAGCCAAAATGAAGGGGCCAGGGTCTGGGTCGTCTGCCAGATCAAAGGGCCTGGAAGATGGCACTCATGGAGGTCCCCGGCCTCCCCTTGGAAATGGAATGTGTGACGATTGAGCCAACCCAGGTGCCCAGGAATATGCCCTTGCGAGAGAGAGAATGCATTTTAACTGCTAATAATATGGACCCTGATCATGGGCTGCCTGGGTCCAAATCTCAGCACTGAGGGTGGTGAGGCAGCTGAGGGTCCTCAGGCAAATTCCCTTTTGTAACAGTCAGCAATGGCTGCAGAGATGCTGTGTAACAAACAGCCCCAGAATTCAGTAGCCCATGACCACAGCATTTCTGCTAGGCTCACGGGTCTCTAGGTCCAGGAGAGTTTGAGTTGTCTAGACTAGGATGCCCTCATCTTTATTTAAAATGGTGACATCTTGTGTATTTTGGATTCTTTTACTTTAATTTTTATTTTGAAAATATTATCTGGCTCTATGACTGAGGACTTTTTTTTCATCTTTTTAAGCTGTGTGCCGACAGCAGTGGTCTCTCTTGGCTGGCCTCATCCCAGGCCGGCTCCTCTCTGTCTTCCTTATGACTCAGTTTCAACTTCCCGTCACCTATCGGCCAGTGCTGAAGAGGAAATGAACTAATACTCAGCATGTGACCCCAGTGCCTGGCACGTCATCGGTGCCAGCTGGTGAGACGCTGCTGGCCCCGCTAGGGGCGGGCGGTGACCCTGTCATGGCCAGCACGGTGCTGACCATGAGGCTCTTGTCGGGCAGCCGGGGACACACGGCTCTCTCTGTGCCTCGGTTTCTCCATGATGCCGGAATACCCTGGGGACCAGCGGGGAGTGTCCAGGGAGCCCCCGGGGAGTCCATGATCCGGGCAAAGGCTGGTCACGGCGATCACCAAATCCTTTGACGTCCCTCCCCTGGACGGCCGACCGCTCACTGCCTCTGCCCAGAGCCTGCTGGGGAGCTGCCCCGGCGTCTCAGGCCCAGTCCTGAAAGGCCACGTGTGCGGCATGGCCAGGTTCTCTTGGAGTGTCCCCGGCCTTCAGGGCACTCCCTCTGAGAACCCAGCTGCGGACCTGCGAGAAGCCGGGTCCCCGCTCACGGCCACCATGGGCTCCATCAGTCCCAGCTGTGCCCAGCGCGGAGGCCAGGCAGGTGAACCTGGGGCCTCCAGGTGACCCCAGCCCCAGGGGCAGCCTCCAGACACCGTGGAACAGGGATCACAGCCGAGTGGTGGCCACGGAGCCGGGAGCAGGAAGAAGTCACGTTTGAGGCCACGCCACTTGGGGTGGACGGTCGGGTAGCAGGAGAGGCTCAGAACAGGCCCCCAACTCCTCCTCACGTCAGGGTCTCAGGTCACAGTAGTAGATCAGACAGCCCCTGCTCCACTCAGCACCACAAGAGCCCCCAGCAGTCACATGTGACCCACTGAGCCACAGGGCACAGGAGGGTCTTGGACTCTGGGGCCTCTCGGCCAGCGTGGGCGAGGTCCTGCACTGGGCTCTGCAGGACAGGGTGCTGGAGTTGAATCTGAGACCTCAGGAAAGGCTGACCAGGAGAACCAGGGGGTAGATTCCTGGTGGAGTGTGCAGAGGGTTAGAGGTGAGCGAGTGGTTGTGGGAACTCAGAGCCGCTCGGGCACAGAAGGTGAACAGCTGCTGTTCCTTGAAACGCACTGTATCCCAGCTGCCCCAGGGCGTTTGCACGGCTCTTCTCTCTTCCTGGAATGTGCTGTCTCCAGAGAACCTGCGGGTTCACTTGTGACTTCATTCATGTCTTTGCTCGGATGTCACCTACTCAGAGACACCTCCCCGACCTCTCTGCGTCAGGTCTCCCCCCACCATCCCCTTCCCTGAATTCCTCCTTCCTGGTAGCAGGTGTCACCCCGGGGCTTCGGGACTCATGTCATTTGGTATCTTCTGCTGCAGTGTGGACTGCAGAAGGCCCCGATCCTCCAGCTGAGCATGGGGCCTGGCGCACAGTGGGTCTTCCTTACCTGGGAAGGTGAAGGCAGGCGAGGCGGCCACGGTCCACAGGGCGGGGGTGGGGCAGGGGCAGGAGGGAGGCCCGCGCTGGTCCTGGTGGAGCCAACGCCTGAGGCGGCCTCTCCTGGCCAGGAGGAGGGGGTGGCCGAGGGGCGGAAAGGAGAACTGGGCCTCCAGGTGTGGGCGTCACCCTAGGTGGGAGTGAAGGGTGGGCGCCCGGGATGCCCCAGGACAGGGTGCTGGCTGGAAGCCCTGCGGGGGGGCAAAGGTGGGGGGAACCTTCCCGGGGTGTGGCGTTGGGGGCACCCACAGGACCTGCAAGGGCAGCTGCCTCCAGGAGGCCGAGGCCTGGGTCGGAGGCTCAGGAGAGGAGTCTGACTGCGGCCTGGGCCTGCAGGTTCCGCGAGCCACGAGAGGGGGTCGTGAGAGGAGCAGCCAGGACCCATGGGTGGGGGCCAAGTGGACGCAGGGGAGGACGGCGGGCCAGGCGGCAGGAGCCGAGAAGGGGCAGAGGAGGCAGGGAGGCCGAGGAGGATGCAAGTTTCCCAGGGTCAGAGGCTGCCTGGAGCTGCTGGCGGGTGTCACCCAGGCTCAGGAGCCAAGGCCACTGGAGACCTGGAGCCGAGGTCAGGAGGGCCCAGGCTCTTTAGGAGACTCTTAGGCCCTGGGCACGAAGAGCAGCGGGGGTGAAACGGGGGGAGGGGAGTCCTGAGCCTTCGCTGTCAGGATGCCCTCCCCCTCCAGCCCGGGACGGGAGGACTGGGGACGACTCCGAGCTCTGGCCAGGACGGATCCAGGGCAGCGGCTGGGGTTTCCAGGGAGAGCCAGACGCTTTGAGAAGAAGCAGGCGGCCGCTGAGCCGGGCAGGAGCCCGGGAAGCTTCAAGGGCATTGCTGCTGGGGACAGGAGCCGGTCCCCAGAGAGAACAGTTGCAGCTTTCTACTGTTTTATAAGAAATTAAACAAAGGCCAGATCACTTTTATCCAAAACTGAGAAAGGCGCTCTCCAGGGGCCCGGAGCAGGGTGGCATTCACAGGGACGTCTGAAAGGAAGAAGCCGGTGACACTGATCTCCAGAGCTGTGCCTGGGGGCCCGGGTGCTGGGGCCGGGGGACAGGGCTCTCCCAGATCCTGGGGCAGCCGGGGACAGGCACACCCTGCGGTCCCAAGTCCTTGCTGACAGGGGCTGGGAAGATCTCTCAGGGAGGTGACCGCTTAGCTGCCTCTTGGGGATTTGCAGAATTTTACTAGGAGACACTTCCTGGCGGTGGGGAACCACATCGTTTAATATAAGCACCGTTTTACTTACAGGAGCCATTACGATATTTTTATTAATAGTTTTTACGCATTTATGATTTTGACTGCCACCAACATCCCCTCATTTTTTATCTGATACAGTTACTGCAGGTCCAAGAAATCAGACGAGACCCGTAAGAATCAGGGGTGCTGTCTCTGCCGCCAACTCTGGCCCTCAAAAGGGGACGGGAGCAGTGGAAAGGGAAGCTACTCTCCTGGACACTTGGTGACTCAGGCCACCTCCACGTACCATTGTGTTCCTTGCTCCCAGAAGCCTGCCGGGATGCAGTGTGCCATGGTACAGACCGGGGCCACCAGGCCACCGCTGCCCTGCTCTCCTCTGACAGCCACATGTCACAGGGTCCCCTGGAGCCACAGACCTGAGCCAGGGCCACGCGCTCTTAACCCACTCCCGGGCTCCTTTTTCTGACTAAAGACCAGTCAATTCTCAGTCACCCCATCTTTCCATCGTTGGCACACCCGGGGGACTCTCTAGAGGCCGCTTTCCAGAAAGACACTGCTCACCTCTGGCTGGTCAGTTGGGCTCCCCACTCAGCGCCGCCCGGACATTTTTGCCCCAGGAAAATGATCAATTCTCCCGGCCGACAGCCCATCAAAGCCGCCTGTTAAATCCCCGAGGGCCGAGGATTTCCTGGGCTTTTCAATCCCTTCTTCTCCCAGTTGCACCTTTTAAGTCACCTGAAGTTCCACACATGCACACACGCATGCACGCACCATAAACACACAGCCCATGCACTGCACACACATGAACACACATGTCACAGACACATATGCAAGCATGGGTCCTATAAGTGTGTGTGTGTGGTCACACCCATGCTCGCACGTGAACACATGCACACAGGGGGTGCACACGGGCACGAACATCCAGCACAAACCCACAACACACAATATCACACGTGCACGGAGCCATGAGCGCGCACGCAGACCTACGGACACATGCACGCACACGCACACACATGCAGACCTGCAGAGGCGCGGCGGGCCAGGCTGGCACACACTGTGCCTGGAACAAGTGTCGGGGGGAGACGCATCACCCCCTCCCTCCCATCCAGAGGACGTCCCTGCCTTGGCATCTTGTGTGGTTTTTTGGATCATAAGGACAGGGGACGGAAACCAAGTCCCCACTCTCACAGATAGGAAATGAGGTCCCTGGCAGCCAGTCTGGGGAGCCTCTGGGGGCTCGTCACGTCTGTAGCACCCACCTCGGCCCCTGCCAGGAGGCAGCACCCGCTGGGAAGCTGAGCACCTGCCTCTGGCCCCGGCTGTGTGTGCTCATCCACTTGCTCCCGTCTCTGGTCCTTCCAGCTCGGGCCTGTGGGGTTAGTTAGCCCATCGGGCAGGTGAACTGGGGCGGGGGGTTCAGAGAACTTTCCTGGGGGGGCCGCGCCCCCGCTGTGGCTTCTTCCCCCGGCTTGGGGCTTCTCTACCTGAACTGCGTGCCCACCACCCGGGACAGTCGGTTCCGACTGGCACAGTGGGCCTGGTGTGGACCTGAATCTTTCCCACGGGCTCCCAGGCCTGTGACTACACCTTGGCTGGAAAGTTCTGGAACTTTTAGAAGGCACGGTGAGGCTGAGGTTGGCTTTCTGCACTGTGCCCACTCGCCTGGCTGGGATGGGGCCTGGGAGGGCATCATCCAGCTGTCCCCCTTTCTCTTTGCCTCGGGGCACCCAGTGCCATTGGCCTCCATTTTCTCAGCCACCTGGAGCTGAGGGGTCAGTGGGCCAGAGGGGACCCATTCCAAAGCCTCAGATCTCCTCCTACCGGGGGCCCCAGTAGGCTTCCTCTCCTGTCTGAGCCTCGGTTTCCCCATCTGTGCAAAGGGGAGACGATGCGTCCTGGGCCCGGGCAGCAGGTCAGAAGCACGGGCAGAGCCTGTGCCCAGCACCCTGGCCAGGTGCCCCTCAGAGCGTCCCTGTCACTGGACAAGGTGAGGCACAGATGTGGAAGTGTTGGAACAGCTGGCCCTGCGCCGTGGGTGCCTTGGTGGAGGACCACGGGTCTGTTGATCATTGAAGGTCAGTGCCACACCAGCGTGTGGGCTGGTGGCCCGGTCTGCACTGACTGAGGGCTCGGGAACAGGTGACGGACACGCACACAGAGGTCTCTGCGCACTGTCAGACGAGGGCACACGTCCCCGTGGAGAGACACTCAGGATAAAGCCCCGCTGACACCTGAACTCCCTCCTCTGCCTGCACTGGAGGGAGGCGGGTTTTAATTAGAGACTCAACCCCACACGTCAGTCACGGGGCCTCCCTGCCCACGCACCTCCCCCGGAGGGCTGGAAAGAGCATCTCGTGGGTGCCTGGGGGCGGAGGGATGCCCCAGATGCTGCTGAGCTTGGGGTTCACCCGGCATCGTGGCTGGGGGGACCCACCGGGCTGGAGCCCCTCGGCAGCCTCGGCAGAGCCCCGAGGAAGCCTGGAGAGGTCTCCTGCAGCAGCCGGTTGTGCTTCTGTGGAGTCCCGAGGTTTCCATAGCAACCTGCCTCTTCCTGGGGCTGACAATGGCCCTTTCACCAGGGGAGCCTTATGGTGTCCGAGAAGCCCAGCCCGGAGCGGGTCCGGCTGAGCCTGTGTGATCCCGAGGCTCTGCGGTGCCCGCTGGTAGCTGGGAGGACATCCTTTTGCAAAGGGATGAGACCCCAGATGTGCAGGAGCAAATCTCCGTGTCCCCCGGGTGTTTGGGGTCCAGTCTCTGAGGACGAGAAAGCAGTCATGAGAACGAAGACAATCAGCAAGTCCCCCCACCATCCCTGGCAACAGACAGTCGGGACCCGGGGCTCAGATCCTGGCTCTGCCGCCTGTGGCTGGGTCAGTGCCAGAGACCTGGTGGCCCCAAGCCCCTGTCTTCCCATCTGGGAGATGGGATGCTAACACCACCCTCCTCTAAGATGGTCCCAAGGATCCCACCAGCCAGTGACAGGGGCTGAGCGCAGGGCCAGGCCCCAGCAGGCCCTGCTCCCCTCCTGGCTCCCAGCCCGCGGTTCCAGACATGAGGTGGCCCCTGGGTGGGAGGCTGTGCCAGGCCCTCGGTCCCGGCTTGGCCTGGAGAATGTGGGCTCATTCCCATGTCCAGCGCTCCTGTCCTCTACCAAGACCTCTTTGGGTAGGCACCAAAAACGATTGGGAGGGGTGGGGTACTGGGTGTGAACCCAGGGGCGCTCTGCCACCCACACACCCTCCCCGGGAGGGCTGGAGAGAGCGTCTCTGGGGTGCCCGTGGGCGGAGGGCTGGCCCCAGGCATCATAGATGGGACCTCCAAGAAGGAGCCCTTGGCAGCCGCCCATTGGTCTTTACACCCCCAGCCCTTGGTGGTTTTATTCTGAGAAAGGGTCCCGAGAAGCTGCCGCCTGGTCTGAACTTGCGATCCTCCTGCCTCGGCCTCCTGGGCGGCTGGGATGACAGGTGTGGGCCGCCAAGGCTCAGGCCTCAGATCTGTAGAAAACCCTAGAGGCAGGTGGAGGCTCGGCCAAAGTTAAGGACCCGCAGAGAGCCACCACCCTTGGCCCTGTGAGGTGTGGCTGGCCCGAGTCCCCAGGCCCCCAGAGCTCCTGGAGACGGAGTGAATTGGGGGGCGTGCATCCCAATTTATCCTGCAAACACCCGGGAACTGGAGGAGGTGATGAGGACCACCAGGAGCACCCGCAGCAAGGAGGGCGGTGCCCAGGCCAGCTGAGGCGGAAGGAGGCGGAGCCAGCAGGTGGGAGGCGGGGCCAGCAGGTGGGAGGCGGGGCCAGCAGGTGGGAGGCGGGAAGAGCCAGTGCCAGCCACAGGGCCCGAGGCGAGAGGCAGCCCTGGCACCTTCGAGCAACCCAAGGGTGGCTGCGTGGTTAACACCGGGTGAAGGAGGCGCCGGCCAGGCAGGGCCAGGTCCCAGTGTCGCGCAGGCTGGGGACTCCACCTGATCTGAGCAGCACCAGGCGCCAATCGGTTTCAAGCGAAGGAGAGACGGGATCAGATTTGCAATTTAGAAACTCCTTCTAGCTGCTGCAGTGGGGGGCAGACTGTCCCCCTCACGTGGCCCTGTGGGTCGACCCTAGGACAGATAAGGAGCCTGCATCCCGTGGAGGCTGTTCTGGTGGGAGTCAGGGGTGGGCCACAGAGGCCAGCCTCCACCGAGCCTTCAGCCCAAGGCTGGTCCTCTCAACCCCTCTTCTGGCTGTGTCCATGTCTGTGCCTCCCACGGCTCCCGCTGTGTCCCCACCACCTCCCTCCAAACTCCAAACTCTCAAGAGACCAGCCTTTCCTGAAGCCAACCCAAGGGTGAGTCTCCAGTCTTTGGGGATCGGAGTGATGCTGAGGGGCTGCCAAGGGCCTGGGAAGCCTCACTTGGCAGGTCGAAGCCGATGGGCTGAAGGGTCCCCAGCTGCGTAACAAGCTGACCTGAAACAGCGCCTTAAAACCACAAGGGCCATTGGCCCTCGCGGTCCGCAGCGGGAACCCAGGAGCAGCCGAGCTGGGGGCCTGGGCCTGGGTGTCCCCTCCTCTCAAGGCCACAGTCCCCAGGTATCAAACAGAAGAGCTGGCACCGGACCCCGCTGGTCACCCTGGCCTGGACACTCCCTGAGAGCTGGGTTGGCCCACTCTGGCCGGCAGCTCTTCCTCGGCCCCCTCCTCCCCAGCGCCCAGCCCCAGGGACCCGCAGGAGGTCGCCTGGACATTTTCTTTCCCTCCACAAGAACAGAACCCCACTCTGGGCCCTTGATTTCCCTCCCGGAAACACCAAGGACCCCAAGCCCGGGGGGAGGTCCAAGGCCCGGACGCAGCCTCAGCCCCAGCCCCTGCCCTGGGTGGGCGCAGGCGAGGGGCCCCAGGACCGTTGGGGCCTGCGGTGCAACAACAGGGGTGCGCCACAGTCCTGCTGAGGGCCACACCTGGGAAGGCTTCCTGGGGAGGGAGGTGACAGTAGAGTTCAACCAGGGGACAGGGCCACCCTTCAAGGACCTCGTCCAATCTGCCAAAGGAAGAGGGGGACAGGGCGACTGGGGGGACAGGAGGTGTGGGGGAGGAGTTCTGTGGCACCTGTGCCAGCCCTGGGTGTGGTGGAACTGCGGGTCCCGACTGTCACCCCAGGAGTTCTCAGAGAGGCCGCCCTGGGCTCATTCATGTCCCCGCAGTCCAGCCAGAGTCCCTCGGAGGACTGGCCGCCCGCTTCCTCCTGCTGCTGCAGATGGTGGGTGTCCTGGGGATGGACGCCCACTGTCCTGCCTTCTCGGAGAGTCCGCCTTCTGTGAAGCAGTCAGTGCTGGGATGGATCCTTCCAGCCAAATGCTGAAAACAGCCCAGTCTCTCTGAGCCACCCACCACCTGCCGGCGCACAGGCAAGAGCCTCTTCCTTGAGTCTCTCCGCCCTCGGTTCCTCCCAGGATGCCAAGCAGATCATCTTCTCCCTAACCCAGATCCTCCACAGGCGTCCCCAGTTCCTCAGCCACAAACCGGCCCCTAGACACTCCGGCTCACACCGTGCTGTGCCTTCAACTCACCGGGTTCCAGCAACCTCAGGACCTTTGCACCTGCTTTCCCCACTGTCTCTGCTTCCAGATATACACGTGGCTTTCTCTCTTGCTTTGTCCAAGTCTTTGCTTCAATCTCACCTATTCAAACAGGCCTTTTTAGCTGCTCCATCCCAAATAACCTCTCTGGGACTATTTATTCCTCCCCTCTGTTTTTTAATTCTCCCTAGCCCCTGTCACACTCTGTGTATACACACTCTCCACCTGCCTACAAGGAAGACGGGAGCTATTAGGGGAAAAGCGCATCTGCTCTGAAGGCACAGGTTATTTTTTCTTGTGACCATCCCCTAGACGATACAGTGTGACAAGTACTGTGCAGCGTCCCGCTGTATGAACTGTGATCTAGAGATGATCTGAGTGTGCGAGAAGACTGTGTGGGTCCTCTGTAAATACAGCACCGTGTTATATAAGGCACTGCAGCATCAGGGGACTTGGGGACCCGTGGGGAGGGGTCTGGGAGGCAATCCCCCGTGGAGATGGAGGGCAACTCTCTGTGGCTTTAAAATCTATCATCCGTGTCTTTCCTGGGCTGCCCACGTTGTGGCCCAGGCGGCCCTGGGGAGAGGCGCCTGCAGGTCACGTTCGGGGCTCGGCCACCCGTCCACTTCCTGATCTCCCTTCCGAGGCCTTGGTCTCCCTGTGTGGCCCGGGGGGATATTAGGTCATTGATTTGTTTATTTTTAAGCAACATGTTTCCTCAGCAGCTTTAGGAAGACTCCGGGGGACCCAGCAGACGGAGCGGGGTGGGGTGCCGAAGGTGGGAGTCGTGGAGCCCGGCCTCTTGCACTTCCTGCCGCCCACTCACTGTGGCCCACCGGGGTCCGAGAGGCTCTGGAAATCCCCAGAGTCTCGCGAGACTGGTTTAAAATCCACTCGGCCCGCCGTCCTCCTACGCGGTAGTGAGCTGCACCGTTGGGCACCAGCTCTGCCGGGAAGTTGGGCTTGGCCATGTGACTTGATTTCTCCCCAAAACGTGGGCCTAAGAGGCTGTGCGACCGCCTCCAGGGAAGGCTGTAAGACGCACCCCATCCTACTCGCGTCCCTGCTCTCTGCTACGAGAATGGGCCCTACAAGGTAAGAGCCACTCCTTAGGCTGGATCCTGGCAGGAGAAACGCCTGGGCAGCCCTGGACCTGACCACAGCCTGGACAGGAGCTGCCGCAGCTGCTCACCCTGCTGCTGACGTGCAACACCAGCAACAAAGAAATGGCAAGAAAAAGACCGGGGGATGCTTGTTATGCAGCACAACCTGATGAAAACTGACTAATCCTTCTAGCTTTCATGTGACTGGACCAACTCTGGGAGGGGGAGTGGGCATTTCATAGAGTACAAAACATTTCTTCTGCTAACTTTTCAGCAGTCCTTTCTCCTTGTGATGCCCCGCCCCTGAAAATCCTACTCCTCCTGGCTCCACGTGTGTCCACCTACCCGTGCATTCAGAGGGTCACCTCAGGAAGACCCTTCTCTTTAGTAAATGTTAATGGTGTTCCTTCTCCGCCACGGCCGCTGAGAGGAAAGGACCCAGCCCTGTTTCCTGGAAATCTAAGGTATTCCACTCGGGGTTGGATGTGAGTAGGCCCCCATCAGCAGCACACCCCAAAGCCGTCCTCGGCTCAGATGCAAAGAGCCACTCGTGTCGGACCCTGAGCGAGGCCGGCTGATTTCTGGGGTTGAAGCGTGTTCACTGCACCCGCGAGAAGGGCCTTGGCAGCAGCGGGGCCTTTGATCTGGCTCGCGGGCAGCCGAGCATCCCCAGCGTCCTGTCTTGGCTATCATTGAGACTAAGTTTCACAAACATCATTTTGAAAAAGCGCTGCCGTGTGCCAGCGTGGGAGTCACCCCGGGATTCGGGGGTCCGTGGGGTGGTGTCGCTTCGCCTCTCTGAGCCTCAGCTTCTCCATCCACCACGTGGGCGGTGGGGACTCAGTGGGCTGGGCCAGGTGACTCTCTGCTTGGGAATCTCAGGTGTGTTCTGTCCGTGGCTGAGGTGAGGTGCCTGCTGTCCTCGGGGACAGGGGACTCAGCGAGGCAAACCTGGGCCCAGCTTCCTTCTTTCCTGCTCCCAGGATTCCTCACCAAGTTCTGTGTCACCTCCCCGCACCCCACCTTTCCTCGTCTGGCCTCACCTCCCGGCTCACTGGACTCCCCAGTCCTTGCAGATTCTTGCACGCGCCAAGAGGTCTGCCCCCTGCCCCCTGCCCGGGTGCCCTGGCTGGGGTCCCTGGGGCTCCACCTCAGTGCTCTCAGGGCCCTGCTCAAGGGCTTACCCTGGAAGAGGACCCCCCTCGGCCCGCGGGTCCCTCCGTCACGCCATCGTCATTTCCTTGGAATGTCCACGGGTCCCCGTCACAGCCCGAGGACCCCCTACTGCAAGTGCTCGAGGCCGGAGGTGTCTGGGATTCCAGACTTTTCCAGATTTTGGACATTGGCAGACACATGAGGAGCCATCTCAGGGAGGGGACCCAGATCTAGGCTTTCAGTTCATTTTTGTGGCACATGCACCTTGGACACGGAGCCTGAAGGGACTCCACACCACGCTCTCAACCTGCATCTGCATCTCGACGGTCACACGAAGCCGAAGCCAGGCGACCTCGGTCGGTGCTCAGGAGGCCTCAGACTTTGGGGCATTTTGGATTTCACGTTTTCAGATGGGGGCTGGGTGCTCCGCCTGCCCGTCCCCTCCGGAACCCGCAAGGCGCGGTCGGTCCAGGGGCATCCCCAGCACCAGGTCTGGCACACGGGAGGTGCCCTCGGGTCTGAGGAGGAGGGGGGGCCCTGCTTCAGCCACGGCCTCAGCTTTGCCTGTCGGCCCTGGGGGTGGAGACCTCACCCAGGGGCAGCTGCTACAGCCAGCAGCAGGCTCGGGAGGGGACCCAGGATCAAGGGCAGGCCGAGGCCTGGCGTGGGTGAGGGGCTGTCCACTTCGCCTGCAGGGTCACCCGGCACATTGTCCCGAGCAGGGGTCCCGATGTCGGGAACCTGGGGTCCCTTCACCTGCCCAGTGCAGCCTCCAGCCCCCGACGCTGCTCAACTCCCGCCCTGCCAGGATGCCCAAGGGTGTCCCTTCCCTTCTCAGCCCCGAGTCCCACCGGCCTCCAAGGGGATGGAGGCTGGGCGGGAACGAAGGGTGTCCCGAGGCCAGAGGTGGCACAGCGTGCTCTTTCTGTGTGACCTCCCACAGGCCAAGGCGGCCCCAGGGTCAGGGTCGTGGTCGACGCTGGATGGACCAGCGGAGCGAGGCCCGGGGATGAAGCTGGCCCAGGCTGGCCGAGCCGGAGGGTGGCCCAGCCTCTGTGTCCGCCTTCCAGGCCGCGGGTGCCTGGGGCGCAGCCCAGCTCCTCGCGAGGGAAGGCTGTCACTCAGCCCTGAGCTGGGCTCCTCCTCCCTCCCACGCCACCCGCCTGTCACATGCACCTCAGGGAGCAGAGCCTGCGGGGGCGCCTCCCCCAGGGGCTGTGCAGGGAGCCCTGGGAGCCGCACCCGCTGGGAGGCGGGGGCAGGGCTCTGCACATGTTCCGGGGCCTGCCTGGGCACGTGCGGCTACCTCAGCGCCTGGGTCAGCAGCCCCACGCAGGGGCTCCCGGGGAGAAGCCTCCAGCCTCAGCAATGGCAGCGGACCTCAGAGGTCAGCCAGAGCAGCCTCCGCGTCCTCTGGCTCAGACCACAGTGGAATCCAGACCTTTGTGTGCCAGATCGGCTGAGGGCGCAGCCAGGTCACCGTCCTTTAGAGCAGCATTGCGTCTGTTCCACACAAGGGCTCCCAAGCCAGAGCACCTGGTTAGAATCTCCTGGCTGGTGGACCCCAGACGAGTTCCTTTACCTCTCTGAGCCTCCATTTCCTCACCAACTTTCAGAGATGGCATTTATTGAGCATGACTCAGTGACTGGCATGGTTCTGGGTGACAGTCTTCTGTGACTGTGTTCAGTCCCCCATGGAACCCCAAGAAGCAGGTACTATTGCTACCCTGATTTAGAAACCAAGACACAGAGTGGTTGGTTACCTGCCCAAGGTCACACAGCTTTGGAAGTAGTAAGCTCGGATTTGAGCCAATACATCGGGGTTCCAGAATTCCTGAGCTCAGACACTATCTGCGGAGGGATAACAACTTAAACAGGCTGTGCAGGCCCTGTGGGAGTGGCCACATGTGTCCCCGCGAAGGAGTAAGCCAGCAAGGTGGGCGCTGCCTGGCCTGCCCAGCACCTCCGAGGAGTGAGTGATAAGTGAGATAAGGCGTGGGCCGCGCCTGGCAGCCTCCACCAGTCCTGACCTTTACCGTGTGGGTGACAAGGTCCTGGGCTGCGGGCTGCGAAGGGCCCTTTGGTGGAAGGTCAGCACAGACCTCCGTAGAGTCCAGGCTCCCGCTCCTGAGCCCCCACCCCGACCCGCTGGAACCGGGGCTCAGTCCCACCCTGTGGGTCCCGCCAGGAAGGGGGAGGGGAGGGCTGCTGGGGGCGTCCACGGGTCGCCCAGAGGAGCAAACCCAGGCGCCAGGTCGGGGGCAGGCTGGCCACTTGGACGTGACTCTTCCTCCCAAGGCCCCCCTGCTCCTGGCTCCTGGCGCTGCTTGTCCCTGACGCCAATGAGAAGCGGGGTCCCCAGGGCCACGCCCACGAGGCACGCTCTCACCCCAGACGGGTCCGGAGTGGAGGGTCGGGAGCGGGTCTGCGCTGGGCGGAGCCTCCAAGGCCAAGGCCGGGTCAGAGCGGCGCAGGGTGCTCTCCGCGCGAGTCTCCCTGAGGAGGGAAGGAGCCTGGGTCCTGGCAGGCGACAGCGCCGCTGCGACCCCAGGCCCACGACTGAGACCACCACCTGCGTGGCGGACAGTCGCCCTGGACGGTGGCCGGGGCCAGGGAAGGGGCAGGCGCTCAGCAGTGCTGGG
Organism: Ictidomys tridecemlineatus; assembly: GCF_052094955.1. Taxonomy (NCBI): domain Eukaryota; kingdom Metazoa; phylum Chordata; class Mammalia; order Rodentia; family Sciuridae; genus Ictidomys; species Ictidomys tridecemlineatus. The sequence continues at coordinate 10,842,049 of NC_135482.1, read as the reverse complement.
TAGAGCAGCATGGGACAGGCCGGGCAGTGGCCGCAGAGCCCTGGCGTCCACATTTGCACAAGGACAGTTGCTCTTAAAGTTAAGCAGCTGACCACTGTCCATTGGAAGTTGTCCCCCGTCCTTCTCGTTTGTCGGTCGGAGACAGTTCACTGTGGAGAATAAGGGGGGACCCTAGGCAAGGGGCAGGCGGAAACGCGCTCTGCACTTGGTGGCATCGGTGTCGCCCACCCGCGGAGGCTCTGGTTCCCAGGCTGAGTCCGAGGTGTCGCTGTGACTGCGTCTGGCAGGAGGCTGGGCGGAGCGGGAGGGAGGACAGCGGAGGAGGCTGGCGCAGCCGGTGGGAGGGCAGCCTGGAGGGAGCCCGGGTCCAGGGGGTGCCTGTGCCACTTAGTGTCCCCGCACAGTGGAGAAGGACCCTCTGTTGGAGAGGCCTTTAGCAAAGGGCCACCCAGAGCACTCCCCTGGGAACTCCCTGGATGTGACCCAGAAGAACAAAACGTCCTGGTCACCACCAGGAGGACCTGCCCCAGCCCCCTCTCCAGCCCTGTCCTCCTCTGTGAAGCGGCCAGTCACCTCAAGGGTCCCTGGGTGCCACCTTACATCATCTGATTCTCGGGTTTCCGGAGCATTGGGAGGGGGCAGGGCCGGGGGTGCGGAGGGTGTTCCCTCTCCGGGGCCTGGGGGGCTACTCAAGCTAGAGGGTTTGGTTGGCGGTGAGGACCCCCTGCAGCGACCCCCACTCCACTCCAGTAAGCGCTGAGGTCCGCCCAGGCCGCAGCACCCCACCCCCTCCTCATGCCACCGCAGTGCCACTAACCCTGACCCAGGGTACACTCCTCGGAGGTGCTGGGCAGGCCAGGCAGCGCCCACCTTGCTGGCTGACTCCTCCGCAGGGACACCGGTGGCCACTCCTGCACTCCTGCACAGCCTGTTTAAGTTGCCACCCCAGGCCCTGCACCTGTGGGTTCTAGCATGCTCCCTGGTGTACGTTGTAAGTGGGCATGACCCAGTGCTGGGCACAGGGCTCGCTCATTGGCTCCGTGTGGTGCCCCATGGGACAGACACAGGTGTCTTCTGGTTTTCAGATGAGCCAGTGGGGGCTCAGGGAGGGGTCGGCTCCATGACCCCCAGCACGGCTGGGACTAGAACGTGCCGGACTCAGGTCCAGGGTCTCCCCTGGGAGCTCGCGAGTAGTAAGCAGAGTCCAGCGTGGCCTCTGCAGGACCTTGACCTTGGCCAGTCCTCTCTTCTCTCTGGGCCTCGGTTTCTTGGCCTGTGAACTGGGACGACAGCGGTCTTGTCTTTGCAGGGCTGCTGTGTGGTCAAGGAGGCCACTGGGGGTGGACCCTCACAGGAGGCCGCGCGGGGCCACGGGAAGCCTGGGCAGGCCGTCCTCAGACAAGCCCAGAGCCCGGGCTTCCGGTAATCCAGGATCACCCCAGGGACCAGTGGGGTCGGGGATCCACCCCTCCAGCCTAGGCCCCTCCCCCTCCCAGCTCCACTGGACGCTGCCCCCCGCCCCCTGCCCCCGGGGAATTTGTCACAGCTGTGGGGATGGGGCTGCCGCCGGGCGGGGACAGGAAGGGCTCAGAGTTTTCCCAGGCTGAAGGTCACTGAGGAGCTGCCCTCCCATCCCCTGCCGCAGCTGGACTGGGCTCCGGCGTGGCTTTCCCAGACCCCGCTGGCCCCTGTCTGCTGGACAAACACGGGGAGCCAGGGGGAGGGGAGCGCCTTTCCAAGAAGGCAGCCGGCGGCTGGGGCCTGGGGGTGCAGCCTCAGCTTCCTCACCTGGAAAATGGGTTCCCACTGGACAGCTTCACCGAGCTGCCCAGCGCTAGAGGCCACAAGAACAGACCGAGCAGCCCAGGGACCTGCCCAGAAGATGCCCCCATCCCCGACTCCCCTGCGAGATGGAGGCAGGTGGCAGTCTGTGTCTGGCCTGGGCTAGCGGAGCTGGGAGATCCTAGAAGTCGCTCTCCACTGTCCTTCTGTCCTAGCGGGAGGAGGGAGGGGGCGCACTGGGAAGATGGGGCCAGGAGCTTCCTGACCGTGTCTGAGTTTCCCATGGCGGCGGCAGCCCCCGGCTACACACTTGGTAGCTTAAAACAGCATGCGCTTGCCGGGCCTGGGATCCCAGGGATGGGGAGGCTGAGGCAGGAGGATGGCAGGTTTGAGGCCAGCCTCAGCAACTTAGCAAGGTTCTGTCTTCAAATTGAAAAAAAAATAAAAAGGGCTGGGGTGTGGAGCACCGGCCCTGGGTTCAATCAAATAAATAAATAAATAATAAAGAAGCGTGTACTCGTTATCCACAGCTCTGAAGCCCCAGAGTCCAAAATCAGGCTCGCTGGGCTGAGGTGCCCGCTGGCCGGGTCGTCCTGGCCTTTCCAAGATGGATATGGCTGTCACTCCCACACGTGGCCTGTTCTCCCTCTCCTCCCTGAGAACCTCTTAAAGGGACCTGCACAGCACGTGCCACATGCCTGTCATCCCAGCGACTCAGGAAACCAAGGCAGGGGGACCGCAAGCTCCAGGCCAGCAGGCGAGAGCCTGTCTCAGGATTCTTAAAATGTGTACAGGGCCGGGACTCAGTGTCCGAGCCCCCGGGCCCAGTCCCCAGTGCCATAAACAAGGTGCATGATGACCCCAGGCCCCAGGCAGACAGGAGGGAGAGGCTCAAGTTCGGCCCCTCCCATCTGCAGAGTAGTGAGGTCCAACACTCACGGGCAACTGGGCTGTCAGGACGTTGGGGTCCCCTACGGGTCTCTCGGCGGCTGCCCCACTGTGGGGGGCTGTTTCGGTCCCAGCTTCTGCACTTAGTGGCTGTGTGACCTTGGCAGGGATCCAACTTCTCTGGTCCTCAGGTGCCCTGTCCATCCTGAGAGATGGAGGCCAGGGCTGCGGGCGAGAAGGCCGGGGGCATTCTGGGGACAGCGTGGACAGGAGGGGGGTCCTGCGGCTCTGAGCATGAGGTCTGGGCCCAGGCTGAGGGTGGAGTTCACGAGGCAGCCACGGACACCAGCCCACGACGGCCCTCGAGGCACTCACCAGAGAAACAAGAAGACAGGTTTAGAACACAAAATCACACAGAGAACTTGGTGATTACCCCTCCAAGCCAGAGAGGCCCAGGTCACACATCTCGGAAGAGAAATGAGCAGGGGTCACGCCCGAGTCCGCTTGACTCCCAAGACTTTGTTTCTCCAAGGCGCTCGCAGACTTCCAAAGCTGGTTGAGGTCAAGCAGAGGACCAGAGACAGCAAGTAACTTGCCAAAGGCCACACAGCAACACAACAGTCAAAGGCAAACCAGAGCTCTGGGCACTCTGCCCAAGACTCTTGCCCAAGGAGCCCTCGAGGCGTGTCACTGGTGACCCTAGGGACAGATGGCGCTCCCTGAGCCTCACAGTGCCAGGAGGCAGCAGAGGGGTGCTTGTGCCCCATCTGGTTCAGTCTCCCCGACTCCTCTGCAGAAGACTCTGGATACCCCGCTTTACGGAGGTCACAGAGGTCCCCAACCACGCCCAGGGCTCACCCAGAGAGGCAGAGGGCACCCCCTAGGAGCAAGGCCTGGCTTGGAATCTCGTTCTCACCTTTGCCGGCCTCTGCCAGGGGCCTGGAGCAACAGGAGGAGGGAGGCGTGGTCAGCTCACCCCAGAGCTGGGATTCCCGGGCAGCCTCAGGGAGATGGGTGACCCGCTGGCGCCATCTAGTGGCCTTGAGGAGACACGCCAGTCCCCCCCCCCCCCAGAAAGTCTCTGGGGCCCAAAGACTCTGGAGAGTCCCAGACCAAGTCCCACCTGCCTTCAGCTGGTCCTTGCAGCCCACTAACGACACTGAGCTAAAAGTGGCCAAAAAGCCCTCCTCTTTGGGCGTTGAAGAAAACGAGGCCCAGAGCGGAGGACCACGGGCCCGTCCAGGCTCTCGGAGGCCAGAGCTAGTGAGCTCTCCGAGGAGTCCGCCTGAAGGTGAGGCCCTTGGCCGGGACAGCAGGAGGACGACGGGCCAGTTACCAGGAGGGACCAGGAGGCTGGCAGCAGACAGCCCAGCTGCAGTGAGGAGCGAGGTCCTCCACAGAGAAATCTGGGATCCTAAGGGACACACTTGGCGGGAGAGATCCCCTGACTCCGAGAGACAATTACAGCTCCTGCCTCTCAGGAGCTCCGTGTGTTGTTCATTCATTCAACAAACCACCTCTGACAGTGAGCTCGGAGCCTGCGCAGGACGGGACCTGTGCTTGGGAGCCACGGGCCGACCAGAGCCCAGCCAGAGAAGTGGACTGGCACAGACACACCTCCTCATCCGCAGGGATCGGTCCCAGGAGGCTGGAAACTGTGGAGAGTGCCTGACGCCATGTGGATTGTTTCTTCTAAGGTTTACATCCCCAGGATAAAGTTTAACCTACAAATTGGGTAAAGTAAGAGATTAACAATGATATCTAATGATAAAGTAGATCAATTATAACAATGTGCTGTCATAAAGTTGCCAGTGTGTCTACTCTTGTGCTTGGGAGCATGATCGAGTTAAATAAGGGTTACGTGAGCACGGCACTGCAATACCATGAGGTAACCTAGTCACTGAGATGTTTACTAAGTGGCTGAAGAGAGGGTAGTGCATACAGTGTGGATACATTGGAAAAGGGATGATGTGCAGCCTCAGCAGGACAAAGCCGGGCAGTGAAATTTCAGAATGATGTGCATTTTGAAACCTGTTCATTTCTGGAATTTTCCACTTAATATTTTTAGACCATAGAAAGTGAGACGGAGGATAAGAAAGATCTCCAAAGGGCCAGGGCTCTACCAGATGGATCTAGTTGGTGATAAAAACAGTGGTGTGGCTGGGCACAGTGGTTCCTGCCTGTAATCCCAACAGCTTGGGAGGCTGAGGCAGGAGGACTGCAAGTTTGAGGCTAGCCTCAGCAACTTTCCAAGGCCCTAAGCAACTTAGCAAGACCCTATCTCAAAATTAAAAAATAAAAGGGGCTGGGGATGTGGCTCAGTGGTTAAGCAGCCCTGGTTGAATCCAAAACCAAACCAAACCAAAGGTGCCTAGCATGCATTGAGTGCCTACTATGTGCCAGCCACTGGAATAAGTACTTTAGATTAGCTAACTTGATGAAATTGGGACCCCCTCCTACTGTGTGACTTTAGGCAAATTACTAAACCCCAAGATTGTCTTGGAAAAATGGAAGATTTGATACGAACCTTGTTAGGTTACTGTGAGGTTTGAATGCTGTGCGTGCGTGTGGCGCCTGCATACAGTAGGTACTCCATAACAGCTGCTCTAAGGGAGGGATGCTGAAGGGGCCTCAGTCTTGTGCTTATCCAACCCAGTCAAGACCTGTGTCCCCTGTGTCCCCAGGTCTCTGCTGTCTGGAGGGCCATGAGCTGCCAGCTGCCCCTCAGGCCTCTGCCCGCCTGGCGCGTCCCTCCCAGGTCCCGCGTGCCTCCCTGACACCCTGCACAGGTCCAGATCCCCAGCCTGCTCCACCCTAGCGCTTGGCTGGTGAGTCCACCCCCGCCACTGGGTGGCGCTGTGGAGCCAGGGGCGCGGCCACCGAGCCCCAGCCCATCTAAGGCCCCTGGTGGCCACGCGGCCAGTCTGACGCCTCCCCACCCCTGCCAAATTCAGCCAGTGACACTCAGGCCTGCGCCTCGGTGCCAGGTGCCGCTTGGCCACACTCCCAGGGCCCCCTTCACCCCCAGCCCCGGGGAGCTGGCGCCCCAGGACCCTGCGCTGTGACAAGGAGACTAAGGCAAAGGGGAGAAGCAGAGCGGGGCCCCGGGAGGCCAGCTGGGGGACCTCGAGGACACTGTTCCCGCTGGGACGCCCCCTCCCCGCCCGCCCACCCTGGCCGCCCTGGGCCTCCTCCTGGCAGAGCCCTCCCTGAGCCGCCCCGTGACGCCCGCCGTGTCGCCCCCTGGTTCCGGCGCGTCCCGGGTGTTTCCTGCTTCTCTTCATCTTACACCCAAGGCCCGGGCACAGCCCCGACACCCGGTCACGCCCAATCTCCTTACTGCCCGCACTGGTCCGCTTGGTGTGACTGTCACGAAATACCCAGCAGGCCACTTTGTGAAGAAAGGAGGTTTATTCTGGCTCCCAGGTGCAGATGTCCGAGGTGGAGCGGCCACGTCTGGCGATGGCCTTCTTGCTTACCCGTCCTGAGGGGGGACACGGCTGTCTGCATCATGGCTCTCCCTCCATGAAGCCACCAGGATTCAATCGCGGGGCTCCGCCGGACGACCTCATGTAATCCTGTCCCCTTCCAGGGCCCCTTGGACACCACGCTGGGTCTGCTCCCGCCCTCTTAATGCCCCACGAAGCCCAGGGGACCCCCAGCCTTATCTGAGTCACCTGAGCTCAGCAGGCACAGCCGACCTCCCAGAGGGTCCCCTGAGATCCTGGCCTCCGGGCACTGGGCAGAGCCTGTGGTGGCAGCAGGGGAGCGAGGCTGGTTGTGAGGGACTCCCAGGTCCCCGCTGGGGGAAGCCACGGGAGGTTCCCACGGCCGGGCACCGAGGCCTCTGCCAGCAGCTAGCCTGCGCCTGCTGTGGGCACGGGGTGGCCCTGCTGCAGCTCAGCCCTGGGCATGCCCTGGCACCGCCACGTCCAGAGCCGCAGGACTGCCGCAGAGGGCCAGCGCTGGCCACCATGGGACACTAAGCTGGACGGCGGCCTGCAGCTGTGCAGTGACAGTGACCCGACACTTGCTGATACGTCCTGGGAGCGCTGGGCAGGCGAGGCCAAGGCCACACACGCTGCCCACGGCACGCTCCCTTCCCCGAGTCCCGCTCCACACTGTCCCCGCTCAGGCCGAGTCAGCGGAGCCCCACGGCCGCCTCGGAGCTGCCATGGCACGTGCCCTTTCTACAGATGAGGAGGCCCCACGGTGAGGCCAGCCACTCGCTGACGTCACCCTGCGGGGACCCAGCTACTGTGGGCCACCGGCTCCCGTGGCTGCGCCTCACGGCCTGGGCGGCTCCCGGCCAGCTCTCTGGGCAGAAAGCGACTGGCCACAGCCTGGCCCCGGGCTTGCCCAGGCTGTCCTGGAGCTGCAGCGTCCTGGGTGCCAGGGCCACCAGAGCTGGCACCTCTGTCCCGCTGCCAAAAGCACTGCCCGTCCCCTGCTGTGGGTGTCAGACGGACGGAGGGCGGGACAGCTTCTGTGCGGTGGCTCCACAGGAACCAAGTGGCTGCAGGGTGCCAGCCGGGGCTCGGGGCTGGGCGCCAGCCATTGCTGAGCTCCCTGCAGGCCTGCGGGGGCTGGGCACCGGGGGAGGGCTGGGCAGGAGGACTGGGAGGCCCCAGGACCAGACAGCTGCAGGAGCAGGGCTGGGGGCAGCAGCGGAAAACCCCAATCCCTCTGACCCCCAAGACGGGCTCCTGGGAGCGTGGGCACTAGTGCCTATGCCCGGAGCAGGCCCCTGTGAGGGCTGTGAGGCCTGAGGGGCCCGGGTTCAGGCAGGCTTTCCCTGTCTCACTCACTGTGTGACCTCGGGAAAGTTCCTTACCCTCTCTGTGCCAATGCAAATTCATCTGAAAATACGGGGATGGTGGGGGATGGTGAAAGTGCCTCGGCTCCAAGGGTAAACAAGCCTGGCGACAAGCGCTCTGGGCACCGGATCTTAGCTTCGCGGTGGTCCTTTCCATGACCTCACGCGGCCGTGTCCTTACTGCCTTGGACACAGGAGGAACCGAGTCTTCCGCTAGGGTGGGTCCTCCCCCGGCCGCACACAGCCACCGAGATCTGAGCCTTGACCACGCCCTGACCTCCGTGCCGCCTGCCGCCTGCCGCGGTGTTTTGGAGGCACAGCCTGACTCTCCTGCGAAGGCCAGAGGGGCTGTGGAGGCCGGGCGGGTGGCCACAGGCGCAGAGTCCGCGGGGGCCTCGAGGCTGTCCTGGGGTGCCCTCAGCGCGCCCAAGGCCCCGGATGTGAGGGTGCAGCGCCGTCCCGGGGGACACGAGGACCCAGGTCATTAGGGTCGTTTGGTGGTTTGGGAAACTGAGGCCCAGGGCCAGTCATGCTCAGCCGGGCGCGGGGACTCCAGGCCGGGCCTCGGTCCAGGTCGGCGCCCATCGAGGCCCTCGCTGCAGAGGAAGGAGGCGCTGGGGAGAGGCTGGAGAGGCCAGGGAGGCCGTGGGTGAAGATGGGAACTGAGGACCCGCGGCGAGGCCAGCGCAGGCCTGAGCCCAAGGCGGCCACCCAGGGGCCTGCGAGGCGGGGCAGGCGAAGGCAGGCGTCACACAGGTGAGCACCGGCCTAAGAGACTGGCCTCGGCTCCCTCAGGGGAAGAAGAACCAGTCAGGACCAAGGGAGGCAGGTGCTTCGAGGCTGATTTGGAGGCTGCAATGGAGAACGGGCAGCGCTGGGTGGGGAGGGGGCGGGTTGTAAAGTTGGAGGCTGCGGCCCAAGTGGAGGATAATTAACGGGGGCAGAGCCAGGGCTGGTGCAGGGCTCCCGCTCTCACCCAGCCCTGCCACTCCGCCCATCCAGCAGGTGATACAGCAAGACGTCCTACACCCTCGGGTGCGGGTGCGTTGAACCCTATTCTAGGTGCCCCCCATCTTCACCCACCAGCCTCTCCGGCCTCTCCGGCCTCTCCTGCCTCTCCCCAGCGGCTCCTTCCTCTGTGGCGAGGAAGATCATTAGGTTGACCATTAGGTGGAACAGCCACCCTGTGAGGTAAGGGCTGAGGGCTGGGAGCTGGTCATCTCTCTTTCCTTAGAAGAGGAAACCACCACCAGAGAGGTTAAATAACTTGCCTGAGGCCACACAGCATCGAATGGAGGTCTCATCTCTGACAGAGGCTGCTGGGCCAGGCAGCTGGGCTTGGTGGCCTTCTTCCTGAGGGTGGAGGACACCAGGCTCTCTTCTCCCCCTGGGTCATCTTGTCTGCCCTTCCTGTGGTGGCTCATCCCCCACCCCCACCCTGTGAAAGATGACTCACGCTGGGCCCTTGTCCAGGTCCTGGGTGGGTCGAAGGATGTAACTTGCCTGAGGTGCTGGGCTCAGAAACTGTGGGTGGGACAGGGGGACGTCTGCCCACTGAGGCCTGGATCCCAGGGTGGTGGTAGCTTGGGGACCTGGGGCCGGGGTTCGGGATGGGAGGAGGCTGAGAAGTGAGGAGTTTTGCTCGAGGGTCCTGCAGGATGGGAGGCCTTGGCCAGCCTCAGACCCCCAGGGCCACAGAGAGGAGAGGCCAGCCCCTCCCCGCCCTGCTCACCCCCTGGGTGCGCCCGGCTTCTGGCCCCGAAGGATGACTCAGCCTGAGCCCTGGAACCAACCTCGTCCCCTCTGCCACCTGTCCCTCTCTGGCAGCACCTGCCTCCTGGGACACAGTTATCGCCAACAGCAAGTGGCTATGCCAGGTCCCCAGTCCAAGGGCAGCCAGTGCGTCCTTGAGAGGCGGCCTGGACCTTCATGCCCTCCCTTTGGAGGCACTGCCCACCCCCTGGAGGGCCCTCCTGGAGACCCCCCCAGACCCCCCTGGAGAGCCCCTGGAGAGCTCCCTGGAGACCCCCCCTGGAGAGCCCCCCTGGAGACCCCCCTGGAGACCCCCCTGGAGAGCCCCCTGGAGAGTCCCCCTGGAGACCCCTGGAGACCCCCCTGGAGACCCCCCTGGAGAGCCCCCTGGAGATCCCCCTGGAGAGCCCCCCTGGAGACCCCCCCTGGAGAGCCCCCCTGGAGACCCCCCTGGAGACCCCCCCTGGAGGGCCCCCCCTGGAGACCCCCCCCCTGAAGACCCCCCCCTGGAGACGCCCCTGGAGGGCCCCCCCTGGAGAGCCTCCCTGGAGAGCCCCCTGAAGAGCCCCCTGGAGAGCCCCCTGGAGAGCCCCCCTGGAGACCCCCCTGGAGAGCCCCCCCTGGAGACCCCCCTGGAGAGCCCCCCTGGAGACCCCCCCTGGAGAGCCCCCTGGAGAGTCCCCCTGGAGACCCCCCTGGAGACCCCCCCTGGAGAGCCCCCTGGAGAGCCCCCCTGGAGACCCCCCCTGGAGAGCCCCCCTGGAGACCCCCCTGGAGACCCCCCTGGAGACCCCCCTGGAGACCCCCCCTGGAGACTCCCCTGGAGGGCCCCCCCTGGAGGGCCCCCCCTGGAGAGCCTCCCTGGAGAGCCCCCTGGAGAGTCCCCCTGGAGACCCCTGGAGACCCCCCCTGGAGACCCTCCTGGAGAGCCCCCTGGAGATCCCTCTGGAGAGCCCCCCTGGAGACCCCCCCCTGGAGAGCCCCCCTGGAGACCCCCCTGGAGACCCCTGGAGACCCCCCCCTGGAGAGCCCCGCTGGAGAGTCCCCCTGGAGACCCCTGGAGACCCCCCTGGAGAGCCCCCTGGAGAGCCCCCATGGAGACCCCCCTGGAGAGTCCCCTGGAGAGTCCCCTTGGAGACCCCCCTGGAAAGCCCCCTGGAGAGCCCCCTGGAGACCCCCCCTGGAGAGCCCCCTGGAGACCCCCTGGAGACTCCTCTGGAGACGCCCCTGGAGACCCCCCCAGACCCCCCTGGAGAGCCCCCCTTGAGACCCCCCTGGAGACCCCCCTGGAGAGCCTCCTGGAGACCCCCCTGGAGAGCCCCCTGGAGACCCCCTGGAGACCCCCCTGGAGACGCCCCTGGAGACCCCCCCCAGACCCCCCTGGAGAGCCCCCCTGGAGACCCCCCTGGAGGGCCCCCCTGGAGGGCCCCCTGGAGAGCCCCCTGAAGGGCCCCCTGGAGAGCCCCCTGGAGGGCCCCCTGGAGAGCCCCCCTGGAGACCCCCCTGGAGGGCCCCTTGGAGACCCCCCCTTGGAGGGCCCCCTGGAGACCCCCCCCCTGGAGGGCCCCCTGGAGACCCCCCCAGACCCCCCTGGAGAGCCCCCTGGAGACCCCCCTGGAGACCCCCCCTGGAGAGCCCCCCTGGAGACCCCCCTGGAGAGCCCCCTGGAGACCCCCCTGGAGACCCCCCTGGAGAGCCCCCCTGGAGACCCCCTGGAGAGCCCCCCTGGAGAACCCCCCTGGAGAGCCCCCCTGGAGACACCCCTGGAGACCCCCCTGGAGAGCCCCCTGGAGACCCCCCTGGAGAGCCCCCTGGAGAGCCCCCCTGGAGACCCCCTGGAGAGCCCCCTGGAGAACCCCCCTGGAGACCCCCCTGGAGAGCCCCCTGGAGAGCCCCCTGGAGAACCCCCTGGAGACCCCCCTGGAGAGCCCCCCTGGAGACCCCCCCTGGAGGGCCCCCCTGGAGACCCCCCTGGAGAGCCCCAGGCAGTGCTTGGAATGATCTTGGAACCTTTGACTAAGAAAAGGTGCCCTCCCGACTGCTCTCTGCCTTGGACCCCCAACCCGACCCCCTGGGGTCCGTTCACCTGGGGAGACAGGCTTCCCCAAGGTCTCTCTCTGGGAGCGGGAGGCCTAGGCTCCCAGCACCACGGTCCCCTGGTGGTGGAATTCTAGGGTATGGGACTCGGGGACTGTGTGAGTCAAGTGCCAGCAGCAGCTGCCTGCTGTGCTGGGGGACAACTTCACCCACTTTTCATCTGTTAGTTCACTTGGAGTCAGACAGCCTGGCCGGCACTGCCGGCTTCGCCAAGCTCCACGCTCTGCAACTTTGGGCAAGTTGGTCAACCTCTCTGAGCCTCTGAAATGGAGGCAATACTAGCTCCTGCTTCACGGGCTCTGGTAAAGGTGAAGGAGGTGCTGTGTGTAGAGCCCAGGCCCACGTGGGAGCGGCTGCCATTACCGCTACAGTTAAGGACCTTCCCCGGCAGAGCCCAGGCCCCACCCAGCCTGCGGGAGCTCTCTGAAGTGTGGAGACGGCCACGAAGTAGGTCTGCTTTGGCCTAGAGAGGCCAGGGCTGGGTCACCTTCGGTCCAGGCTCAGGGCCCATGGGGATCCAAGGTGCTGTGCAGGGTGCCTGCTGGGAGTCAGGGTCCCCCAGCTCTGTGACCTTGGGCAGGCCCTGTGCCTGCTCTGGGCTGCAGTTCCTGCGTGCACGGGTGGCCAAGCACCGGGCTCTCTTGCCAGGGACCAGGGTGGCCCAGTGTCGGGCGGCTGCCGTGGCGGCTGGTCTATTTTTACAAATGGGCAGTCACACGTCTTGGCTTAGAGTCAGGCCCTGACGGGAAGGCAGGCGCTGAACCCACCTGGCCCGGCCCTCCTGAGTCCCAGCCGAGTCCCTTACCGGCCTCCTGGGCCCTCTGTCCCCTCTGCCCCGAGGCCTGGCCCCACCTGTGCTGCCCACCGTCCTCAACCCCGTGGCCCCTGGCCAGCGAAGGTTTTTATATTGAGCTGCTCACGATCTCAGAGGCTATAGGTTGGGGAGGGAGGGAGGGAGGGGTCAAGGGACAGAAGCAAGAGCCAGGTCCCAGTGTCAAGCTCCTGCCTGGGGCCAACACACTCACAGATGACACAGAGACACAGAGAGGACCATGGAGAAGACAGGCAGAGCCGGGGCCCTGTGAGCCCCCGCCCAGAGCCCGCTGGCCAGGGCCCACCCTGCAGGGCCACCTTCCCACGATGGCAGACTGACCAGGTGCACCCCCTTGGGGTGGTATAGTAGGCAGGTGGGTTCCCTGGGAGTGTGTCCTGGGGATCATGTCTTGTCCCAGGCTTCTCCGCCTGCCCCTGCTTCCCGGCCCCCGGTAGCCGAGCAGCTGTCCTCCGCAGCTGTCCTCGGCTTCCATCATGTCTGCCTCCTCTCCAGCCGAGAGCCGTGGAGTTAGCCCGTCGTGAACCGAACCTCTGAAACCAAGAGCCCAGAGTGAGCTTGTCCTTTTCTAAGTTGTTCTTTGTCGCAGCAACAGAAGCTAACACAGAAATGGGTGCCACGAGTGGGCTCCCGGGATGAACCCCACCAGGTGGTTCACAGGGTTTGGCGCTGGTCTGCGGGAGGAGGTGGGAAAGGTTTGGAGACACAGGATGGGGAGGCCTTGGGATGTCCTGAGCAGAGCTTCACGGCACTTCTCCTGGGAGCTCACAAGACTGCAGTGTGGGTAGGAAGGCAGACAGTGAGGACTGGCTTGCGGAGTTTCAGAGGGAAATGAGCCCTCAGGGAAACGGCCTGAGGCCACTCACTTCACATTCTGCAACCAACTTGTCTACATTGTGCCCATTGCCCTGAGTCTTTGTGTGAGGCTGAACTTAAAGGTGACGGATTAGAGAACCAGACCTAGAGCCTGCCCCTCTGAGCTGTGAATTCATCTCCCGACTCCAGACTCTTATGACACGTTAAAGCTCCTTACTCTCCAAGCCGACCTTAGTTGTGTTGTGGGGTATTTTGAGTCTGGAAGTTTCCTAATGCAGCCCTCACCAGCCCAGGAGGTGATGTGTCCATCTTGCTGAAAACTGAGGCTCACGGACATTAAGCACCTCCTCCGTCAGGAACCTGGCAATGATGATTCTAAGGTCACCCCCTGGGACACCCTGCCCTTCTATCAAATCCTACCGATGACTTTCTTTCTCATCCCTCACGTGACAAAGTTCAGGCAATGTGGCCTGAGGCTCGCTGACAAGTGCCCAACCATTTGCTCTTCCCAGAGTGTCCTGGACCCCTCCCTTCAGTCCTGTGTGGGCCCTGGCCCTCCGCGGCCCTCCTCCTCGGCCCTCCTCCGTCTGGCGAGCGGTTCTGGTCATGGCTGCCCGCCAGCCAGGGCGAGGCCCCACCCTTCTGGCACATCCCTCCCTTTAAGCACCTGTCACTCTAAGTCCTGGCACAAAGACCAGGCACGGAGGTCCTGGCAGGATGCCCAGAATCAAGGCCTAGGGTAGCGGGAGCCATTTCTACCTCCAAGTGCAAGGGCCGGGACATTGTGGGGAGGGGGACAGGGAGCTGCTTGGAGCAGAGCTAGCCTGGCCCACGGGAGCCCACGGGAGCCCACGGGAGCTCTGGCTTCCCTGGAGTGGGGGACACTGGGCAGCCCCCCAGCAGAGGCTGGGGTAGGAAGATAAACGATGGCTGAATTCCTCCCCAGTTCTGAGTACTTGCCCACGGCAGCCTGAGGGCAGAAGGCCCGTGGGTGTGGCCCCTGGGGGTCAGCTGCCCAGGCAGGAAGCAGGGGCAGGGAGAGCGGATCCCGGAGGGGAAGAGGCCGCTGTTTCCCGCTGTTCTGTGTGACCCAGGGCCAGCGGGACGACCCACAGCCCCTCCACTCTCCTCACATCTATAAGTGGGGCCCAGCTCTCCTGCCCCGGACACAGCCACCCTGTGTGACTTGTGCCTAGAGGGTGGCCCGTGGAGGCAGTGGCCTTGGGCATCGAGGTCACAGAAGCCTTTCTCCATGTCACGAGGGAGCACAGCCACCTCTGGAGGGGCTGCGTGCAGCTGGGGGGTGACGGGGCCCTGAGATGGGACCCAGCCGTGTGCCCAGAGCCATGGGGACCACGGGACCAGGGGTGTGGACTGCCGTGTCGCGGGCCTCCACGCTTCGGGGTGATTCACCACGTGGCCATCCAGACGGGGGCAGTAAGCGGTTCACAAGTCTGTGGTGAAGGAAGTGGCCGGCCCCTGACCAGGAGGAGCTGCTGAGAGCCGCGTGAGTTTGAGAGGAGCCGCGCTGAGAAGTGTCGGGGATATCGGCTGCAGGACGGGTCTGCAGGGGCAGTCTCCCAGTCGCCCTCTGCGCCCTGCCCTGGAGGTGAGAGGTGACTGGCTTGGAGCCGGCCACTCTGGGAGGCTTTGGCCGCCACCAGGCTAGAGATCCTGGCCAGCCCAGCCCACAGGCACTTAGCGGGGCCTTTGGCCTCTGGGAGTCAGCTGGCAGATTAGCGGGTCCTGCCCTGGGAACACCATGGGTGAAGTGGGCTCTGGCTCATGGTGCCTGAGGGCGCGGGGTGGGACTGCCCCCCCATCCCCACCCCCCACCCCCACCCCCATCCCCCCACACCCCCACCCCCCCACCCCCCCACCCCCACCCCCCCACCCCGTCTGGTGGCCTGACACTTCCCCCTGCTCACCATGACGGGCTGAGACTCTGGGTGCAGATCCCAGCTGCTGCTTCATCTGTAAAGTAGGATGTGGTTGTGTTGGGCAGGGCCAGGGACACAGAAGCATAACCATGGTGTTTAGAAAGAGATGGATTTTAAGGGTTCGGCTTACACAGTGATGCGGGCTAGTGAATCCGAAATCTGCCGGGCAGGTCACAGGCTGGAAAACCAGAAGAGATCTTGTTGCAGTCTTGAGTTCACAGGTGCTCGGGCAACCCAAATCCTTCCTCCTCAGGAAACCTCAGACGTTTCTCTTAAGCCCTTCAGCTGATTAGATTGGGCCCACCCTTAGGTGGAGGTAACCCGCTTTACCCAAAATCTCTTGATGTAAAGGTTAATCATGATCAAAAAATACCTTCACAACAACCAGACTGGTGGGTTTTTTTTTTCTGTTAATTTTTTTTATTTGTTTTAATTAGTTATACATGACAGTAGAATGCATTTATGTACTTTGACATACATAGATGGGATATGATTTCTCATTTTTCTGAGTGTACATGTTGTAGAACCACATTGGTTATGCAGTCACATATATCCATACAGTAATAATGTCTGTTTCATTCTACTGTCTTTCCTATCCCCACATCCCCTCCCCTCCCCTCCCATCACTTCCCTCTACCTAATCTAAGGTAACGATATTCTTCCCTAGTGCCCACCAACTTATTGTGAATTAACATCCACATATTAGAGAAAACATTCGGCCTTTGGTTCGTGGGATTGGCTTATTTCACTTAGCATGATAGTCTCCAACTCCAACCATTTACTGGTAAATTCCATGATTTCACTCTTCTTTAAAGCTGAGTAATATTCCATTGAGTATATGTACCACATTTTCTGTATCCATTCATCTATTGAGGGACACCTCGGTTGGTTCCATAGTCTAGCTATTGTGAATTGAGCTGCTGTAAACGCTGATGTGGCTGTGTCACTGTAGTATGCTGATAACCACATTTATGTGGTCTATCTCTGGGTCCCCTATTCTGTACCTTTGGTCTCCATGTCTACTTTGGTGTTTGACCACACGGTTGGAGCCTGACCAAGCTGACACATTAAATCAGCACCAGGGCTGTCAACAGAATAAGCGAGTCCGAGCACAGGAAAGGTGTGGGGTACACAGTGCCCTCCTCATCCCTGGCTGCCCCTCCCCCATGAAGCATCCGATTCGCATCATTGCAACAACTCTCCCATGAGTATCCCACACCCCCCCCAGGGGACAATTTGAGCCCCAAGATTCACCAGGCCCATAGTTGAAGCAAATCCTTCCCAACAGATTCACCCTGATGGCTGATTTCTCAGGGAATCCCAGGCTCAGCCTCGGCACACACAGAAGTGAATCTGCCCCAGCGGATGCGGGTGGCCCAGCCCCTCCTCCCCTCCATCCCGCCGGCTCCAGGCCAAGTTCCCAGTGCTGAAAACCTTAAGCTCCTAATAATCCACCTTCATAATCCGCAAGGCCGACAGAATCACCTCTGCATTCCTGGGTGGTGAAGGGTGGCCTTCTACCCTGCAAGTGCTTTGACTTGATAAATCATTAAAGCTCAGCTTTCCACACACCGCCCTGTGGCCCCCGGGAAAGGCCCCCTGACTAGCCCCTGGAGACCTGCTTCCAACAAGACCCTCCTGCGAGTGGAGGGGTCCTCAGCCAAGGCAGGATCTTTGGAACGTGCACGCACAGGGCTGGGACTCTGTTTCTGTTGGGAGGGTTCGCGTTTGGGTTAACTGTGGTCACACGAAGGCGGCTGGCTTCATGCGGATCCGAGGTGAAGGTTTTGTGGCCTCTTGCAGTTTGTGTCAGTTTCTGAGACTCTTGTCAGGGAGGCACCAAAGGAATGTGAGAGAGAGACAGCGATGGAGAGAACGGAATGAGAACGAGGCGGCGTCCAAATCGCCAGGAAGGTGCCGACGCGCGAGAGGCGGGCTTATCAGGGCGGCCTGTCGGGTTTTGAGGTCACCAATCCCAGCTCTGCTCAGCGAGGTTCGCCAAGTCAGGAGCTGCGGGGAGTCATCCGGGGCTTATCACGTTTGTCACCGAGGCTGGCCCGGGTGGCGCCAGCTCCTGGCTGGCCTTGCGTCCTCTCCAGCCCTCTGCCAGCTCCACCCCAACAGTCCCATCACAGGCTCACAGGGACTTCAGGGCGGCAGGTGACATGACAGGGGGCTGAATTGACCACACGTGGTGTCCCCATATGTGGTGAACTTGTAAGGGTCCGGCGAAGCGTCGGAGAAAGAGACCACACAAGAGACCGGCTTCATGCAATTGGCAAAAGGGAGTTTATTGAACCAGCGTGCTGGGGCTCACTCAGGAAGGGAGAGCAGCCCAGAGCCCAGAGCAGAGGTCAAGCAGAGCTTAAATTCACTTTTTGGAGAGGGCTGGGGGCTTTGCATCCATCAGAACAAATCATCATGAGGCTCGGGAAAACTGAACAACAACTCTGAGACGTGATTAGCACATTCATTGGCGGGAACAGTCTGGGCAGGAGTGATTGGTCACTCCTAAGTGGGGTACACATTTAAACTGATTGGTTTTAGGACTACGTGACATACTACACAGAGTCCCAGGTTATTAGACAACCAGTGGAAACAGTGGAAATATTTACTGGGCAGTTCAGGTATTGTCCTAACAGCTACAGGGATTACAGGTTCTGGGGGTAGCAGAGGAATTTTGACACTACCTGGTCTTTCACTTTTTAACTTAGGCCTTGCAGTTTAGGAACTTTGCAATGCCCGGTCTTTTACACTTTAACTCAGGCTTTGCAGTTTAGAATCAGCTTACAAATTTTACCTTTACAAACTCACAGGGTCACCTCACATGAGGACCCCTGGGCACCGGCATGCTCCACAGGCGCGGAGCTCCGCTGCAGGAGTCAGACGTTCAGAACCAGGGTCCTGGGGGCCCTCCGAGCCATAATTTTAAAAAGCACCCGTAGTCCCCAAGGTCATGGTATGTCCATGAACGAAGTACGCTAGAGCATCTCCCAGATAACACAGCGACTAGAGCTGGCCTTGGGCTAGGGACAAGATGAGCAAGCAGGGGACTTTGCTCATTCTGGCCACCAGGGGGAGACAAAGCGAGAACAGAAAATGCTGAGTAAAAACCAGTGAAGCAGCCGGGTGCGGCCCAGGTGCTCTGGAGGCCGAGGCAGGAAGATCACAAGTTCAAGGCCAGCCCCAGCAACTCAGCCAGGCCCTAAGCAACTCAGCGAGACCCATCTCCAAATAAAATATAAAAAGGGCTGGGGACGTGGCTCAGGGGGTGAGTGCCCTTGGGTTCAATTCCCAGTACAAAATAAATAAACAAATAAGCAGAAAAGTCCATCATTATAAACTGGGCTGAGGATTTCCATTCCTGGAAGGACAGCAGCTGGATACTGTGAAAAGCAGCCCATTCCTACAGCCCTGATAATTCTGGAAAAAAAAACAACCACATTTAAAAACAAAAGTGTGTGGCTCAAGTGGTAGCCTGCTCGCCTGCCATGTGTGCGGCCCGGGTTGGATCCTCAGCACCACAAACAAACAAAGATGTTGTGTCCACCGAGAACTAAGAAATAAATATTAAAATTCTCTCTCTCTCTCCTTAAAAAAAAATAAAAATAAAAAATAAATAAAATAAAAACAAAAGTGTGTGTTCCTGTGTGTCCTGTTGGTGCCTTTCTCCGGAGAATCCTGCTACGGTTTGAATGTAAGGTGTCCCCAGAAAGCTCCATTGCTCAGAGGTGAAGTGGCCAGGGGGCGAGCGCCGTGACCTAGTTGGTCCATCCTCCTTGGGACCTGGGGCGATGGCAGGGGGTCAGGCGTGGCGGGAGGAGGTGGGCCACCTTGATGGAGCGGCCCTTCTCTGCCTGGCCCTTCCCCAGGAGGCTCTGCCACCTGCCCAGAGCAATGGAGTCGGCCCACTGGGGGCCGAACCTCGAAACCCTGAACCCAGAACTTCCCTCCTCTAAGTTGCTCTTGTTGGGCATTTCATGGCTGTGACAAAATGCTAACAGGTCCCCTGAAGGCCTGTCGTTGCTGGCTTGGCCCTCAGCCTGGTGGGCTGGGAGGCAGTGTCCCTGGAAGAGCTGGTCCTGGGGGAAGATCTCCAGGTCCTGGGGCCCGTGCCCCTGAAGGGGACTGTGGACGCCCAGCTCCTCTTTCCCCTTTGGTTCCGGCCCTGAGGTGGACAGGCGTTCCCTGCCGCATGCTCCTCCTCCCCACAGGCCCGAAGCAGTGCCCCCAGTCGGACATGGACTGCAACCTCCTAAACCCGGAGCCAAAGCAAACCTTTCCTCTTAGTAAATTGATCATTTTGGGTGTTTGTTACAGTAACAGAAGGCCCTGCCGTCGCTCCCGCCTCCCACACTTCTCAAAACCCACCCACCTCCTGGCTCCACGGCCTGCACCAGGGGTCCCTCAGGCAGGGTGAGAGCTAGCTCTTCATCCTTGTCAGGTCCCTGCTTAGCATCTGGATGGCCTTCTTAAGTGACAGATGCCATCTTAAGAGAAAGTTCCGATTCCTGCCCCGAGGGCCTTTCTGAGAAAGGCTCCCCACCCCCTCATACCAACCCCCCCTTAACCACCCGCATCAGGACCCACCGGGCTCTGATCCCTGAGCCTGCCCCATAGAAGTCCAAGCCCCCAGCCTGCAGTGCCTCTCCCCGTCTGGGGAGAGGTGGCCTTGATTTGTCAGCTCTGACAGATACCCGCGTGCCTCTCTGCCCGGTCTCCATCTTTCCTTTCTCGCTCACAGTCCCGGGTTCCTCACTTTCCCTTCATTGGTGCTGAGACCCGGGATCGGGTTCCCCGTGTGCCCGCCCCCTCCTCAAGGGCCACCGAGCGTCCCTGGGCCCCCATCTGGATTCCATCATGGGACCAGGCCCTCCATTCTGCCCATCGCCCTCTTTGCACCGGCCACTGGACATTCCAGGTAAGACCCTGTCTCTGGTTGACCTAACAGACCTACGGGTCCTGGGAAGTGGCCGTCCATCGTCCTGCACTCCCAGCCTCAGCCTTCACAGTTCGGCTGGTCCCTACTGTCGACCGGGTCTATAGGTGGGCTTGGATTTGGGTCCTGGGTTTTGAGCTCTCTCACCTGGACCTAAAGCCCCCAAAACTTATCCGCCTGTGCAAGCAGGTCCGGCCTCCACATCCTTTGGACTCTCAATGGCCACTTAACGGCACTCGAGGTCCCATACGATCAGGGATCCTTTCACCTGCCGGGAGCCTTCAGGAAAGTGGAAGGAGAGGTCCTGCGCTCAGGCTTCTCCCCTCTGCCTTCTAAGCCCTTCTCTAACTCCCCCTCGCCCACGCGAGTCCTCTCAGCTCTCACCCCCCTGCGCCTGCTTCCAAGGGACAGAGGACCCTACCCAGGACCCCTCCTCCTTTGACCCAGGGGATGAGCCCCCGACACACCACAGTTCTCTTTCTAATGAAGCCGCCGCAGCAACTGACCCTCGGCCCCTAGTCCCGTCTCTCCTCCTGCCCCACGCTCACGGGCTGCCGCTGCCCCACCCGCATCTCTGTGTCCTGAATGCAGGTGGCTGGGGTCGGGTACCGGGTTCCTGTGCCTTTCCCTTTGTCCATCTTTCACAGATAGAAAAGCGGCCTGGGGCCTCTGCTTCAAGCCCCACCACAGAGATCAGAGATTCAGTATCTGACCCAGTCATACGACCTGACCTTCCACGATGTCCCTGTGACCTTGCCTAACACCCTCCTGCCCGAGGAGCGCAGGCGAGTTTGGGAGCAAGCTGGAGATCCTCCCCTGCCCACCTGATGGGCACTGAGGCGGGCCCTGACCCCCACCGGGATGTAATTCACTGGAGGAGTGACTGGTAGAAACCCATTCCTTACTTGCCTCTCGGCAGGACTTGGAGAGGCAGCCCCTGGGCTGTCAGTGATGAAAGGCTCCAGGAAATCTCCCAAGAAAAGAACGAAAACCCTCCAGCATTTTTAGTCTGCCGACCAAGGCTTTATTACAGTAACTAACCTGGGCCCCGAGTCCAGATGGGAGACCACCACTGGTGACCCTCGTTGTCTCCGAGGATTTCCCTGTTGTTAAGGCCAAACTCAGGCACCTCGAGAGGGGCCCCCAGCGCCCCGAGCTGAGGTTCTGTGAGTGGGCAAGGATGGCCGTGGGCCTGAGCCTCGGCAGCTCCGTGTTAAAGCTGCAGTGTGAAACTGCAGTCTCCCCAGGCCCACCCACGGGGCCCCCCAGTGTGGCCCTCGGCACAAACACGTCACTTCTGCCCACCCTGACAAGCTCAGAGTGAAGCCCCCGGCATGTCGCCTCGTCCCGTAAGAAGAGCAAGAAGCAAGAAAATCAGGGTGGGACCACCAGACCAGAGGCTTTAACCTCAGGACAAATGACGTCACTGAGAAATCCAGTAGTGGCTCATGGGGACGAAAGGGGGGTCAGAAACCCCAAAATTTAGTATAAATGGTGGAGCCAGTGAGCAGACGCTCAGCGCCGACACGGGTGCCCTCACCTGAGAGCCTGCTGAGGACCTGGGCCCCAGCTCTTCTCATCTGCCTGTCCTCTGCGCTGTCCTCACCTCCTGACCCTGTGAGAGCCGCCACTTCTCCCTGCGACCCTGTCCTCCACCAGCTGGCCGCCAGCTCCGCCCCAGGAGAAGCCCGCCTCGGCTCCGCCCTGATCTCCCTGGGCGGAGTGAGTGGGCACCTGCTGGACCTAGAGCCCAGGCTTGAGACTTTAGACCTGGCACTTGAGCTTAGCGCGCAGAGGGAGTGTCTGTCACGAGCCTGTCAGGAGCAAGTGTGGGAATTTGCTGTGGATTGATTATGAGGTTGCAGTGCCCAGCATTAAGGATTACCATTTTCTTGATTCAGAACCTATCGAGTGGAGCTGTATGGAGTGATCTGGGTGAATAAAGCATTGAGAAGGGCTGAAGCGTGTGGACATTCTTTATTTCTGCCCCCCGACTGCCATTTTCCCATCCCGACAGAGTGGCCTTTAAGGTGTGTAGCGGAGAGACGAGAAGGCCCGGAAGCAGAAATCTCAGATGCTCGCTCAAGCCATCCCTCAGCCTCAGCCTCTGTCCCTGGTCCGCTGGCCTGTGGGAGGGTCCCTGGGCACTGCCCAGACCCTGTTTTAAATGTGGTCAGAGGAGTTACTGGGATTGGACATGTCCCAAGCCTCACAAGCCTCTGGGCCCTTGTCCTAGATGCCCTCAGGAGGGACACTGGGCCTTTGACTGTCCCTGAGCCCACAGTGGCCCCTGGCCATCCGGCCCTTCTGGTTCCCCTCTCTGACTCTCAGGACTGGCACAGAGGACACCCGACCACTCCCTTCACTCCGTGGGAACCGGGGTGACTCTGCGTACTCCAGGTGGCCTGTCCCCTTCCTCCTGGACACCTGGCTACAGACTCAGTCCTCGGGAGATCTGGGGACCTGCCGCTGGTTCTGTGACCTCTATTGTGGGGTGGAGGGCAAACCTCACCAGCCCTTGCAGACACCTGGCCTTCTTGGTGCCTTTGACTGTCTAGTGTCACCCACTCCTTTTTGGTCATTCCACAGTGCCCTGTCCCCTATGGGAAGGGACATCCTCACAAAGTTGGGGGCTACGCTTTCCTTCTCCCCTCATATAGGCTTCCATCCAGACTCGCCTGCCGCTCCCCTGCTCCTCATCCTGACCCTAGGGCCACCCCCATTCCATCTGCCAGGGCCTCCCCATTGCCCCCTTCCGAGGGGGACCCTACCGTCCGGGATGTTCCAGGTCCTTCCATCGCCCCCCACCACAGCCCACTCACGTGGTCTCAAAGGCCCCTCCCCTTTCTGCCCGGTCACACTACCCGCTCTCCCAACGAGAACTCCTGGGCTTGAGCCTGTCACCCAAGACCCTGGGAAAGGGGTCCCTAGACCCGCTCACCCCCTAAACACCCCCATCTCGGCTCCTTGGGCCTGGTCCAAGACCTGTTCCACCCACTCTGTGGCCGTCCCAATCGTCCTGTGGTGACCGGTCCTGACACCCTCCCCCCACGTTCCTTCCGGGACCTGGTCCTGCTCACACCACCCTGCTCCCCGTCACCCATGAACTCCTCACCCCTGTCACCTGTTGTCCCTGGTGGAAGATCCAGCCTGACTCTCCACCTTTGAACCTGCTCCTCTCCTCCCGCTCCTCAGGACCCTCCACCTCTCACCCGTTCCTCATTGAGACTCTGTCTCCCACACAGGAGGCCCTGCCCCAGGCCACATGCACGTGGCCCACAGACGGCTCCTCCTTCCTTCAGGAGGGACGTCGTGGGGCGGGGGATGCCGTGGCCTCCGACCTCGGCCGTGGAAGCGGCTCCCTCCCCGTCCCACGTCCACTCAGCAGGCTGCAGGGCCGCCCTCATCAGAGCCTTCACTGCGGCCAAGGGAGCCCCGTCCACCTCCACCCGGGCTCTGAACGCGCTGTCCCCACACTTCCCCACTCTGCTGTCTGAGGAGCGAGGATTCCTTTCCTCCAAGGGAACCTCCATTCCTAATGCCCCCCTTTACCTCCCGTCTCCTCAGGCCTCGCGCTCCCCTGCCCCGGGGCTGGAGGACGGCCGCTGAGAACCCCCTCTGCAGGCCACCTCCTTCCTGGCCTCTCCTGGCCACAGGCCTCCGGCCGATCCTGCCCCCGGTCACGAGAGTTACTCAAGGCCAGAGTCAAAGGCTCTGTCACCAAACCGTGGACCAGCGTCTGTCACAGGACCCCCCCACCCTCGGAGTCAGCGTTGCCGGCACCTCCTGACCCTCACCACTGCCCCAGGGACACCCACCCCCATGACAAGGACCCAGACGCCGCCCCTTCCCAGCAGGAAGGAGCTACAGAAGATGGATCTGCGCCTGTCCCTTAAGGGCCCCATAACAAACCAAGGAGGGGATGTGAGGTCCCTGCTCAGCATCCGGACGGCCGTCTGAAGTGACCGCGGACATCTGAAGGAAAAGTCCCGCTCTCCTGCCCGCCAGAGGGCCTTCCTGAGAAGGGCTCCCCCCAGTACCAACCCCCCTAACCTCCCGCATCAGGACCCACCCGGCTCTGATCCTGGGGCTGCCCCTAGAGGCCCGAGCCCCCAGCCCACGGTGCCCCTCTCCGTCTGGGGACAGGTGGCCTCGATCCGTCAGCTCTGACAGAGGAACTCCGCGTGGCTCTGCCTGGTCTCCGTCCTTCCTTTCTCGCTCGCCGTCCCCGGGTCCCACACTTCCCTTTCGATCTTGGGTCCCCAGGGCCTGGCCCACCGCGGGCCCAGGCAAAGGCGGGTTCCAGGAAGGCACCGGTGTGCCGCCGTGAGCGAAGCCTGCGCTCCCCCTTCCCCGGCTCCCTGCGCCCCAGACTCTCCTCCCCTGCCTGTCAGGGTCCCAGCCAGGCCCAGGCGGGCTCCATCCCTCTCCTTCCCAAATCTGGAAGCTTCCTGAGGGCAGAGAGCATGTGGCCTGGTCCCAGTCACGGCCTGGGGTGTGGTATTTGCTTAAAAGCTGTTTGTTCGGATAACGCAGAGTGGACGCAGAGTGGATGCAGAGTGGACGCAGAGTGGGCGCCACTGCAGGGTGGTTTCCAAAACCCCAGCCTCCATCCCCCAGGGTCTCTGAGAGCTAACCCTCTTCCTTCCCCGTTGGCTCCTATTTTCCAGAAAATGGGTCTCGCTGCCCCACGCCAAGGGGAAGATGTATCGCTGAACAGAAAACAAAAATAATCTAAGTCTCCTGCCTGAACCCGTAAGCTCAGGCCCAGGAGCTCCTGGAGGAACACGTGGCCCGAGGGTTTTGCAGGAAATGTGGAGGTTGAAAAGGCTTCTCTGGAACTGTCAGAAGAGAGCCAAAGAGGAAAAGTGCATATGGTCGTGGTTCCCAGGGAAAGAGGCTCTGCCCTGCTCCAATCAGAGGTTCTGGACCCATCTTGATGCGCCCCTGGGCCAGGCTTGGAGATGGAGTGCACAACCCACACAACCCTACAGGGCAGCCCTGCTCATGTTTTTCTACCTGTAGAATTTGGCAAATACTCGCTGAAGGAGGACCAGCGGCTGGGGCTCCCCGCTGCCCTGATTCTGCCCAGCCCTGGTCTGGATGCCAGCGCAGGGCGGCAGGGACGGGCATGTTCACCTTCCGGTCCCTGCACTGACCCCATCCGAGCCGTCAATCAGATGGCTCTACAGAGCATAAAATTGTCCCCCAAGTCTCAGGAGCGAGACCCCCAGCCTCTCCCTCGCTCCTCCAGGGCAGAAGGTGCCCCGAGCCTGCAGCACCAGGAAGCAGGGGCCCCTCTGAGGCTGCCGTCCAGGGCCTGGTGAATGGCTGTGAGGGGCTCCAGGTGTCCACGCCAGCCCTCAGTGGGCCCTGCTCAGTGGCCTGAGCGCTGGCTGGCCTGAGGTTGGGGCCTGTTGAGGCAGACGCTGGAGGGGGACATGAGGTCACCATGCTGGGACCCTCTGGAGAGGGACAGAGCTCAGCCCTGGAGCTGTCCACCGATGACGCCGAGGGCTGGTGGTGTCAGGGTCCTGGGCTCAGGCACTGGCTCAGGGTCCAGCCCCTAGGCCCTGGCCTGTGCCCCGCCCTCGGCCCCACGTCAAGATCCGGTCCCGGCAGGGACACCCCCTCTGCTGCCCGCACCCTGGGGCTGGTGGACGAGGATTTGTCCCCTGGCCTGCGCTTGCGACTTGCTCCCCACGGGTCTGTCTTTTCTCTCTGACCAGAAGGTCAGCGCCTGCCACTGCTGGCCGCCTGGCTGGGCCCCGGGCCAGAGTCCCTGCCGCCGGCCAGGCTGCAGCCTCCCCGCTAGCTCTGCCACTTGCTGGCTGGTGACCTTATCATGTTGCTGAGGCTCTGGCCACAGTGACCATCTCCTCCCTTGTCCCCTCTGCTCTCGCCATTCCCACAGCCCATGCTTGGACGCTGACCCCGCATGGCCAAGGTCACGGCTGCTGGACGCCGGCTCCGGACCCAGCTCCCAGGCTGCGGTCCTCCCTGCAACTCCCCGGGCCCCGCCTGGGCCTGTCCCCCCCAGGGCCTCCCCCCTCAACGTGGCCATCGCAGGGCTCCCTCCCCATGTCCCC
Source organism: Ictidomys tridecemlineatus (assembly GCF_052094955.1). Lineage (NCBI taxonomy): Eukaryota > Metazoa > Chordata > Mammalia > Rodentia > Sciuridae > Ictidomys > Ictidomys tridecemlineatus. The sequence goes on along the minus strand of NC_135482.1, from coordinate 10,816,098 downwards.
CTGGGCGGGTGGGCGCCTCCCTTACTCTGGGACGGACCAAGGCCAGGCACAGACCGAGAGGTTGCAAGTGTTTTATTAAAACCAGGAGGGTCACCCCCTCCCGGAGGCCATGCGTGCCCAGGAACCTGGCCGCCCCCACTGCCCGGGCTCCCCCTCACAAAGGGACATCTGTAGGTGAGGGGTCAGAGACTCCCGGCAGCGGGGGGCCGATGGCTGGCTCTGGGGTTCAGGGGAGGGAGGAGAGGCGGCTGGGGGGCGGGGGAGCTGCGGTGGGATCTGGCCAGAGAGACATGAGGCCACCCAGCCCGGCGGCTGCGGTCAGCAGGCCATGATGGCCGGTTCCCAGGGCGGTGACACTCCTCTGGGGTGCCCACCGGCCGCCTCCTGGCCACCTCCCCTAAGCAAGCGGTCACACCACACACACACACGCTGTACTCGGCCACCACAGCCCTCGGTGCCCACCCTGCCCAGGGGCCCAGGCCGCCTCGGGGCTCAGCCCTGGAACCCCAGCTCCTTGTACTTGGCCGCGATGTCGTTCCGGAACAGCTCCAGCGCCTTGCGCATGGCGCCCTGGGCCGCCTCGTTGAAGTCCCCGGAGTGCTTGCTCTTCAGGACCTCGATGATGGCTTCCGAGATGAACTGTGGGGGGACGAGGGGCGCTGGTCATCGGGTGGCCGGGCCGCTCCCCAGCCCTCGCTGTGCACAGACCAGATCCTGGGTGACCGCCAGGAGTGTCACGGCCACCAGGAGACAGGTGCCACCACCACCGCGTCACAGCGGGGGACACCGAGGCCTGGGGGCGCCAGGAAGGGCGGGTGGAGTTCTGCTCCCCCCGCCACAGGCCAGGGCCGGGCACCTCCATGGCCAGCAGGAAAGGCCGGGCCTCGGCTTCAGACGTCACCAGGTCGCAGCCGTGGAACCCAGGGGCACGACTTCCCGCTGGCCCCGTCCACTTTGGCTCTTGGTGGCCTGCGGTGGCTGTTGCTTTGAGGCCCCAGTTTTCCTTCTTTATCTTTCCTGCTGCTGGGATGGACCCGGGCCTCGTCCGCCCGGCCCCAGGGACCCTGTCCTGGGGGCTAAGATCAGTGCCCCCCACCCCCAGGAGACGGACAGAGGTGCCCGGGGCTGGATGGGGGCCTGTGCTCTCTCCACAGGGAACCAGGGCTTGGTCCCAGCCCCGCCCTTGGCCCAGCACCGAGTGGTGACATTTGACAGGAGACAGCCAAGCGGCCAGACTGAGGTCACCCAGCAGGTGGATGGCAGAGCCCAGCAGGGATCAGGGCCAGAGGGAGGCGGGCCAAGGGCGGCTGGCTCTTCCCCGTCTCAGGGTGAAATGCCAAGGGCAGGGCGGGGAGGGGGGCACACCCAGAGGACACCCTGGGCCAGACACAGGGCCGCTGCTCCCGCCTGGGCACCAGGGAGACAGGGCAAAGTTCACCTTGAGTTTCACAAATTCCAGACAAAGTCGGAGGACAGGGTGCCCGAGATCTGGGGCTGTTTCTCCCTGGTCACCGCCCCCCCCCTCCTTCCCCCCTCCCCCTGGGGCTCAGTCGCCCCCTCCCCCAGCCGCTGGAGGCGGAAATTCCCTGGGGAGAGAGATTAGTGATGACACAGCCCGGCAGGTACCACGGCAGGAACAGGACAAAGTGACACTGGGTGGGGTGCAGATGAAGCAGCTGACTTGCCCCATGGGCCTGGGGACCCCAGGAGGCTGCTTACCCTGAGCCCCCAATTTCCTAATGAGAAGTGTCCCTGCCTGGGGCAGAGACTGCTCTCCGCCTGCCCATCTCTCTCTCCCCTCTCCCCACTATGTTTCCCAGCTCTCCGGGCCGACCGCCATCACTAACTTGTGGCCAATGAGATATCTACAAAAGTGTCAGATGAGACCCCGGAACCCCTTAAACGTCTCAAAAGGGAGTCTTCTCTCTTTCTGTTTCCTGTTTGGAATATGGATAAAGTGGGTGGAGTTCTTGCAGCCATATTGAGCCATGAGGCCCCTTTGAGGAAGGACACCACAGGCTAAAGATGGCAGCGGGGAGGACTGAGCCCGGACCCCTGGCGATGGCACCGCTCACACTGGGTCTGAACTCTCTACCTCTGGATTTTTTTTATCCAAAAGGAAAAGAAGACGCGGAATGCAGTCCCACTCCGAGGGTGTCACTTGTGAGAATTCCACGGTGTGGCCCAGGCGAGTGTCAGCACAGCCTGTCCTGACGGGTGGCTGCCATCAGAGCATGCACCTGTCTGCAGGTGTCCCCAGGCTCCCGTCCCCATGTCCCCTGCTGCACTGGCCATGAAGGCAGAACCAGAGCCCAGCGCCGGCCCTCGGCCCAGCCCAGCTCAGGAGGCCACCCGCGGCTCTGCCCAGGGCTCGGGGCTCTCTCCACCTGAGCGGGCCGCTGCCCCCGACGTGGCACCCAGCTGGCCACCAGCCTGCGTCTGACTGGGCCGCCTCGAGCCAGGCCCAGCTGGACGCGGAGCCCTCGCGGCCCGCCCGCCCGCCCGCCGGCCCTACCTCCAGGTACTTGACGGGGATCTTGTGCTTGGTGGCGTGCGACTGGGCCAGGGGCTTGATCTCGGCCTCGTGCTGCCCCTTCTTCTTGAGGATGCCGCCCAGCGCCGTGAGCACCGTGGTGCCGTGCTTCTTGAGGTCCTCCGAGGCCTTCATCTCGTCCTCCGACTTCAGGTGCTTGAACTTGTCAAACTTGTCCAGGGTCTCAGGGTGCCCCTTAAAGAGACTGTGGACACACGCAGGGCTGGGGTCAGCTGCGGGCATGTGCAGTGGGGCCTGCAGGGGGCCGGACTTGAGTCTAGTCTGACCTGTGCAACCTCAGGCAACTCACTGCACCTCTCTGTGCGTCTGCTTCCTCCTCCAGGGAATGGGAGATGAAGTGGGGTAGAAAGCACAGTGCCACGTGGCACTGCCTCCAGCTCTGCCCGCCCTGCCCAGGGCATTGGAGAGTTAGGGACGGGGCTGGAAGCCCTGGTGGCTGGGTGCCCACTCTGGCCAGGCCCCTGCTGGGCTCCGTGCCTGGGTTTCCCTTCAGGGCCACCAGATCATCCGCCTTCACAGCTGGGGAGAGGGGCCCAGTGGGGTGACGCCACAGCTGCCTCTGGGTGACTCAGAGCCGTCCTCCACCCGCTGGGGACCTCGGGGGTCCCACTGCTGAGCCAACTCCGTGCCCCTGTGGCTCTGCTCCCTGCACCTCCCCGTCCCTCTCCTACCCACCCCAGGGGCCCTGAGCCCCCCCCCCCCTGCTGCAGGACGTGGGGGTGGAGGGGGCCACCCACGCACCACGGGGACCCAGAGCCAGGCTCTCCCGGGCCACACCCGAGATGTGGGGGAGGCCCGGTCTCCGCAGCCCCCTCCTCCGCAGCCCCCTCCCACCTGGGGCCTTCTGCTCCTCCAAGGCCCCTCCTCCGCGGCTTCAGGCCTGGTGGCACCTGGCAACCCCCTGGGGTCACACTCTGGGTTGCAGCCTGAGCCGCCAAGTGGTCCTTGGGAAGCACCCAGTCCCCGAGGTCTCTGTCCCAGGGTCCCGGGGCGGAGCTCTGGGCTCCTCTTCTCCCCCCGAGAATGCCGTCTGGTCTCCTCCCTAGTGAGCTCCCGAGCTTGTGGTCAGCTCCAGCCCCCAGCTCCTCTTCGTAGGGACCGTGTCCCCATTCATCCCGTGGCCGGGCAGCTGGTGACTGTGACCCTGGTCCAGCTCCCGTCCAGCCCCGGCAGCCCGACCTTGCAGCGTGGGGCGTGGTGGCTTCTGCTCTGGGGGGAGCGTCCTGGCCTGGGAGCCCGGCCTCCGGGAAGCTGAGGGCCGCGGAGCGCCCCCCAAGGACAGGCTGTGCGTGGGCTCGGGCTGGGGTCCGGGTGACCCCGCGGGGGGAGTCGGTGGCCAAGTCTGCTTCCCGGGGTGCAGGTGGACCACACCCCACGCACCGCAGGTCCCCACGGGTTCCCATCGTGCTCACCCTCGCGGGGTGGCCCTGGGTGTGTCTTCCGAGGGTGAGCAAATAGCATCTCATTAAAAAGCCCCGGGAGGGAGGGAGGCAGATCCCTTGACAGGTGAGGAGACCCAGGCCCAGGAGGCCCGAGGGGCTGGCTGGGGGTGGTCCCTGTCACACAGACACCGACGTGCGATCTGCATGTGAGCCGGGCACCCCCGTGGGCTCAGAGGTGCACGTCAGTGTCCTCTGGCCAAGCACGCAGCGCTCACGCCACCTGCACCCCACGGGGACCGGGCAGCGCCTCCCCCGGGAGCCTGTGCCCCCAGAGCGCCAGTCTGTCCACAGCCAGGACCAACATCCCTACGTCGCCCGGGACCCTGTCCAGAGCCACAGGCGTCACTGACGGCTTGTCTCTGGCCCATTTCTTCCAAGGGTCCCTGAGCTGCTGACTATTATTATCTGGTGACAATGACCCTTGGATTCCTGGTGACGATGCAAGACTTGGCACCCACAGAGGAGGCTCAAGGTCACTGAAGGAGATTGCTTGGGACAGGAGCCGGCCAAGGAATGGGCGTCCAAGGCAGCAGGGGTCTTGGGTATTTGGAGAGTCCCCCATGTCTAGGGGATAGAATTCCGGAAGCCAGGTTCTGGGATGGCCCTGTGTAGGAGGTCCTGTGTGGCACGGAAGAAGTCACTCAGCCTCTCTGAGCTTTGCCAACAGAGTTGGTCTAGATGATCGTTCAACCTCCAGACGCCTTTCCCTTGCTCCACCCTCCGCTCAGCAGCAGAGACGAAGGAGCCGCGGTTCCCGGGTGGTGCGCGAGGGCAGAGCTCACGGGTCTCCACTAAACCACCCTGGCACCGCGGAGCCTCTGGCCCCTGTCAGCCCCGGGCCCTGCCGCGCGGCTGCCCTGGATCTGCCTGGGGGCAACACCTTGGACAGTTGGCGTCCCCCCCCCAGGAGGCCACCTGCAGGGGCGACCAGGCACCTTCCTCAGTGGCCCAGAGCCCGGCTGGCTGGTCACGTCCTCGGTCCTAGCATCAGCCCCCTCTGCTGGGCCACGGAAACCCTTCATGTTCCACGGGAACAGGAGACCCAGAGGGTGGGCAGGAACCCACCTCCAGCTCGGCAAGACCACGGGGCAAGAGAGCAGGGTCCTAAGAGCAGGGAGGCTGAACTGAAGGTCCTGAACTTCAATCCCAGCCCCCATCTCACTAGCTGTGTGACTTCAGGCAAGTTACTTAACCTCTCTGTTAAACATAGTGATTACAACCTTGACTTCATCAGGTTGTTGTGAGGCCTACATACGATGCACCTCCCACTGGCCTGGCATTCAGTAGGCGCTCTATAAATGTCTGCCGTCTGCCTCCTGCTCATCGTTGTCACTGTTATCATCCCACATTACCGTGTGGCCATGGTCACCAGGTCTACCCTCAGCTGGCCCTGACTGCTTGGCGCTCCCGGGCTGTCCCTGCCCTGTAAGGAGGCAGTCCTGGCCACCAGCACGGCTGAACTACAGAAATGCAAGATGAAGTGAGCAGGAGGGGAGCCGGCGGGTGGCCCTGCGGCACCAGATGGCCCCGGGCTCGGCCCGTGGAGATGAACAGACGAGAGGAGGCCCCGAGGCCGTCCTGTCCGGAGCCCAGGGCTCAGAGTGAGCGGAGGAGGGGCTGGACACTGGCCTCTGAAGGCCCTGGCTCCCGTGAGCGTCCAGCCTGTCGCCAGAAGCCGTGCCCGCTGCTGCTCAGGCCCCGTCCACCTACGGCTCGCCACCAGAGAGGCGTGACCTTGCCAAGGTCAGGGAGCGAGACTAGGGCCCGAGGCCAACGCCCTGGACAGTTGGCGTCCCCCCAGGAGCCCCACCCTGCACCCCAAGCCCCGAGAGGCGGGGGCAGCGGGCCAGGTGCCAGCCCAAGACAGACAGGGCGCCACGCCCGCTGGGGCCAGCCTGGGCGCGGTGTCTGGCCCCTGGCTGCTGGCCGCTGGCCGCTGGCCCCTGGCAGGCCTCTCTGATGCGCCCTGGAAGGGAGGAAAGGTCTCCAGATCACGTAACACCCGAGTCCCCTTCAAGATGTCCAAGTCACTGCTGGGGCCCGGCCACTCTGCCGTCTCCCCCGCGGCTCCCGCCAGCCCTGGGTCCTGAGAGCGGGGCAGAAGACAACCCTCGCTCAACCCCTAGGGAAACACCCAGAGAGGGCCAGGCACTGCTCCAAGGCCACACAGGAACTCGCTGGCTCGGGAGTGGACGAGAGGCGGGGAGCCCTTCAGGTGGGGCCTGCTGCAGCCCAGCAGTGGCTGCCAGTGACAGGGACAGAGACGGGGAGCAGCTTCCTTCCTCCCACCAGGGCTCCCAGATAACCTTGCTGGCTGCGGGGTTGCTCCCCAGCAGGTAGGAGGGGACAGCGAGTCCAAGGGAGGCCAAAGGTCATCTGAGAGGGGAGGAGACTGTCCCCCCAGGGAGGGGAAAAGCGTTTGCTCAGAGAGGTTGGGTATCGTCCCTAAGGTCACACAGCTGCTCTGTAACAGATCCATGTAGGCATCCCAACCGGACCCCCTGGAAGTCAAGCCTCAGCTTTGACATTTCATGGACTTTAATGAGCTTGTGGCTCTGGGGACATCCTTCCCCTCTGGGTCCCCTTAGTAAGTCAAGTGGTGAGACAAGATGGTGCAGGGCCTTGGCTGGCTCTGTGTCTAATTCTAAGATTCCCCCCGATGGGCTCAGGGCCTCCCGGGCTGCTGACCTCGGCCGGGATGGGTGCTTGTCCTCTCCTGAGCCGGGTCCCCGACTCTTGAGGCAGAGAAAACCGCCTCGTCTCCGCAGCCAACTGGTCTACCCAGGGCCGCCTTCACCTTCAGCCAGGTCTGAGCTCTTGGGGGGCAGCGGGGCGGGGTCCCTCCCGGTTACCTGATGAGGACTTGCTGCCCGTGGCCAGCGAGGTCGGTCTCCACCTTCCCCCAGATGTTCAGCACCAGCTGCCATTCCGCGTCGCTGAGCCCCATGGCACTGAGGACAGAAAGAGCAGGTGCTGCGGCCCTGGGTGCTGTGGCCCTGGGTGCTGTGGCCCTGGGTGCTGTGGCCTGGCTCGGGTGGGGGCTGCCGGCCCGATGGGCTTTTATACCCCCTGCTGCCCCTCCTGCCCCCTCCCCTCCGCGGGGTCTAATCTCTGCCTTCTCCTGCCTCACATGGGAGCTATTTTGGGGCAGGTGCCATTGTGGACAGGGCCAGGACAGCTCAGGGCACGGGGAGGGCTGGTGTGGAAAGAGCCAACAGGAAGGGCACAGCCAGGCCCCTGCCAGCGCCGTGACACCTGACACTCCCTCCCGGTCCGTCCCGGCTGGGCACCGGCGCCCACTGGCCCCAGGACCGCCCCGACCCGGGCAGCCTCCTCGGTCATGTCCTGCCCATTTTCCTGGATGCCCCTCGCCCACCAGGACGGGAGGGAGGAGCCTGGTGCTGTGTGTGGCCAGCTCAGGACAGGTCCCCGGCCCCCGGCGGGGCTCCTGGCTTCAGGCCCCGCCCTGCAAAGTGGCTCGGGTCCTCCTCAGGGCGCTTGGCCTCGTGTGCGCAGGTGCTGCCCACGGCCGGCTGCTGCTGCCTCATCCCCAGCCTCTCCCGTGACAGTGGCCGGCTCTCGCAGACCCCACCAGGGACCAGGCCCTTGGAGGGGAAGCTGGTCACACAGCGCTGGTGGCAAAGCTGCCTTGGGAGCCCGGCTGCCAGGCCCCGTTTTGGTCTCGAGGGGCAGGGGCTCCGCTCCGTCCCCTGCGCAGCTCCTGGGCCCCACGTGTTCACTGGGTGGGAGGACAGCTGCTGGCCTGGCCAGAGAGCCCAGCGCAGGGACAGGACTCAGTATGCATCCAGCACCCCCTCCACAGCCACGGGCACCCCTCCACAGCCACCCCTCCACAGCCACGGGCACCCCTCCACAGCCACCCCTCCACAGCCACGGGCACCCCTCCACAGCCACGGGCACCCCTCCACAGCCACGGGCACCCCTCCACAGCCACGGGCACCAGCCACCACCGCCCATTCGTCTCTCTACATGTCACGACCCCTCCTCCTCCTCCTCCCTCCAACCTCCTCCTCCTCCCTCCTCCCTCCTCCTCCTCCCTC